>NW_026571047.1:20084552-20467052 GCF_026225935.1 Boleophthalmus pectinirostris | reverse complement strand
TATAAAAAAAAGCAGGTGATGGACCCCCAAACCAAAAAGTTACATGGTGCACCCTATAGTAGTAGTAGTATATATATAGTAGTATAGACAGTGCAGCAGTGGCAAAGCCGTTAGTGCTCCCAGTAAGAAGGTTCTGGGTTTGATCCTGGGGCAGTGCAAGGCCTTTCTGTGTGGAGTGTGCATGTTCTCCTCAAGCCTGCATAGGTTTCCCCACTAGTAAAAACATGAACAATAGGGCCCACTGTGGAGCCAGGACTCCCCTGAAAAACAGATTCTGAATCTCAGTAGAGACTATCCTGGTTAAATAAAGATAAAAAGGGTAAATGATCACAGTTTTATACAGTGCTTTTCCATTTTCAAGGCACTCAAAGTGGCTCTAACTGCTCTACCAATGATGTTAATGTCAAGAGCAAGATTCAAATTACAAACCTTCAGATCAGTGGAGAAATGCTCTGCCAACTGAGCGACTACTACTTTACTACCACTACTTTAGTATGTACACTGTATGTTTTTTTGGTTGTTTTTTTTTTATCTATTTGCTACATCCTTCCTTCCTTTGAGATGAATAAAGTTTTAACATATCTCTCACTTCTGTATGAGTCAGACAATGTGAAAATGTGTAATGCCTATAATTTCAGATTTTAAGTCTTAAATTTAAAAACAAAGTCAACTAAATTATAGGCACTCTTTCTGCGCAGGTTTGACAGAGACAACTGGAGACGTGCTTTTAACAACATCACGAGGTCGGATTTAAGACTTGTGAAAGCTTTCTCAAATCAACAGCACTACAATCTCCTTGGTCTATTTTTATCCTCATTTTCGTCTTTTTCTGCCCTTTTATTACAACTTCGAAATGCCAAACTAAACAACAGTGAAACAGCCTTAGCATACTCTACCTCGAAAATAGCTACGTACACTAAACACGGGCAGAAAGGGTGCGTTTGATGTTTGGATGGGGAAAGGCCAGGCGGGTGGGGAGTCATTTTGCGTTTTGTGACATACTACTCCCCAGCTGAGTGCAAAGTTTTTCAACCTGTGATGGTACCAATTAGCAGGAAAACACAGATCTGAGCAAAAGTGTGCTGTGGCCATAGAAACGAACAAGACAAGAAGGTGAAATCCACTATTCACATGCCCTTCTCTCTCTCTGCTCACACGCTCAATGTTATTCTTATCCTTCGCTCGCCCAAAGCAGTGCAATATTTCTCTCTGTAACCAATGTCACTGTGATGTCAGCAGAAGAAAAACTACTCACACAGGAACAGTGATGATTGGCACGTTGAATAATTTTGTATATATATCAGATGCCCTTCCCAATCCAACTCTAATTACATACAGGGTTGGGAAGGGCATCATGTGAAAATTTGGTACTGTTTAATGCTGTCCTATGCGTCTTTTCTAGTGGGCTATCTGCCACCTGCTTGTTTCCATGCAGATGCTTTATGTTTTGCCTGGAATGTTCCAAAGAACAGAGAAAAGCAGGCCAAGTTACAGGTTCGATCTATGGAGCTGCAAGACCACTCACAGTAAGAATTACACATGTAAGTAAATGAACATAAGCCGATAAGTGTAACACTGTATAATGGAACGTTCCAAGCAAAGGAATAAGCTATGGGATCAAACAAATACTGTATTTTTCAGACTATAAGTCACACTTCTTTTTCATGGTTTGGGTGGTCCTGTGACTTATACTCCGGTGAATCTCATATGTTAAAATTTTCATACTGACAGCTGCAAGAGGGCGCACTAGGCTTGTGTACTCCTGTACCACTGTCTCTTCACTCTCTGCTGCGCATATTGGCTGCAGAAGAAAGAGAAAGTGCCACTGTTCTGTCTGGGATCATGTCAGTCGATCGCACCATTACTCCTGTGTCACTGACAATTTAAAATTTAAACAAACTTAAAGACAACAATGGGATTCAGAAAGGCCGGAATAATTCTAAGTGTAACTGATGCTGAGTCTGACAACAGCTACACAGAAGAGGAAGCGGCGCTCTGTTTACCTCTGGAGGTCAGAGTTGCTCAGAAATGACACAGAGGATGAAGAATTGAATGGATGTAGTGATTTGGAGTGAGATGGAGAGTTTGGTAAACTTGTTCTGTTCTGTTGTTTATGTTATAGTTTAATCTGAAGAACTGTTCATATGTGACGTTAACAGTCTGTTGTTCTCTGTTCTATTGTTATTACTAGAACTTTCCTTTCAAATGTCGGTTCCTGGTCTCTGATTTTATAAAATAAATTTCCCCCAAAAGTGCAACTTATAGCCCAGTGTGACTTATACATGTTTTTTTCTTCTTCAATGCGCATTTTTTGGCAGGTGCCATTTATACTCTGGAGCAACTTATAGTCCCAAAAATACGGTAGCTGTTTACCCACTAGAAAATGTTGAAAATAGTCCACAGAGCAACAAGATTTTTTACTGTGATCCCAGGTCACTTTATCTTCTTCCAGTGGTCATTATTTTAATAGTTTGAATTTAAAACAGATCTTGTTAAACTACTTTTGTGATAATCTGAAGCATATACTAGTAGATAAGTTGTCATTATCAAAATGAATGAATCATTTTTAAAAATCCAATCCATCAAAAAAACACTATCGCAAACAAGCGGGTTTAAATAATGAAAAACACATTAAATATAAAACAGAGAGGGGAGTTGTAGCCCACAGTGGCACCAGAGTAGACACTAACACCTGGTAATGCATGATGGGAAAGAAAGTAGGCTATGACTGTGGCTGGGTGTCTTTTATCATCGTCATGACAGCAGCTCCATATGGGCCCTATATTTAGAGGGATACACGGTGAAAAGGATGTCCTAACCTGAACGGGCGGTAAGAGCATGACTACTACAGGTTAACAGTCACAGTCATTCATTAATAAAACACAATATTCAAATGAATTGTGTAAAACTGTTTTAAACTATGTTTTAAAGGTCCTATAGTACACAAAACTGGCTCCTGTGAGCTTTTAGCCATGTTAAAATGTTGTTACATCATCAAAAACAGACATGGGGTTGTGCTTTGTTTCATTCGCACGTTTGAGTAAACCTTTATTATTAGTCTGTCTACATTTTTAGTCTGTGATGTCATGTAGTGGTAGTTTTCAACTTATCAGCTACCTTACCTTTTGTCCAGTACAAATTGACCTCACAAGTAAGGGGGTGCAAAAATATTGAAATATTGATATATCGTATCATTTAATGTGATGATACAGTATCAATATCGTGGGCTGCTGTATCGATATATCACCAAGAGTATTTTTTGGTATATTTTACTAAATTATTTTGTGAAAGAACTACAGTTGTGTTGCTCGTTTGGAGAAAGTTCACTTGCTTATGCAATACATTTGACATTTTCACTGTTTTGAGGAAAATGTTTTTTTTTTTTTTATATGAATTTAGTGGTTTAATAAAGACCATTAGTATCAGAGCCATAATTTAAGCTTTGTTTTTTTACTGAACCGTATCGTATCATTTTGAAATATATTGTATCGAATTGTATTGAATCGAAAGTGCACTGTATCATATCTTGGTCTGTATATCGAGGTATGTATCGTATTGGCAACTTCTTAATGATACCCAGCCATAATCTCAAGGTGGAACTGTTTGAGACTCAGCCTGAATCTGCAGGGTTTGTGTGTTAAACATGGGTGAATGACACAAAAACACAACTCTAGGTATGTTTTATGTGTTTAATTCAGACATGTCTTAGTTTAAAAAAAAAAAAAAAAGGTTTATATTTAGTTCATCTCTCACTCTTTAGCTCAAAATAGTTGGCCTTGCTGCATCCAAAAGTTTTTTCAGCTTCTTTTCATTTCATGTACATTTGCCAATCAGTGTTCAGTTTAAAGCTTTTGGCAGCTATTGTTTTTAGCATGACTGCTTCACTCCACAGCTCTATGAAATCTCCAACTAATATAGTCTGTAGTGCAGTAACAGAGGATGATTGTACGCAACTCTGATAATGTGGGTCAAAGAAAATTATGGTTGTTTTTTTTTTGCAATATATTTAACATTTTTACATAGTGGGAGTCCCTGCTTAGACTGCTGCCCCTGCGACCTGGCCCCGGATAAGTGGAAGAAAATGGATTTGATGGATGGATTTTACATACTTTATTATGTAAACCAATAAATATAATCTAGTACTTATTAGTCAAACTAATTCCTATTACTTCACTAACAGCAACACGAAATGTAACACAATGAGAGAAAAGGAGAGAGTATGACTAACTCCAACATTAAGAGAGAACCACCTGGCTGTGTACCTTCCTACAAAACTATTTAAATTACACAGCCTTAATGCTGGCAATATGTTCTTCCAGACAACATTTTATCCTTTGAAAACATAAAAACCCAGACTGTCTCCTTGGCCACAATTAGTAAACAAACACTTTACCAAGGTCTTTTTCTTTTGATTATTTTCTGACCATCTAAAAGAAACAATAGAAGACTGTGAATGACTGTTGATAGACAAGAGCATTTACTAAAATACAGAGACAATTTACTATAAAGCAGATGTTGTACAATTTAGAGACACTGGCTTGTATGAAGATGATGGATAAGATTCAGAATTAGCATCTGAAAGAAACAGATAATGATGTTTTGGAGATTTGATACTCCACATCCAATAGATGTCCAAGATAGAGTTTTGTTTACATGTACAGAGAAGGCTAGATAAATGGGGGTTAAGGTGAGAGCTGGAGGCCTACAGGAAGTCCGTTTGATGTAATCTTTAAAGGTTCTGTACTTTCCTGACTTAAAAATGTGGAAAACAGGACTCGTTCATTTGAAACATTTTACAGTGGTCCAAAGTTATTCCTCACTCACCTTATGCATTCTGAGTATCCTAATTATTCACTGTGATTGGTTTACAGCTTTTCATAACTCTCAGAGACCAGTGTGGAGTTTAGCAGTGACGGTAAATAAACTTCCTGAGTATCGGACAATAAAATATAGATAGAACACAGCGGACATATCTTGATCTAAAAAGCTGCTTTTAATGTTCAGGGGTAAGACAAATTCTGCTCAAATACCTAAGAAAAATCAGGTATTGTGACTTTAAAGATGCACTGTGAAAATTTTCTGGTTGAGGTCTGCTACCTGCTTGTCTCCTTGGAGTTGTTACTGCTTTGCCTTTGAAATAAACTTTAAATAAAAGTTAATGGTCAGATCTATGGAGAATCAAGTCTGCACATATTAAGAAATTATGTTTTTTAAGGTATTTTGAGCTATAAAACACCTACACACTGCAAAAAACAAAATCTAGTCAGTAAATTAAGAACGTTTTATCATGATTTGAGTAAATTTCACTTGACAAGGATTTGCCAGTGGAATAAGACTTTTTGTAAAAACAGTACATCTTGCTAACATCTTTTTGCATTTAAAGTAAGAAACAAAATCGAATGTTGATTGAATTAAGAAAAACACACTTATTCCATCGGTAGATAATTTCACTTGTCAAGTTCAATCTACTCAAATGTTCTTAATTTAAGTCATTTTAACTTACTTAGATATTGTTTTTTCCAGTGTAATGGAATAAATGCAAGACAGAAATGTTTAATGCCATACTGTCAAACATTTAATGCAAAGAAATAACATCTCCATGGAGACAAACAAGTGGCAGCCCTTCCACCTTAGAAGTTACATAGTGCATCTTTAAAGGTAAACCATGGGGCAAACACCTCTAGATTTTGATCAGAACTACCAAAAATGGAGGATTGGGCTTAGCATGTTTTAGGTTGATTGAGGAAACCAGGAACTCCATGAAAAAAAAGAACCAGGACCTTCTTGCTGTGACTAAAATTGCAAACCAGTCCAGTTTCCTATGAGTAGAGATATGCGTTTGTACTTACTAAAACGGTAAGAGCTTATGTCTGCCTGCGGACCCTGCAATCACCAAACCAGCCCTCCCTTATGCAATGCTGTTTTTTGATCCCTTTATCATGTGCTGCATAGTAACACAATGTCTACGCTACGCTAGCACAGGCACATCCTCCATTCAAATCCACACAGCACTGAGCAGCCATAATGAGCCCATCCACATTAAGAGCCACAATGAAAGCCCAGTACCTCCGAATCTGGCAAAAACACAACAGGACACTGGTGCTGTACGGAGGGGGGCTGATGGGTCCCGCATGGCATCAAACATTTAAATGGGCTAGCATCATGTTATTTCAGATTTGACACAGGCTAATGCACAATGGTGAAAGCGCTTTTGTTAGCGGGGGACGAAAGCTTGATTTGTAAGAGGCCAATGTGAAGAGAAGTGATGGAAAAAAATAAAATGCAAATGTTGTTCAGGGGCAAAGCTAAATCTAAATGAAATCATGCTCGCTTGTGTGTTTCACTGCATGATACAATGTGACTTCGGTGTATTCCAGATTCATTCAAAAATATTTTTTAAGGGTCTACATTGCTCTATTTTCTGATCTATGTTACTGTATAATGTTGTTTTCTCATCAAAAACATGTAGGGTTTTGTTTTGTTTCATTCACATATGTTTAACTCACAAACTCTGCATATTTAGGTGTTTGAGAGTTCTTCTCTCAAACAGAAAATACTCTGTTTCTCCGTGTGATGTCATGTGGTAAAACAGGAAGTGCTCCACTATGTTTTTAAACTCCATACACCTTCACTAGAATCATTTGGATAATTTCAGCCCTGGAACTGTCATCTCTACTGACCAAAAGGTAAAAGGTAGGTGTTAACTTGAAAACTACACAACATCACAAGGTGGAACAGAGAAGTTTGAACTTTGGAGATGTAGAGAGACTAATAATAAAGGATTACTTAAACATGTGTGAATGAAACAAAGGTAAGTTTTTGATGAGGTAACCACATTCTGACATAACTAAGGCTATGGACACAGCTTTGCACACATTTGTTTACATTTTACAGAAATTAAACTTAAAACCATATGGCTCATTTGCATAAACTAAGCTCAAAAAACAGCTCGCTCCTTGTGCTATGACACGGTTCAGCTTCTGTCCGACTTAAAAAGGACATGACTCAGTGGAATATGAGTGTTCTTTCTGTGACAGAAGGGTGTTCTTCTAATGGTGAGTCTGTTCTGTGCAACTAGTTCTAGCGACGCTGATTCCTGTTTGTCTATGGTTTGTTTAAACTGTTTTCCGCAATAGCATCACGAACCCAGTGAATCAGGAAGGTGCAAGTCACAGTGAGGTGGTCAAATAAGAGCTCCTACGTCAGAGTATCAAAATTTCAGGCGTCCACACAGTGCTGGATCAGATCGGTACTCAGATGAATTCGTGGGAGCTGGAGGCACCAGATTGTTACGTCATTAGTGTGGACGAACACTGCATCCACAACGAAAACAACTCGAATATGTACTAGTGTGGATGGGGCCTAAAAGCTCAGAAGAATCCATGTTGTGAATTATAGGACCTTTAATACATGATTTTAATGAATTTCCTTCGCTTACAAAATTATTAGATTTAGTTGACCACCACTAGACACTGTTGTAAAATGGTCTTTTACATGATCCGACCCTTTGTATGTTGTAATTTGAATATGATGTTGGCCCTCCTTATCGTAAACCATACAATTTATTGAGGCTTGGGACTAACAAAATGAGTAATAAAAAAAATGCCAATCAATTCTCATTACGCTCTTAACTGGTGACGTAAACTAGTAAAAACACTGAAAGTAGGTTGGGTATACTGGCAGAAATATCCAAAGTGACATTAGTGTGAAGATGAAATGCGTATTTGAGTGACTAGCACCATCGGTAATGAGCATAAATGGCTGTTGAAATAGGTGTCTTGACCAAAAATATTCTCAAACACTGTCTGAGAATGGAGGCCGTAGGTGTGGAGACGCATTGATGACTTCCTTTGTGGACCTGATATAAAAGATGAAAGACCAAGGGAGCCAAATGAAGCCTATTATTTCAAAGGTGGGAGATCCGGAGAGCTCAGAGGTGGACAAGTTTGGTTATAAGATTATATGGATAAATGGGAGACAGCAGGGCTAGAGACGAAGGCGTTAGATGGGAGGAGAGAAAGAGAGAGAGGATTGTGAAGACTCATTAGCCTACGCAGGGCTGCTACATTAAGCCTCTATCTCTCCACCATTTTCCCTCGCTTTCTCTATTCTCTCTCTTTCTTCTCGGGCCTTTTGTTCTCCCGAAATATCCGAGTGGGCGGCGGAGACAGTACAGTAAGTGAGGAGAAGTAAGTGACAGAGGAAGTTAGTGAGCACAGCGTCAATAAAGATACACAAACAACCATAATGGATCAGGAAGTGCTTACATAATTGAGATGAGTTCTGCGTGTTCAAGGCTGATGATGACAAATAGTTTTATATTCAAATGAAAACGTGTGAGTAAAGACATTTCAGTGTACCGAAAGTGTAAATAGCTACAAGCACGCAAAAAAAAAAAGGAAACAAAGCTCGTGTTAGTATAGCGTCAAGTAAGTAAATAAATAAATACTAAAGCATTTTATTTAGTAAAAAAAAAAAAAAAAAAAAAGAATGAGGAAAGGAAACAATGAAGCCTAAAAAGTACTTGGTCAAGGCTAATTACTGCAAAGCTTTCAAGTCCCTGGACTCACTTCCCTCTGGTGGCTGGACTGAGCATTTTTGTTGCCATCTTAAACTTGGAATCCATATGAAATCTATAAAATTATGATTGAATATTAAAGGTACATTATGTAATTTTTCTGATGGCTTAATTATTTTGCTTGAAATCTTCTACGGCATGGCATTAAATGTAACTATCTTCATGGAGACAACCACCAGGCCAAGGGACAGGTCAGATCTGTGGAGAAATGACCACGCTTATAGAAAGAAGACATGTTTTTCAAGTTTAGTTTTCTTTCTTTTTTGCAGTAAATAACACTGTAGTCAAAGCAGATAGTGGCTCTCCAACCAGAAAGCTTACGTAGTGAACCTTTAACTTTAAATATAATTAATAAATCATCAGTAAAATAGAAACAAATTAGGCACAATGACCCCGTAAAGTAAAATAAAAAGCTTTTTCATGAAACCGTATCCATAAATTACGTAATATTTTCCCCATTTCAGTATGTTCACACAATTACAACGGTTCCCTTAGGCTTTCATAACACTATCTGATCCGTTTCTTACCCATTCATATCTGAGCACTGTCGTGATAGAGAGACGCTTGATGTTGTAAATCCTTTTTACACCTGGGTCAAGGTGAGACAACCAACCAGCCACAACAAACAAATCAACACTACTACAACCATCTGGTCTGGAAAGCACGAGTACACCAGTCCAAACCTAGGCACAATACAGACACCCCGCTTCAACTGTCAACCTTTCACCTTTCAAACTACACATCAACGCCTACACAGTACACGAGGCTGCGATATAGACTTGTAGCGAAAGCCATTTAGCCTTGTACAAACAATTAGCATCTTGATTAATAGCTCCAGACTCCCTTGTCAATGTAATTCAATTGGCATGTTCATTTCAAAGATCCTCATATCCATCTAACCGCCCACTCACTCACTCCACTCACCTTTGTTAGTCCAGCGCCCCGCAAAATCAGGCAATAAAATCCTGCCGCATATTATGGAAGATCCTACACAAAAGAAGGAGATAACAGCAAGAAAAGAAATAGAGAAATATATATACACTGAGAGCGAAGAGGGGAGGTTAGTGCAAGGTGTCAGAGCGCAGAGACTGAAAGAGACTAGACCCAAATGCTCACGCAAAAAGAGGAAAAAAATTGGCAGACAGGCAACTCTCTCTCTCTCTTTCTCTCCTCCTCTCGCTCTTCTTCATAGGCTCTGGCAGCAATAACTCTCCCCTCTGCGCCTCCTCCCTCTCTCCTCTCTCCTCTCTCTTCTCTTTCAGCGAAGGCACAAAATTCCTTAACTCTTTCAAAGCCAGTCACTGAAAAGCACTTCAAAGGCAGTGAACTGTGAACAGGTGTTACTAGGGGAAAAAAGATATGATAGAAAAGGTAATACCAGGTTCTTGCATTGTCAGTGTTGGCAAAGTTAAGGGTTAAAATGAGTACTTTTGTGAAGTTGAAATGTATCCTGAGAGTTCTGAGTCCTTTTTTCCAAAGCAACATCCTCCAAATTTGTTTTCTGTCAAGGATCCAACCCTATGTGTTGATATGAAATCACTAAACATGAACGTCATTTTTCACAGCTGAATTATTTTTTTCAAAAGATTCTAAAGGTTTGCATCCTCCGTGGAGATGTGGAATGTTCCACAGTATCACATTTACTGTATTTATCTCCATGGGCACAAGCTGCCAAGTCCCCAAGTCAATTTATAGGTCAGATCTGCGGATAAGAATACATGTTTTTTTTTTCATCAGTAGAAGCACTTCGCTTTTTGCTTAACAACAAATAATTAAAATAATGTTTATTTTCGTAAGATAAACAATGCTCCAGGCTACTGAATTTTATTTTGTTTATTATAACGATCCCCATTAGCTGAGCTTAACAGCCAGCAGCAACAGAAGTCATAAAACCCTCTGCAAAGTACAGAGTATTTTATTCTTATGGTCCAGACATAGACTATATAAAGAAGTGGACTAAGGGAGTGTGACCCATATAGCATTTGGCTCCAGTCAAATTAAGCTCACTGAGGCTGGCAGTTATGGGGCAAATTTAGAGCCGAGTCCCATATTAGTAATAGGAACAGATTTATGGACAAAACTGCAAAATAAAATAATGGATCATGTAGAACGGGTTGATACAAACATTTTAAGACCAAAATGAGGGCGACATTTTTCAATACAAAGTCAATTGGAGCTAGAGTCGATGGAGCTAAAAGCACGTCCATGCAGGTTAGCTATGTGCATTCGGTCTATGGGTCCAGAGGAGCAAGGGCTGTCTTTCATATTCTGTTTCTGAAGTAATTTCTTATAGTGAAACTTTCTAAATTGTGCCAAAATGATCTGGAGGCAGAGATGTAGCTGAAGTGATGGTTTCTGCCCAGTGGGGTCACATGTAATACGCCCTACTCAGACTCTGCACTGAAAGAACATATCCGTATAATAGACCGTCATTTGTACAGCACCATATGCACCAGTCCCCTGAAACCTCGCTCAATACATCTTGTCTCCGATTGCCCTCTTTGCTGCTATTTTCAGTCCGACAGAGAAGACACGTCAATATCTCTCAAGCTACATCTTAATGCTCCGTCTATGTCCTTCTGTCAATAGGAAATGATACACAGAGACACTGGAGGGTTGCGAAAAGGCTTGCGTCATCGAAATGTCTAATATGCGATTCATTGACTTTCATTTGCGTGCAGTACAGAAGCTACAATTATCATTACTGCATTTTATGTAAGCTGCTGAATCAAGCGCAGGCTTTGATGAAAAGAAAATTTAAAAAAATACACATAGGTTGACTCACAGGTTAAATGTCTTCTGCAGATGTAACAGATTAAATTATAGTATTCAATCAATGCCTTATATTACGCTATGTTCTGATCTACAGTATGCTAAAATTTTGTTTCCTCATGAAAAAAAACATACCTGGAGTTGTGTTTTGTTTCATTGACACATGTGTAACTCACAAATCCTGCATATTTAGGCTGAGTTCTATAAACTGTAAACACTCTGATCCACCTTGTGATGTCATGCAGTAATACAGGAAAAGCTACACTGTGTTTTTACTCCATATACCTTCACTAGAATCACTGGGATAATTTCAGCCCTGGAATACATGCATCCCGAATTTTGGACTTCTGGTCATCGTGCAGTGCATACTGGGAAGGATCTTCCTAAAAAGTGAGCATTAAACTGCCATGTTTGTTTTCCCAGTGGGATGCGTCTATTGTCAAAGCCGATCTTTTGAAGTCTTTTGAACCATATTGCTTTTGTTTCTGGTTCCGATATTGTCATATTTTAGTTTTGGGATTCGAACATCATAATTGTGTGGTTGTTGGATGTCAATATGACAATATCAGAACCAGAAACAAAAGTGATATGGTTCAAAAGACTTGAAAAGATCGGCTTTGACAATAGACGTATCCCACTGGGAAAACAAACATGGCAGTTTGATGCTCACTTTTTAGGAAGATCTTTCCCAGTATGCACTGCATGATGACGAGAAATCCGAAATCCAACTTTCGAAAAAAAATTAAAAATGTATTGACGAGCTCTACTGAGGGTAAAAGGTAGCAATTAACTTGAAAACTACCACTTCATGACACCACAGGTGGAACAGGGCATTTTGAGCTTTGTAGATGTAGACAGACAATAAAGGATTTCTCAAACATGTGTGAATGAAACAAAACACAACTCCAGGTATGTTTTTGATGAACAACATCCTAACATGGCTTAAAGCTCACAAGAGTCAATTTTGTGTAATATATGTCCTTTAAGGCAGCAAAACTCACATATGAGTCTCCAGCCTAAAGTGAAATAACTACGGACTGAGCACAGAAGAATACCCAGCACAAAATGTCCATAAAAGCCTATAGGACACAGAGTTCCCTTTCTGCACTGATGCTGCTGATGCTTTACCCACGCAGCCTCCTGCCCACTGCTTATGCCTCCACTCAGATCAGACACACATCCACACACGCCTATACAAAGCTCTATTTTAAATGTCACTGTACTTCAACACAGCAAGGAAAACCACCGCACAACAGCTAGCGGCAAAGTTATCATTACTCAGTTACGGCGATACTATGGATGCACCGATACTTTATGGGTATCGGACATCGGTGCTGTCATTTAAATTTTTGATGGATCGGAAATTGGTACAATCACCATCGTAATTTGGTCTATACATTTGTGTAATAAAACGATTCAGTGGACAATGACGGCCCAAACATCTAGTAATATTTTTTCGAAGTTGTTCTGTAGTTATTTACAATGAGAAATAACAGTCACAAAACATTTGGATATGTATTTTTTTACCATACTCCGTGTGTTTAAAGGTGTATTGTGTATATTGCAATTGTAATGGAAGAGGTATTTGGCTATACAATACCCAATGACTTTATGTACTTGGGCTTTTTCTTTGAAAACAATATTCGAACTGAGGACTTCTACTTGTTTAAAGTGATGCTCTTGGCTGAAGAATGACCCTTTAAAATTACAGCAATGGACAGATATGATGGAGGAAATTTATGGGATGGAAAAAATAATGTATTGTTTGAGACTGAAAGCTCATAAGTCTATTTATAAAGCTCTTCCCAATGTATGAGGTGTTTTATTTTAATATTTTTTTGTAGAACCCCACAGATTGTTTGTTCTTTTAGTTATATTTGTTAAAATTTTGAAAAAGCACAAATAAAATTCAAAAGTATTGTGTAACCTTTTCTGGTCCATCAAATGCTTTTCTCCATGGATATGTTATAGTTTTATCTGGAATGTTTCGAAGTATGGTATTAAACATTTCTATCATCCTGGTGACCAAACCAGGCCAAGTTACAAGTCATCTGTGGAGATTTTTTTTTTTGGGGTATTTTTGAGCTATAAAATGAATAAATGTAAGGTAGAGCTGTTTAATATCAAACTGTGGAACATTCCAGGCAGAGTCATATCCGTAGAAACAAGCAGGTAACGGACCCCCAACCAAAAAGTTACCCAATGCACCTTTAAAGGAAATAATTTATAGTTATTTTAGAGTCTCTGCCCTACTATCAGTTGATACGGGCGATAAGCGATAAGTGTCGGCATCAGTATCGAAACAGAAAGAGCTGGATACATTGTGTTCCCCATTTTTCTGCTCCAAATATAGGGATCCATCAAAACCCTGGTTATAGTGGTTCACCAACATGATTCACAGCACTATCATACTAAGTGCTATTACACCATTATGGGGAAAAGGCCATAAGAGGTTCGATCAGAAGAGAGGATTTCAGATGAAGGGGCAAAAGGAACAATGTATAGCTGAGTGCCAATACTGCAGTAAGTACAACCTATCACGATGAATGAGTACTTGACTGTACAGGGCTATTTATTTAGCGGTGGGTCGACAAGTGTTCCCTGAAACTGTACTTAAAGTTAGAAATAAATAAGTGGACTGTGGATGAATATGGACAATAAAGAGTTTGTAAGACTGGAAGTGCAATCCATAATCCAGTATTATATTGGCAAGTAAAATACTGGCATCCGAGTTATTCCCATCACCTCATAAATACAAAACAATTATTTGAAAAGCAATGTCGTATTACTGTAATATATTATATGAATGTTAGCTAAGGATGTATTGAGTGTGCTGCTGTCTATGTTCAGGAGGTCAGTGACAGTGTTTGGGCTTCTGGGTATATTGTGTCTCATAAAGCACTACACTGCATGTACTCCTACTACTCCTACTACTCCTACTACTCCTACTACTCCTACTACTCCTACTCCTCCTACTACTCCTACTCCTCCTACTACTCTACTACTCCTCCTCTACTCCTACTACTACTGCTACTACTACTGCTACTACTACTGCTACTACTCCTTCTACTCCTCCCCCTACTCCTTCTCCTACTACTCCTCCTACTCCTCCTACTACTACTACTCCTTCTACTCCTCTTACTTCTTCTTCCTACTCCTCCTACTTCTTCCTACTCCTCCTACACCTACTTCTACTACTCCTACTCCTACTACACCTACATCTATTTCTACTACTACTACTTCTACTACTCCTTCCTCCTCCTATTCCTCCTACTACTCCTACTCCTCCTACTCCTACTACTACTACTCCTCCTACTCCTCTTCCTCCTCCAACTCCTCCTACTCCTCCTTCTCCTCCTCTTACTCCTCCTCTTACTCCTACTACTCCTACTCCTCCTCCTACTACTCCTACTCCTCCTACTCCTCCTCCTACTACTCCTCTTACTCCTACTACACCTACTTACCCTAAATTCCTACTACTCCTACTACTCCTACTGCTACTCCTACTCCTACTTCTACTAGCAATGTCATATAAAGGTAGTATGTTAGACAAATGTTAGCAAGTCTGTGTTGAGTGTGGTGCTGTCTGCGTTTAGGAGGTCAGTGACAGTGTGTGGGCTTGTGGGTATATTGTGGGAATATTGAGTCTACATAAAGCACTGCTCCTCCACAAACTATACAGACACAGCTTTAAGTGCCGCCCACACGCCATCACACTCAAGTGGCACTGCCTTCAGCCTCTTGTCCACTCGTCTGAATTGTGTTTGACCTTATGCGGACTTGTATTTTGCTATCACTTTGTTGCCGCGGCGACTGGGTTGAAAGGTCACAGGTGCCCACTGACGGGGTTGGCAGCTCTCAAGGGTAAGAGTCATCTACATGGGCAGCGCTGGGTATATTGTTTTTGACCCATTCGAGCAAGGAGCAACGTGTGGTGGTCATCTAGTGTTATTTAAGAAGTGATGAGAGAGGAAGTGATGAGGGCAAACTGGTGCGGCCAAGGGTTGTCATGACGATTTAATGTCAACATTCAACTGAGGTTCTGTTGTTTTTTCTAAATATAACCCGTAGTTTAGTGAATCTTAAATTAGGGTTGTTAAATCTGACCAGTTTTGAAATTGTTATATATGTTTTAAAAGTAGGATTCTGTGTGTGCCTTGTAATCGTTGTGTTGTAAATGACTCCAGGAGCATTTGCATTTGAGAGGAGATATTTATATTCATAAATATATCAAAACATGATACAAAACCATAAATTATGATTTCACAAACCTGATGCGATGTGCAGTAGTTTAATTAGTAAAAGGCACACCGATTGTGTTGTGATAGTGTTCTGAACAGGGGGTGATTTAGCAACAGAGAGCAAACTAAAAAATTCTCATGGAAATTGGTTCCAGTTGAAAGGCCTAACAAGATTATTGTATTTTTCAGACTACAAGTCGCACCGGACTATACGGCGCACTTTTGGGGAGAAATTTATTTTATAAAATCAGAGATCAGGAACTGACATTTCATCTTGAAAGGCAAGTTCTAGTAATAACAACAGAATAGAGAACAAAGGCCTGTTAACGTAATAAACTCTCCATCTCACTCCAAATCACTAAATCCATTGAATTCTTCATCCTCAGTGTCACTTCTGAGTGACTGTGATCTCCTGAGGTAAACAGAGCACCGCTCCCTCTTCTGTGTAGCTGTTGTCAGACTCAGTTCCAGTGCTTTTCTGAATCCTGACAGGATGGTTTCGGTTGTCATTGAAGTCCAGGCTTTGTCGATCCATCCAATGACTTCCAGGGAAGTTGCATGGCGCACCCTCCCGATTACTGTGAAGCCCCAGTCCCTCACAGGTTTCTCGCTCACTCCAAACTTTCTTTCTGCTGCTTGATTACCATTTTTGGCTGAATATTTAACCACTTACAGCAGAACAGAGGCTTTTTCTGCAGAAGACATGTGCAGTAGAGTGAAGTGACAGTGATACAAGAGTAATAGGAGCAGCAGATACTGACACACAAGTCTAAAGCCTCTCAAGGTTGTCAATGTGAACATTTTAATATATAAGTCGCACTGGAGTATAAGTCGCAGGACCAAAACCATGAAAAAAAGTGCGACATAGTCCGAAAAATACGGCATATACAAATTTACTTAAGACCTTACTAATTTTAAGATGATCCAAAAAGAATACCAATATAATACAGCCATACAAGTGCACACACCAGAGAATATTTGTGCCAGTTCCAAGCTTAAATATCAGGGAGAACAGACAGGGGAGGGCATCTGGCTTTAAACTGCATGCTCAGAGATGGATGATTTAATGCAGATTTCAAGTAGCATTCACAGTATCAAAATATCAACAAGTTTAAATCTTTGGAATATGACTTCTTGTTGTCCTTTAGTCTCACATAACAAAGCAGCAAATCGTGGAAACTTGACTAAAATCTTTGAGCAGTCCGAATCTGGTGAAAAGCTCTTGACAGACTTGAGCACGTACAAGTTAAATGTCAACAGCTGAGCAGAGTCTAAGCGCCCACTGAATGAGACGAGTCCAGACTGTGTCCTGAGGAGGCAGAGGTCAACGCAGTTCTACACAGATGCTCCATATTGATCTACTCACTCACTGGCCCTGACCACTGCTGCTGCTGCTTAAAGACTGCATTTGGAAAGGTAATTAAAACCACCAGAGATTAATGGGGATTATAAATGGGATTAGATTTGAGATAAACAAAGGTATTTCTTGAAAAACTGGTAATAATAATGTTTAGTCTGTGATGTGCACAGTTGTGTTTTCCTGCCAGTGCCTCTTGGCCAGGTCATGTTTGAAAATGAGAAGTAGTTCTTAAACATATTACTTAGTTAAGTAAAGGTTGAATAAATAAAAATAAATAAAAGGATTACACAGGAAACAATATTAATGCAATTAATCTGATAATGTATAATACAGCGTGTACTCCGTATTCTTCTGTTGACAGTCAAACTTCATAGAAAAATGTATTTGTTCCTGAAGATGGGCTATGTATCTAAATAACTGATGAAATTACCAAATATATATAATTATATATATATAATTATATATTAAAATATACAAAAAAAAAGTAATTTTTTGGTATATCTTAAGCAGCTCTATATTAGATTTATTACATTAAGGGTGGTTTTATAGCTCAAAAATACCCCCCAAAAAACAGGGAAGCAGGGTTGCCTCTAGGGCTGCTTCAGTATGGAAAAAATCATTATCACAATTATTTTGGTCAATGCGGAAATCAAATTATGATTTTTTTTGTTACACGATGCATTTATTTATTTATTTATTTTATAATTTATGCAAACGTTTCAAATTGAATACAAATATGGGCTACAAATATTTATTTCACAGTCACACCTGCATAACTGAACTGGGCCACAGCTGATGACGTCGTCACACGTCGTCACATTGACTTCACAGTTTTAACTCTGACTTCTGTGCCGTAGGTTTCCATGTTGAAGAAGCTCCATGTCCTGGACCCTGTCCGCACTAACATAGTGCACTTTGTGGAGCGGTTTCAGTTCATGGGCCTGCATTGTCTGGCCTTTGAAATGCTCCACATAGACCTGTTTAAATTTATGGTCAACCATAACTGTGAGCCCCTCGAGCTGAAGGAGATCCGGCCTATTGCCCACCAGGTATTGAAGGATTTACTACAGATATTCCAACAGCACAAATGTACCAAATGAATATTGTTTTCAAACACATCTAATTGATCTCATTCACAAGTTTGACCACATTTTTCACACAACACTTCATTTTTTAAAGATTCAAATGATGCCAACTTCCTCTTCTGTCTCTGCAGTTGTTGGTGTTCACGAACGTGAAGAACGAGCCGCTAAGAGTCAAGCTCATTGACTTTGGAGAGGCCAAGAGAACCTCCCAAGTCAAGCAGGGGGCTCTCATCCAGCCGTATGGATACAGGTACGAGGCATAGCTAACTAGGACTAACTAGGCCTAAACAAGGACTAAACTCATTTAAACTTGATCTGATTGTGTGCTTTGTTTTCCAGGGCTCCCATACACCGAGGCCATAGACGTGTGTGGAGTCGGCTGTGTCCTGTCCTTCCTTTTCCTTGCTGATAACATGTTCCCGGTACATTGTGAGTACCAAATTTTAGAGTGCATCACGTACATACTGGGACTAACCCCAGAACACATGCTGCAGACTGGACTCTACACCGGGAAGTTTTTTACTAAAGATTCTCACCCTGACGGCACAGCATGGAGACTTCTGGTAATTCTTCAATTAGTTGTAAATTATCTTATTTTGGTTTGAGACTTCCAAAACTATAATTTCACTTTCTTGTCATTTTATAGACTCCAGAAGAATATACCTCAAAAAACAAGACCATCACTCTGGAGAAGCCCATGTTCTACGATGTCCCCATCCCTTTGGACGGTCTTCTTGACGTAAGTGTGTACCACTGATCAACACTCACCCTCATGATGCAGATCTATATTTGATTCTAACCAGTGTGTGTGTCTGTGTGTGTTGTACAGATACATTCAGATAACTCAGCCGAGGACAAGGACAGGAAGGCCTTCATTGACCTTCTGAAAGGAATGCTGTCCATGACTGAGGAGCAGAGAGTGACTCCCAGTCAGGCCCTCGAGCAGAGCTTCATAACAATGTCTCATCTGCAAGACACTAGACTCCAGGAATAGTAAGTCTACATCATCAACATCTCAACACAATTACATAAAAAGTAAAATAGTGTGCCAATACTAATTTATGTGTGTGTTTTTCAGTTTAAAGATATCAGAAGAGCTGATGTTGATCTGTCCTGGAGTGGGCTCTTCTTCAAGTCCCACAGAGGACACAGAGAACACCTCCAGTGTAGAAGTTCCTGTCCAATCAGAAACAACATCTGACGTTCAGGACTCTGGTGTCTGGTCCCTTTCTGGATCCAGATATTATACTTGCTCGTCTCATTCTACACCTCCATGTTCTATTTGCTCGAGTGAAGCTACAGCGCCCCGTAGCAGCTCGGATGAGTGTGAGACCTTCTATTATTCGATCAGCACTGAACTACTGAGCTTCCTTGGGGAGGCAGAAAAAGCAGCTTCCTACATTTTTCCGGAGGGTGGCAGAGGATGTGAGTCGCCGTGTGCGTCTGCACCGCTGATCATCATGATCACTCATGAGTTTTATTAATAAATGCATTATTATTGCCCAATTCATTTGTTCTGATCTTGTTTTTTACACTAAGTGCCTTAGTGATTTTTGGTCTGAAGAAAATATCTCTGATTTTTAGACTTTGGTTTCCATGGTAACTAACTGTCACCAAAAGTCCAAATAGATTAAAATAGCTCTTAATTGAAAAATAAGACGAAACGGCAAATCAAAATTTGTGAGTACCAAACATCAAAAAGAAAAGGATTTCACACATGTGTCAATCAGGAAGAAGTTTTTAGCATTGAGTGCAGACATTGAGTACATGTATAGACTACATGCAGATTTTCAGATGCATACAGTTTGAATTTCAAAAACACATTACTATTGCTATTCCAATATCTTAAAAATTTCTTCTGCATAAATATTTTTGATCAAATACTACAAAATCTATTTTGCAATTGGTAATGTACTTTCAGATTACATAATACAATACAAATAGGTTTAAGATAAAAAGCACAACTTTCCCAGCCCCAGATTCATGTGTGTAAAGTGTGAACCCCATAGTCAGACTGCCCCATAGTCAGAAGCCAGGGATTCTCTGTGGTCCCTGAGACTAAAATGTCTGAGGTGGGCTGCAGAGTTTAATGAATGAAAGAGCACAGAAAAACACATGTCAAGAGTTTCAACTTTTTGATGGTAAAACTGGGTTTTGGGGGATGATTTTGAAAAAAAAAAAAAAAAGAAAAAACTGCATTTTGCTGAGATTAAAGCATGAAAAGCAAAGAAAGCAAAGAAAAGCAAAGAAAAACATGCATTCTTACTATGAGTGGGGCTGATTCTCCACAAATCTAACCTGTAACTTCAGGTTACATGCTTGTCTCCCTGGAGCTAGATAAATGAATGTCATTCTGTGGAACATTATAGATGTTACCACAGGAACAGGAAGGTAGGGGACCCTACACAAGAAAAGTTCCATATTTCACATTTCATAAGACAAGACTAAAGAACGTTGGCTCAAACTCTGTCACTTTCAATGTAGAAACCCACATACAACAACAAAAATCTACAATTTGTGAGAACCAAAAATCTAACAGCAAAGGATTTCACACATGAGTCAAGCAGGAAGAAAGGTATCAGCAGTGAGTACAGACTGTGAATATAGAGACTACATACAGATTTACACACTGTGAGATATGTGACGTAGAAATGATTAATTATTCATATAAATTTCCATCACATTTACTATTTAAGTATATATCTGGCTACATAAAATACATAATTTTGTTGAATCGTTAGCAATACTCCTACCTTTTTTGATTGTTCGATTTACTACTTCTATCATTACTATTATAACTACCACGCTTACTACTATTATTTCACAATCAGCACTAAAAGTATCACCTCTACTACTATCACTGAACTCAAGGGCATTTGAAAAGCTTAGCCTAAACCTGGTGAAAGGGCAGAGGCAGCAGGGAGCAGTGGCACCAGCTCTATGGTCCTCTTCATTCATTCATGTTTCCAACTCTCATTAAAACAGGAAGGAAGAGCACAGTCTGTGGAGCCATGGGGGCCAATCTGTCGCTAGGTGGATAGGGGCCAGAGCCAGGGTTTAGCCTCCTCCGATATCTGAGGTGCAAGAATCATTTACATGCAGTTCACTTGATATTCAATATACAAGTAGCAATATATATGTAAATATCATGCCCTCAACTGTTTTTATTACATTTCAAAATAGTAAGAAAACCCACACATGCATCTCAGACTAAAGATCCTTCAAAATCGCTAATACATATATATGGACATAAATTATTAAAAGAGGAAATATGAATAGGGCTTGCGGCAGAATTTGATATACACGCATGTTTGTGTTTGTAGTGATTATGCAGGAATACGGCAAATGTAACTGTGCACTGAATTTTTATATTTTTATCAACTGAAATGTGTAGTTTCTAAATGTGAAATGTCTAGTGGGGGGTCTGCCACCTGCTTGTTTTCATGGAGATGTTAACGCTTTGCCAGGAATTTTCCACAGTATGGCATTAAACTTATTTATTAGGGATGTAACAATAACCGAAATATCGTGATATCGTATCGTCAAAGTTCTCACAATAATATCGTGGACCATCACAATATATCGAATTACAAGTCTCTTTGTTTAAATGAAGAGTTATGGTGCAGCAATAGCTAAAAAAATAGACAGAGAGAACTACATAGACCATGATCCTTTGCTCCAGTTCAGTGCAGACTACAAGAAGAAATAACAGTTCTAAGCACTTTTAAGTCTTTGTTCTTTGGATTAAGTCTTGTCAAGGTATTTTAAGAGGAAAAAGTAACACAAAATAGTGCAATAAATATTTTACAGTGAGAGGTGCATCGTGAAAATATCATATCAAAAGATTTGGATATTGTTAAATTCCTAATCGTGAGCCTCTTCACCATTTTGTGAGCTTTTCCACGATATCGCAATAAATATGGTACCGTGAGGTTCATACCGTGGTGATATCGTATTGTGAAACTTGGATATCGTTACACCCCTTTTATTTATTCGTAGATTAAGGTGTTTTAAATAAAATTAATAATTTATTATTTATCGATACACTTTTCTCAAAAGAACAGTTACAACCCTTTTTGCATCCTTCTTAAAACTTATTGCTGCTGTCGTCCTTATGTTATTTTCCTCCTTCTTTATGTAACGAACCAAAGACTAATTTATTCAGTAATGGAGCCCTACAGCTGCGTAACTTCCACCTTCCTTCAGCATGCTTTTTGTGCGATCCACTGCCTTTTGGGTGCAACCGCAGAAGCCTTTGTCAGAGTGTTTTGTCGACATTTTGGGTGTTGTCGGTTAGAAACTTGCAAACATACAGCACTTCAGAATTACACCTTAATGATCAAACATTTATGTAAATTTTGCAGCTGAACACTGTACTGTACAGGAGACACAGAACAGAGGAGATTGATTGACACTGGTCTACAGTCCCTTAGCCAGTCAGGACACACGGGGGAGGAGCATAATGCATGTTCATACACTGTAAAAAAAGGCATGCAAAATTGCATTAAAAAATATCTGCAAAACAGTGAGACAGCAAAAGGTGAACAGCGTTATAGTGAGGGAAGTCTGTATACAATTTCCATGAGACACGAGATTGGGTCCATGAGAATGAGACAAAGAGATATTTTGATATATTAAATAAATTGTTCCCAATTTTAGCCTCACCATTTTTTATTTACTTTATTTAATTGCTGCCATTATAGCACTGGTTTTTGGGATATTACAGCTTCTCCATTTTTTAAGCAAACCAAACGTAAAAACATGGAAAAACTATTCTGACGAGTTAATTTTCAGCATGTGCATATAATCTTGTAGCAATTTTGTCTTACAAGATCGCGTGGTACGAGATCTTGTTCAATCTCTTGTCAGTGGCATTAATTCGTTTCAATATTATCATTTATCATCTATATTTTCATCAGTAATCCATCGTACTTTAAAATCTGTTACTGTGACAGGCCAATCTAGCTGTCGCAGTACTGTACTTTTTAGCTCTCAGAACACTTCTTACCATTTAGTAATCAAAGATCCAAAGCGTTTCAATCATCATTCATTCACTGCTGGGTATAAAAGTTTATTGCATTCCCAGAAGTGATCAATTAAAGTGGCTTTTCCTGGTGCCCATAATCACATTGACACTGCATTAGGCCCACAGAGGCAGTGACACAGCTCCTGCCTCTAGACTCGACTGATCCACTGGTGTCTAATTCGATTTCTGCAGCACTGTGGAAAATGAGCCTTCAATTAGAGGACACTGATTAGAGAGAGCCAGTTGATTCCTGTCAAGCACCTGCTGCCTTCACACTCTGAGGGCCCATTCAAGATATTTTTAGATTTAACTGAATGAAAAATAGAAATAAAATACTACAACTGCTACTGCAAATTATGTAATTACAGCTGCCATTTTACTTAACTGGAGAGATGATATTTTAAAGGTCCTATGTTACGCAAAATTTACTCCTGTGAGATTTAGCCCATGTTAAAATTTTGGTGCCTCCACAAAAACATACCTGGAATTGTGTTTTAATCCTGCATTATCAATCTGTCTACATCTCCAAAGTCCAAATCGCTCTGTTCCAACTTGTGATGTCATGAAGCAGTTGTTTTCAAGTTAACAGCTACATTTTACCTTTTGTTCAGTACAGACAGGAAATTCCAGGGCAGAAATTATCCATATGATTCTAGTGAAGATGTATTGGGTTTAAAAATACATCACATCACAAGGTGGAACAAAGTTTTCTGTATGCGGGAAGAACTCAGTATAAATATGCAGGATTTGTGTGTTAAAAATGTGAATGAAACAAAACACAACTCATGTTTGTGATGAGAAAAACCATTATAACAGGTCTCAAATAAATAAAAATGTAAATGTACAAATACTTATATCACTATACTACTATTACAATAAATTATTTAGAATTAATTTACATCTGATTACAATATAGCATGTGCCAAGGTAAATATTGCAATAATAACTGTACTTTGCAAATACAAATCCTAAAGGGTTTCTTGGTGCATTTTATAGAAGTTCACAGCTTGCAATCAGCACGTAATTTAACTTGTACAATCAGGACTACCTCTTCTATACTACTATAACTGCCACTTACTATCCAGTTTGGTATTTTAAGCTTTAAATCCATTTTACAGCACCACAATAATGAATATAGCTATAACTAACTAACAGTTCTGGTGATTACTACAACTTCTACCACTGCCAGCTGCTTTTCAAATACATCACTCTATACAGTGATTGCCTTGGACTTTTCCTTCATTTCAACTGTTTATTTCTTATAAAATGCAGTATCACATTATAAACCTCATCTTGAATCTTCTTTTGAATCATGTGATAGCCTTGATCTTCTTGACTCACTTAAATATTACGGTATTTTTTATATTGCTTATATATTTTTCTGATCTATGTTAAAATGTTGTTTTCTCATCACAAACACACCTGGAGTTGTGTTTTGTTTCATTCAGACATGTTTAACACACAAATCCTGCATATTTAAGCTGTGTTCTTTTTTCATGCTGAAAACACTCTGTTCCACCTTGTGATGTCATGTGCTAACACAGGAAGTGATCCACTGGGTTTTTAAAGTCCATAAACCTTAACTAGAATCATTTGGATAACTTAGGACATGGAATTGCTAATCTCTAATGAACTAAAAGTAAAAGGTAGCTGTTAACTTGAAAACTATAGTTTTATGACATTAAAAGGTAGCACAGAGCATTTTGAGCTTTGGATAAAGGATTACTCACATAAGAATGAAACAAAACACAACTCCAGGTTTTCTAACATGGCATAAAGCTCACAAAAATACAGGACCTTTTTACGGCTTGTTAAACCAGCAAAACAATGAACAATTATTCTTGCTGAACTAAAAAAAAAGACACAACTTGATTTTATTACTGACACGTTTGATGGATCCTGTGGAGCTAGCATGTATTTCTGATGTTGGTGACGTCTGCTAACCCCACAGTCAAGTCAATCTCTCCGGGAGCTCATTAGTCATGCAGCAGCCTCCTGTCCACGCAAAACGACCCTTCAACTCAATTTCTCATTTTCCAATCAACGGCTGCCACAGAGCGTAATCTCACTGTCACAGAGCCACTTTACTACTATCTGCTAAATCAAAACCTTGCCATAGAGAATAACCAAGACTGGGCTTTCATATATCTCCAAAATTGTGGTCTGCAATGGTCAGTAGTTTACAAGTGCACAAAACAAACAAAAAAACATTTTATTGACTTTTTTTTTTTTCTAGACCAACTAAAATCCAATTTAGGTTTTGATCTGAACTAAAGCCATCAGCTTTTTCTGAGAATTCAAACTCTGGTTGTCACTCACTCAGACCTGACAGAGACTGACCAATAAGAAGAGTGGGTGTGGAAAACCAGATGTCTGGTTTCTTAACCCTGGGCCACCATTTACAGAAGTAGCCTTAAAAGTTCGATTTTGTCTGAAAATAAAATGTATGATTTTCTTCAAAAATTACATTTTCGATTCTTTTCAGCCCTCTCCACTGAAAATGTTCTACAGAAAAGATTGTATATAGTGTTCATATTTTACCCATTGTTGAAACATTTTATGAATGAGATAAAACAAAGTATTGCAATAAAAATGCATTTAATCTGACGTCACTGACTTCAAAGCAGTGACCGCTGCATAGCCCTGAGCTAAATTTTGGTCCCATTCATGAAGTCTGATTTCCCAAAGCTGGTAGTCACATATTAACTAAATGATTGTCCATTATTGTCATTGTGAGTAAAGGTAAATTTACATGGTCACTTGGCCATGGAATTGTGATGTTTCTTCTCACAATTAAAAAAAAAAAAAATGTATATTGTGATTTATGGTATCTTTACTACCAACAAAACACAAATGGGGTTATGTGCTGTAGTCTTACTCACTGGCACTACTTTGTTTATTAGTTTTAAATGTTATGATGACACATTAGCCCCTCAGGCTGTAATATATGCCATTATGATCCTGTTTGAGAATGCAGGACAGACTTGTCTCTCCTGAGGCTGTGGTCAGTGACAGAAGCAGAGGGCTGACGAGCTGAGATCTGTGTAAACAACCTGCACCGATCCCCTCTGCATCTTAATGAAACACTCAGAGGATAATTGATCCCCAAACACATAGACAGAGTTATACAGGCCAGACATACGACCTTTAGATCAAACAGACTCAAACCTGCATGTGAATCTCACCAACGGGATTTATAATGACGATCACTTAATGAACAGTGTGGTCTTGAATGTTGACCATAGTTATTTATGTTACACTTTTATTAGCCAGGACCAAGACATTTAGGTACATCCGTTTTTGTTGAATTGTTAAAATATTTCATAAAAAACACCAAAAAATATAGGGTTTCATATCTGTAAGTAAAGCCCATTGCTTGCTATACATAATCAAACCAAACATTTGTACAAAAACATCAGAGTAATCCAGGGTAAGAACATGCAAAAATGTTCTACTATCTCACAATCCATGTGCGTCATTACTCAGTGACAAGCTGTAAACAAATGGCATCCATCTTTGATTGCCTGGGTTTTATCGGAGTTGGTCAGAGCCTGAATACCTGTCTGATGCAATGCACCATGACACAAAGAGATCAGGGAGTGAACCGCAGATGAGAGCACAAAACAGCCCATGTAGTGTCCTACCAGATAACACCCAATTTCCTGTGTTGCATCAAGATCTGTTCAATTCACTTCAGTCGGACTGGCCTTATCTGTGTTATTCAATTTTGAAAATGCCATTCAAAAGCGCAGCAACTTGGGACCTGTGCTCGGACACTGCAGATCAAGGCTACGCTGGCTCGTCTGAAGCTTGCAGATTACAGCTCCCGCTTCCATCAGTGATCAGAATATGGGGCCAAGTTGTGATATCAGGAGCAAATCAGACGGCAGGGAGGGTGCAAATTGGCAAATAGAATAAGCAATTACATTATACTATCAAGTCTGTCACCTGCATGTTGTATGAAAATGTTAATATTTTGCCTACTGTGATCCACAGTGTCCATGCATTTCAGGATGATGAAAAAATGGATTGTTGCCATAGCAATTCAGAATGTAAAACTATTTATTATATTTTGTGAAAATGTGAGTAGTCCGCAAAAAGTAACCTTTAACAGGAACTTGAAACTCCTAAATAATATAAGCTCATCTATCTTTTGTTGATTCAATTACAAGTGTTTTATTTCCCAAAATGACTTTGTTTCGGTGGAGGTACCTGCTTGTCTGTATGGAGATTTTTATTCTATTTTGTGCAATGATCCAGAAGAAAGGATTTTTGACCTGCCATTTAAAAAACATAGTGGCCCTTTCAAATGTGCTATTAAAATGATTAAAATTGGGTATATGTTATCTTAGCCCCACTGTCTGATTATGTTTTTAGTATGGCAGAAATAGACCAAAAACAAAAAGGCCAAAACTCTGTTCATATTGGCTGTGTTGATCCTGGTTAGATATCAGTTTAGTCCTGTTTTGGTCCTGTTCTAGTCCTTGTTTAGTCATTGTCTATTCCAAGATTAGTTTCAGATATAGTCCCACTTTAGATGTGGTGTTTATGCAAGTGAACACAGCCCTAACATTTTTAATACTTACAAGAACTTTGTTGTTGAATTAATAATGAGCAAATGTGATTATTTGTTTTATTTTTTTGTCACTTCTGTCCCTCATACATCACAAAACACTGGCTGCATTCATCTTATCGCACAATCAGACGTTTTAAACCAAGAGCATTTAGGTTCTGAGTCCACCTATCAATCATGTGGCTCCTTCTACTGTCTGCTGGGCCCTGATAAAACACTGCTGTGCTAGTCCTTCCCTCGCCCTTGGATCCAAAGCGCTCGGACCTCTTTGTATATCCATCTTCTTCAAACAAATGTGTAATAAGCAGAGATAAAGTGGTTTGCATGTGTTCTACAGCTCAGAGCAGATCCACGTGTCTCAGAGGACTGGACAGAAGTATGGCTCTGCTCTGTGGAGAGTATGGGGCTTTCTGCCAAATGACATTAACAGAAAAACACCAGAGGCTTGGCAACTAGAGCACAGCCTGGGCCAGTCACTTTACATACACAAGAGAAGTTCAAGTCTTATTTCAAGTACATTCAGGGTGAGTTTTAGTCCTTGCCAATAGCTAAAAATATGTACAAACCAAATATAAAGCCAATTGTGGACATACAGACAAGACGCCAGAGTATGACATCAAGTGTATTCACCTTGCTTTTATTCAATTACCGTATTTTTGGGACTATAAGTCATACTTTTTTTCATGGTTTGGGTGTTTCCTGCCACTTATACTCCAGTGCAACTTATATATTAAAATTTTCACACTGAAGCCATGAGAGGTTTGTGTGTCAGTATCTGTTACTCCTATTGTTCCTGTACCACTGTCACTTCACTCTACTGCACATGTCTCCTGTAGAAAGAGCCTCTGTTCTGCTGCAAGCAGTGAAACATTCAGCCAAAAACAATAATCAAGCAGCAGAAAGAAAGTTTGGAGTGAGTGAGAAACTTGTAAGGGACTGGTGGAAATGGAGGGGATGGAGAACACAGCTTCATGGTAACCGGGCGGATGCACCATATAATTTTCCTGGAATTCATTAGATGGATCGGCAAAGCCTGAACTTCAGTGACAACTGAAACCATCCTGTCGGGATTCAGAAAGGCCGGAATAATTCTAACTGGAACTGATGCTGAGTCTGACGACAGCTACACAGAAGAGGAAACAGTGCACTGTTTACCTCTGGAGGTCAAAAGAGTTGCCATGGATCTATAATAATTTATTATACTTCTATGGGAGCTGCTCAGAAGTGACACAAAGGATGAAGAATTCAATGGATTTAGTGATTTGGAGTGAGATGGAGAGTTTGGTAACCTTGTTCTTTTCTGTTGTTTATGCTATAGTTATCTGAATAAATGTTCATATGTTACATTAACATACCAGACGCCCATTCAGTCTGTTGTTCTCTGTTCTATTGTTAGTACTTTAACTTGACTTTCAAGATGAAATGTCTGTTCCTGGTCTCTCCTTTTATAAAATAAACTTCCCCCCAAAAGTGTGACTTATAGTCCAGTGCAACTTATATATGTTTTGTTCTTTTTTTTGGCGGGAGCGACTTATAGTCTAAAAAATATGGTAAGTTAATCAGAGCAAATATGGTGTATATAGTGTAAGTCTGGAAAAAATACTAAAAAGTACTTAAAACAACATCTGAAAGATATGACCTTGTTTAGCAAGAGGATTTATATGAAGCTTAATTGCAATTCTCAAAGTGAAACAAAAGTTGCTTATTTATTGAGTCTGCCACCTTAGAACTGTTAAAACAACCAAAGTGCAGAGTGTATCTTGCTTCACACAATAGTCTTACGTTTCATCCACTCTCAAGCCAAAAACAACTAAAAAACTCCACTAATTATAATGGCGTCTGCTTCAATGAGGTCCACGGAGGTTAGATTTCCCAGTGTCCCAAAAGCAGCCTCGCTAGAATTTAATCTACTTACATTAAATATGAGAAAAAACCTTTAGAAGTGGCGTTTTCACACCATAATTAAGACCAGAGTGGGGTTCATTATACTGCCCTCGGAATAACCCCAAAACTTATTACATTTTAATACAACTTAGAAAAAGCACAAGAAATGCAGAGCCGCTCATGGCTGAGAATAACTTCACCACAATAAATCCCAGCTCCATTCTACAATTCATGAAGGTTTTATTGACAGATAAACAGAACGCTGAGTTGTTAGATTAAGTTAAAATTGTGTATTATTACTGCTAAAGTTTGTAGTAGGGCTGAATGATTTTAGTCAAGTTTCAGTGCACATGAACATTTGCAAACATCACAGAAACTTGCATCATACCAAAGTCCTGCACCGATGATTTGACCATTTTTTGGACCCTAAAGCCCAATTTACACAGAAAATAAGGCTGTGATTGGTCCTCTCTACATACATTTTCTACATTCTGCTTTTCTTTGATTCAATTTACCTTGAGTAATAATGTGTTTAATGCAGCGCACAATTACACAGAAAATAAGGCTGTGATTGGTCCTCTCTACATACATTTTCTACATTCTGCTTTTCTTTGATTCAATTTACCTTGAGTAATAATGTGTTTAATGCAGCGCACATTTGTTTATGTTTTACAGAAATGAAACTTAAAATCACATGGCTCATTTGCATAAACTATAAGAGCTAAAAAAACAGCTCACTTCTTGTGCTGCTGAGACAGTTCAGCTTCTGTCGGACTAAAGGACATGACTCAGTGGAATATGAGTGTTCTTTCTGTGACAGATGTGCTGATGATGGTGAGTCTGTTCTGTGCATATATCACGCTGGAGATGGTTCATGCCAGCTTTAAAAATTCTTGCCTCCTCTCATAGTGGTAGTGTATTACTTCACAGCACGTAGACCTTGACGCTGATCCATAAATAAAAAACGACTGCGACAAGGCGATGGCGGCAATGTGCATTGACGCAGAGCTAAAGTTGGCCCTTAAATTGGGCTTTAGGAGCACTGCAAAAAATGCGGTTTTGACAATCCTAAAATCGTGTTACCTGAGATCATGATTTTCAGTCCAAAACGACAGACCGCTCAGCTCTAGTTTGTAGTAGTAGGTGTAGTTTCAAAATAGTAGTTGCAGCAGTGGTAGTTCGAGTGTCTGCTAATATTTTCCACCTGTTACTTATGAAGGCTGTAGGTCTTTACCCGTTTATTCAATTAATCAGTCAATGGTGTCTTAGTCCACTAAGTGTTTTTATAGTATCATTTAAGGAATTTATATACACCACAGCAGAAAGAAACATACATGGAGTTTGTGAGAGATTTAACCTAAGACTTACACAAACTTTATTGGTCCACAGGGGAAATTATTGTGAGTTAATTATGAGTTTATTCTGCCTTTTATGAACAAATACTTCTCTTATGCAAAGCTGTTTTGCATATTACTCAATTAAATGGATTCATTACACAAATTCTATAGAGCATAGACAAAGAGTTTACACCAAATCAAATCAGAGAAACTATCATGAGCACTCTGGAATAATACTGCAATTACCCCAATTTACCATGCAACTACTATTTCTACTACTGCAGCTACTAATACAATTCTGGTATCAAGTTGAGAGTGATTGAAAATTTATCTTTGAGCATTATCTAACAGAATATAATGTACTCACTCAGAACGTCCAGTAGTCTTAGAAAGATAACCCAGCCCAAGTAAAATTATACTTATCTCTACTGTTGAATCTTCTATTTCAACTTACTGTATAAAGCTGTTGTGTGATTATGAGACAGTGAAGCTAAGCTAATCACCACAGCAACCACCATGCTACGAAGCACGACCAAAGCATTTAGGGTGCCCCATCTGTGAACGTGTAATGAAACAATAAGTACAGTATGTCATAGCCAGAGCATGACCAAAGATAATCAGCGAGACAAAACTGACAGCTTTTCTCAGCAGGAGGCAAAACCGACCAAGAAACACACATCAGAGCACAGCCGATTTCAGACCATGTCTCAAATGTGTCCTTGATTTCTTATGAGAGCATTCATTCATTCATTTATTTTCCCATTTAGGTAAGAAGGTCGCAGATGGCATATTGTATTGAATGTTTAAGCCCCGTTATGAACAAGATGGAGGCTACACAGATAGATGTACGTCACTTTTAAAATAGATTTTACAGATAAAATTCAAACTATTTTAGGGCTGCGTACCTTATATTTGCTAGTACTAGTATATGAATTATACTTTTTATCTATTGTTGTATTAATCATGAAATAAAAAATAAAAAACTACAATGTCCATAAGTCAAATTATGTACATTATATAGTGCACTTCCATCAGCAATAAAAACGTTTCTGTGTTAACTAAAAATGTATATTTGTGGTGTAAATTTATTGGGAGATTTGACAAACTGATACAAAATGTGTGTTAAAAATGTAAAACTGTCAAAACAACTGTTATATTTTTAAAGTAGGATGCTCAGTGGCAAACCCTCGTAAATTTATGAAATAAGAATATGAAAACGATACAATACAGAATCCATTCTTATCCCCATTTCTTCATTCTCCAGTTAATGTTAAGTCTGCGTCAGTCCCCTCTAATCATGATGCAGGTTTCACGTAAACACGTTGAGCCAATACAAAATCTGCTGTTTGCCAACTCACCACTGCTGCGACTCTTGCGGTTGGACTTCCCTCCAGACAACAGCATCTTCAGACTGTTCCTAAACATGACTGCAGACGCCCAGGACCACACTACAGAGAAACCTGCGAACACAAATGAAAATATTATCAGAATTTGCAAGTCCAGTCCACAAGATAATCTGTTAAAATATACAGATATAGTCAAGATAGTCAACACTACACAAGATATAGTCTTGTAGTTATTATCATTTTTTCAGATTGAAGAGGATCTGCATTTTAAGGTAGAAAGGCTCAGTAGTTAAGGAGAGTTTAGTAGACCACTGGGAGCTATGTGTCTAGCCTATTTTACGCAGGAAAGGCAGCAAATTTGGCTTTTATTCATTCAAGATGAACTATTATATGCATCCACTGATTACATTTGTTTCTTAAGTTTATTAAAAATATAAATATTAAAAGTGCATTGTGTAACTTTCGTGATAGAGGGTCCACCACCTGCTTATATGGAGATGTTTTAGGCTGAAATGTGTTAGTACAATATAGTAATAAATGTGTTTAATCTTCATCGAGACGTCACTAGGTCAAGCTACAGGTCAGATCCGTGAAGTGGTGGCCCCAAAAATTATAGGAGTGCATGTTTCTATGGTATTTTTTTCATTTAAAATGAACATAGATCTTTAACGTCATACTGTGTAACATTCCAGCAATAACAAAGCAATAACATTTGTATGGAGACATACATAAGTTCGTATGAGATTTTTTTAATTTTGCAACTATTTTTATTAACCAAAATGTGCTCAAGGTAAACAAAGGCTTAAATTATTATTACAAATGTTCATGTTTCCTCATCTAATTGGTCCTGTCCACTAAAATCACAATAGATGATAATAAGACAGGGGTTTGATAAAAGAGCCCCACCCTTAAATTGCCCCCCCAACTCCCTCCCCTCCCTCCCTAAACTGTTGGTTCTCAGATGGCAGCAGCAGATGTTGTCCATTAGACCAGAGTGAATCAGCAGAGCCACATAGACAGACTCCAGCTGAGAAAAGCCCAGACAATGAAACAAGGACCCCCCCTCACGCCACCGCCGCTCTGTTTTAATATAATGATTTTAATAAGAGCCCCTGACCCCTTGAGACGAGATTTTAGGTGCTTTGAGGATAATAGGACAAGTTACGGGGCAAATGGGGTGGACAGAAAGGAACATGGTATAAAAAGAATTAAATGATGAAATGAGCAAACAAAACCATATTTTTAATTACAGTATAAACATTAAATCTTACACAATACACAGTTTATTATTCTGTCCCGTGCTAAGTCTATTGGAGCTGCCAAGCTTTATACAACAAATGAAATAAAATGATAATTACTACATTTTGCGAAACAACTAGTGGGATTTGAACAACCAATCTCAAATTTTACTGTTATATCCTTCACTTACTTTCATTCACATTGTCTTAATAGATTAAAGGTCCCATATTACACCATTTTCTGATCTGTGTTATAATGTTGTTTCCTCATGTTCCACCTTGTAATGTCATGTGGTGATCCAGGAAGTGCTCCACTGTGTTTTTAAACTAAATACACCTTCACTAAAATAATTTGGATGATTTCAGTCCTGGAATTGACAATCTCTACTGAATTTAAAATGTAGCTGTTAACTTGAAAACTTCATGACATCAAAATGTGGAACAGAGCATTTTAAGCTGTGGAGATGTAGACAGACTAATAATAAAAGGTAACTCAAACATGAAAATGAAACAAAACAAACCTCTAGGTATGTTCTTGAAACATTTGTTACTATTTTCTGAAATGAATTGATCATAATATACTAGTTCCAGTATAGGAGCATAGTATCAGTCGATATCGATACTAGAGAGGCTGATATATCAGGCCGATATTTGACAGCTTTAAATCTCGATTATAGAGCAGTATTTAGTTTTGGCCTGCTGCCTAAAGAGTACACACAGAGTTTTATTTTAACCCTTCCAGACCGACGGTATCGTATACGATACCGGCGGACATGTTTTACATAACCGCGCATAACTTTTTAACCATAAAAGATAGAGACTTAATTTTTTTCCCTTGTATAGATAAGACCCGTGGCTTTACGAGCATCTTTCCGGCATCATCCTACGTCACACGCACGCTGCGTGGTGACGTAGTGAAAACAGGTGTCCAATAGGAACTTCGCCCTTCTGCGCGTGACGCGCTCCATCCATTTTCATTGGCCCAAACTTTGCCAAAGATTGTTGTAAGTCAAGATAGTTACTCCTCTGAGCGTCTGTGCTCATAGCATTTGATAAAGCAGACCTAAGTACCATTATTTCTCAAGTAAATGGCAAATTACGCATCTCGGTGTGCGTAATTGCGCATCCCTTACTATTTTTATTTGAGAACTTTTTTTTTAACTTGCAAATGATACATAATACACCCAACAGGACGTAAACAGCCTAGTGCCGAGCAATGAATCGGGTGTGCGCGGGTGTGAGCAGGTGCGCGCAGATGCGCGCTTGGCGTACACACATTCGTGTGCCAAGGCATTTGTTGTTTTGCGCACAGAGGATAAAGAGCTCCGGGAAGTCTATCAGAAGAAAGAAAGAAAGAAAGAACGAACGAACGAACAGAAATGGCACGCAAAGCGTCACTTTCCTTGCTGGAAGCAGTGGCGATGGTAACGGAGCCTGGCAGTGACGCCGAGTCCGATGTGGACACTTTTTATACAGATGAAGAGTTGGATTACCTGGAGGATCTGGACCCTATTTAAGAGTAAGTAGCAAATATTTCATAGTTATTTAGAGCAAACATCATGTAGTTGTAGTAAACGGGCGTAAATACATAATAGTAGCATGCGTAATGCCTATTTATGTATTGTTTGGATACAGTTTTATTTGATGCGTGAGGGGTATAATCATTTAGGTGGGGGATGAGATTGTGAACTTCAGACAACTGTTTACCTGTGTTGCACTAGACTTATGACATGTATGTTGTTGTTTGTAATAACGAGCTACAAACTACATGTGTAAAGTGGATGAAGTGGTTTGGGATGTGTGGATGTCCTAATTAGTGAGGTCATAATCTGTTGACACCATTTGGGTGGGGGATGGGGTTGTGCATTGTGTTTGCCCCTGCTGCACTAGACTTAGACTTGTTGTAGTACATATGTAATACACAAGTTTTACACAAACTAACATTTTTTCCTTTTCTTTTGTTTAGTGCTGAGTCAGAGGATGTTCCTCAGGCTCCTCCAGATTCCCCTGTGCCATTCACTTCAAGTGTCTCCCCAGCTTCATCAGTGTCTACAACCCCAGCCACCCGTCCAGAACCATCAACACCTTCAACACCTACGATCTCCTCTGAGAGCAGGAGGAGGGGCAGGGATGGAGGACATGGAAGATCCAGATCTCCACTCCTCAGTACTTCATCTCCATCACCACACTTACTAACCACCACACCAGGAAGACCGCAGCAGGCAAGGATCATATGGGAGGCTGTCATGTGTGCACTGCTGACAAACACAGGGGAAGAGGCAGTGTACTGCATGGAAATGCAAGGCCTGTGATGTGGCACTATGCCTGGTGCCTGATAGGAACTGCTTCCATGATTGGCACTAGTGAAGGACTTGGACGAGTGCACTTTTTTTGTTTTGAGGGCAAAAATGACATTTTTAGAATACCTACAAACTTCATATTTTGCACTTTTGTAGCTAAGACCCTAAACTAAGTATTTATTATGTCTAAAAAGTTGTTTATACATGTTTGCTGTGTGTTTTGAATAAAGGAGTGTGAATATTATTTTCCGTTTTTTTTTTTTTTCCTTTGTATTTCTAGTTCTATAGCTTTTATTACAGCCATATGACACAACTACAGCATTCAGATTGTGAAAGAACAGGTTGTACTGAAAAAAAAGGATGTATAGCACTTCATTAGGGGATAAAAGGGGGAGTTTTAATAGCAAAATTAGGAAAAAAATCCAGGCGAGGACAAATGTACCAAAAATGCCCTTAGGTCTGGAAGGGTTAACAGAGATAACTGTACAAAACGTGACTACACAGCACTCTTAAAGGTTTATGGTGAAAAAAGGGCTGGGGGTGAGTTTGTAGTCAATTTAAACTGCAAAATTTGGGGGAAATAATGAAGCGATCCCACATATCGGCCCAAAAATATTGGGAGTTAGCTGCTCTGGATTCTAAACAATTGATATTGGGCATGAAAAAACCCATATCAATTAGTCTTTAATCAATATCATTTGGTTTTGATAGATAGCTAAATATCGGTATCAGCAAATATCAGTTGTAGAACACAGATGTACATAAAATATCAGATATCAACTAAAAAAATCCATATCGCTAATAAATTGCCAAATAAAAACTAGTTAAAAATTCTAAAACAAACCCTACGAGAACACTGGGCAGTTATCAAAGAGCAGCAGTGTCCAGACTCTCCATAAACTGAATGCAAAAACTTACTAAGCACTGACTGAGCAGTTTGTGCGGTCATAAATATGGTTGACCTTATCTGCAGCAGCGCCCTGGACAGAGGCAGACTGCTCTAAATTATAGATGAGGTCAAATGGGGCTCGACAAAGTGAATCAGGCGCATTTCTCTTTGAGCCTCTTCACACCGGGCAGTGGACAGTGTTAGGTTTGTCACTGTATTCACTGTAGATCAGACAGACATAGCACAGTTTAGCATAACATTACAGGCAAAAAAAGTAAAAGGTGCTTGAAAACAAAAAAATGTAAGTACTTTATATTGTACTTGCATGCAAATAATTAATGCAATCAAATAACATTAAAGGCCCTATATTATGCAAAATTGACACACTTGTGAGTTTTAAATATACAGCACTTAAACAAAACACAACTCCAGGTATGTTTGCAATGAGGAAATAACACGACAGAGATCAGAAAATAGTGTAATATGGACCCCTCTCTGCATGTACCAACCCCACAACAAAGGAAAGACTTTTTGTTCCTGCTGATCTACCAATTGAGAAACAAAGGCTTATGCAAGTTACAAAGCCCAACCAGCTTGACTGTAAAAGTGAAATATAATTTTCTGACAGTTTTCTCCATTAAATGTTAAATGTAATCTTGGCTCCAAAGTCAGCCTCAAATGGCCCTTTTTAGCTGCATGTTAGAGTTACTTAAAAGCTTAATGACAGCAATCAGAGTGACTGCCTGATGATTGGACAGGCACAGGTGAACTCTGTACCTGACGAAGGAGATAAAACACATTTAACGCTGAAATAATGACAGAAAATGCGTCAAGTTTACCATTTTTATTGACTTTGGAGCTGATGGGATATAGTTGTTTGGTACATGGTTAGGCCAACATAATTGGTGTGGTTGGACTTTCTGTTCATAGAAGACATTTTGAACACCAATGAAAAAGACATACTTTGTTTTGAATTTTGAATATGGTAACAATACACATTTTTCATCATTTTGAAACTTAGGCTACATTCAGACTGCAGGGCTTAATGCTCAATTCCGATTTTTTTGTGAAATCCAATGTTTTTGCGAGGTCGTTCACATTTCCAATTAAATGCGACTTGTATGTGATCTCCAGTGTGAACAGTAAACGGCCCAAAAGTGTCCCGCATGCGCACTGGAGGACACGACGACGTCATCCACAGCGAGCGTGCTCTGTGTTTACAGAAGTTGTCCAAACATGGATGCGAGCATTGAGCACCTGGAGATTTTAAAGTTCTCTCGTACCGGAGCCAGAACATGAACAACTTACTTGTTTTAAGGAGGAGATTGAGAAGGAGAAGGACGAGGTTTTTGGCCATGGTGTTTTGTGGGGCAGTGGCAGCGACGTCTGTTGAAAGGAACATGTGGATGTGTAGACGTAGCCAAGAGTGGTGAGTGGTGATGTGCTTCGCTTCAGTCACATGGTTTGTCGATTGTTGATAATGTGTAGATCAAATGAATGCACTTTGGCCTTTCAGACTGAAGTCACATGTCAAAAGATCAGATATGTATCGGTTTCAGGACCACATATTGAAGTGGCCTGGGTCACATTTGAAAAAATCGGATCTGTGTCGTTCAGACTGTCATTAAAAGATCAGATACAGGTCACATAGAGGCCAAAAAATCTGATTTAGGTCACTTCAGGCTGCAGTCTGAACGTAGCCTTATAAATAGCGTAATAATAATGAAGAACAGTTTCTTTCAATTAATTCAAAATATTGGTAAAAATTAATTAAAAAACAGACAAAATGTATTAATAATTAATGAACCAACAATCAATAATACATGAAATACAAGCGAAAAATTAAATAAGTAAATGAATAGTGGATTTTAAAATTGGAAGTGGCAAGGTAGTATTTCATTCCCAACAACCACATAGTACAGGCTTTGATTCCCCAACCGGGTAATCTCTCTATAAACTAAAAAAGGTACAATGGACTAAACCTTCAGTGAGGTATTCTTAAAGGGCCCATGTTATGCTATTTTTTGATCTGTTATAATGTTGTTTCATCATCAAAAACATACCTGGAGTTGTGTTTTGTTCACACACATTCACACCCAAATCCTGCATATTTAGGCTGAGTTCTTCTCTCAAACTAAAAACACTTGTCATGTGCTAATACAGGAAACGCTCCACTGTTTTTAAATGGCATAGACCTTTAATTGAATCATTTGGATAATTTCAGCACTGGAATTGCCAATAACCACTAAACAAAAGGTAACAGAGGTTGAACAGAACATTTTGAGCATTGGAGATGTAGACAGACCAATAGTAAAGCGTTATGAGAAACTACACACAAATTCACATGTTTTTTTGAGGTGACGGTAGCATTATAACTGGACTTAAAGCTCACAATTTTGCATAATATAGGCTCTTTAACCACGTGCAACTCATGTTAGATTGTATTAGTTCAAGTATGTTTGTCTGTGTCTCTCCAGAGTTTATCCAGGTTGAAATACTCCTAACCTTCTATCTACAAAAATACCTCAAAATTACTCAAAAGTTTTCCTCACTGGTTGAACCCATTGCACTTTTACTGCATTGAGAATAGCTACATCTTTGTCTGGTATTAAAATGTTCTCTTGCTTTTACCTCATTTTAAGGTTCATTGGTATAAAATTCATTGCAGACAGAGAATGGGGTGATATTTGGGGCCATTCGGGTTCGAGCCCAGAGAGTAAGTGAGGAGCGAGAGAGGAGAGAGGAGAGAGTTATCTTGTCTGAACACAACTTACTTCAATGAAAAAGATGAGAGGTGGCCATTTTATCTGCTGAGGTTAGCCAACGGGCCAGAAGGCATTTTGTGATTGCAATACTAAATCCACAATTTAAATGCAGTACTGGGAGAGAGATATACACCTCTGTAACTCAAGGTAAAAGTCCTATATTATGTGTTATTCAACCTCTATAAACTACTTGGGATGCATTAGCCTTATATGTCCTGTAGTGCGAGTTACAAGGATGTACAAAGAAAATGTCTCTAGGCCATAGTGGGCATGAAATGTATATGAATAAAAATTGCTATCAGAATGCATTAGACTCGCATTGGGTCAGCGCAGTGAAAAAGGAAGCAGCTAACAATGTGTCAGTGAAAGGTGTACACGCAATTATCTATAATGTTCAAATGTAGTTTTGAGCACAATTTGGCAGGAAGTGGAAAAAACTGATGTTGCATTTAGGACTGGAACACTCGATTCGTTATTTTGATGTGAAAAGTAGATTTTAACTCAGTTTGACCCATGAATCTGAAGTGGTCCTACATGAGAACATTTTCATCACGGACATTTACAACAAACATTTCCTGTCTCATTCTGGTGTAATTTCTGCTCTGTATGAGACATAAAACCTCTATGTTTGAAATCAAGTGATATTATTGAACTTTTACATGCCATATACAAGATATATTATTGTTTATTTATTTGTTACATATTTCCTGATGGCTGATAAAAACAGTGTATCCCCAGGTTTGACTGCCTCAAATTTAAGACTTTAAGACCTTTTTAAGACCACTTAAATGACAATTGAGACCAACATCGCACCCATTATGCGGGCGAAAAACACCAGATCCAATTCTAAGCATGACCAACCAACTATGGTACTTTATCTAGAATCTAAGAGCCACTACGGATTAAAGCTACACTTCCCCATGATCCATCCAATGTCTTCCTCCACTCTACTGATCGTTTACTCATTGCTGCTGGTGCCAGAAACCAAAGTATTGTTTGCGCAGACTCCAAATTAGACGTTCTTTCACGTTATGTGATTTCACGTTGTTGTTGTTTTTCTCCCTCTGTTTGACATTGCAGTGCAGCCTGGTTGAGTTTACAAAAAATAGGCTAATGAAATTGAAGACATTTGTGAAAAAAATAAGACTTGGACAACATAATTTAAGACTTTTTAAGGCTTTAATTTAGGAACATGAAATTTAGGGCCTTTTTAAGACTTTTAAGACCCCTCGGTTACCCTGAAAAAATAAATGCATTTGCTATGTTGATAAACTGAGCACAAACACAAAAGACTGTCATGGGTTACAACTTGCTGACATAGAGCAGTAAGGGACTGACATTTTGAGGTAAAGAGAGGCAAACAGAGTAAATGCAAAGTTATAAAATGTAGAAAAATAAAATAAATACCATAATATTTGGAACATGTTGTCTTTTAAAGGTCCTACATTACAAATGCTTATTAGTCTGTCTACATCTCCAAAGCTCAAAATGCTTCATGTTCCACCTTGTCATGTCGTTATGTGGTAGTTTTCAAATTAACAGCCACCTTTTACCTTTTGTTCAGTAGAGGTTGGCAATTTCAGCGCAGATTTCATCCAAATGATTCTAGTGAAGGTGTACGGAGTTTTTGATGAGGAAATAATATTATAACATAGATCATAAAATAGTCTAATATGGATGCTTTTAAATACACCTTCATCATGCAGTGAGTGCATGATGGCTGCCTGGCTGTTGCATGTGAGGGTGGAGGATAGTACACATCTCATTCCCACTCTCCTGACCCTGTGTACCGGCCTTTGTGAAGCCAAGCCAAGAAGCAGCAGGCTCCCTCTGATAATGTGCGTAAGCGGATGCACAGCTCTCCATCTCCTCCACACAGCTCGGCCTAATGCTCCATCTCTCTTCAAAAAACACTCACAAACACGCTCACTCCACAGCCCCGAGATCAGGCTTTCTACTGTCTATGACCGCAGCAAGCAACACACACACGGTCATATTAGTCAGGTACAAAAATATGCTAGGATAATGAAAAGTAGTTTATGCTCACTGGGTTATTCAAACGATGTGGGTCTTAAAATAGATAAGGGTCCATTAGGCAGGTGGTCTCAAAGAAAACATGTAGCAAGGTTTTGGTGAAGTGTGAAAATCTCGGCCTTTTTCTGAAGCATGATATATTTCTCCAGAGAGACACTGCGATAAACAATAATATTTAAAGTATTTTATCCAACTGACTCACTAACAATAATGCAAGATAATTTCAGTAAACCATTTTTTTTAAATAGACAGTCATCTTTAAAAGACAAGTAAATAACAGAATTAATCAATAATTAGCTAAAGAAGTCACTTAAACAACCTGTTACAGTTCAAATCTTATTGTATTACAACAAAAATACTCAAAATACAAATTTCTTCAAAGAAACTGCACACACAATAAAAAAGTAATAAATCCCAATTGAAAAATAAGTCAATTTAGTAATTTTTGTGACAAGCCTATGAAGATATTCAAATCAGCATGATTAGACAAAGAAATATATTTAGTTAGATTTGAAGTAGTAGCTGAACTAGTAGTAGTAGTAGTAGTAGTAGTAGTAGTAATAGTAATTGTAAAAGTAGTAGCTGATGCATAGGGCAAGAGGTCTGTTGTCCCAAACCCAAAGGTCTAAGGGGGGCCCTGAATTTGACTGTCTTCCTGTTCATTTATAAAGGGGGGCCCATGTGAGGCTTCTTGCCCCGAGCCTCCAAATTTCTGTCGACAGCCCTGCTTGTAATAGTATGACTATATAATACTAGTACTGTATATTTTATTAATAATTGTAGTCTCCTTACAATTCCTTGTATTCTGTGTAAACCAGTATAAATATAGACTAGATGATTTGTCTGACCTTGGTTTATAGTTGTAACTCACTGTAATAAATTTTTTATTGCATTTGAACTCACTGCTCTACACAAATATTCACATTGTAGCTCACAGCAAGTGTTTCTTCAGTAATTGTCTGTTAATTAGAAAACATTATTTGCAATCAATAGACTTCCTTTAATGGTCTAGTCACAGTAAAGGCCACATAGCTCCAGGGCATCCAGTAGGATTAATCTCATTTTACCCATGGCCTAATTTAATAATACGCAGATGAGAGGAGAGAAAATACATGTTAGTTTTGTTTGTTAGTTATTTGCTAGAATTCACAAGAACACAGACTTCGCATTAGAGTGCTGCTGTCTGACAATCATTTGTGTCAAACTGGAGAGATTTGTTGATGGACGGGTGAATAAATATGGAATTAAAAAAATATATACAAAAAATTATCCCAAAATAAGTGATTGCAAAAATGATCGATTGCAACATTGTCACAGCTGAATGTCTCTCCCAGCTCTTCGTGCTGCTTGCTGGATCAAATAGTTTGTGAGTTAAAGGTGCACTGTGTAACTTTTTCTGGTGGAGAGTCTGTCACCTACTTCTCTCCATGGTGACATTGCCTGAAATGTTCCACAGTCTGGCATTATACTTATTTATCTCTACAAAGACAGCAAGTGACACCAAAGGGTTAAGGTTCAGAAGTTACAGATCTGTGGAGAGATGAGCCCAGTAAAATTTTTGCATGCAAGGTTTTAGTTCAATAAAAAAATTAAATGTTATTGAGTAAATGCAAGTAAAGTAAATACATAGTGCACCTTTAATAAACAAATCATTATATAACCCCAAAATAACATGTTTGCCTATAGTCTATATTCTCTCAACTGGCCATAGTAAATGTTGATACTTCCATAATAGTCAGCAAGTTGTGACTTGGACTCAAGTCATACTATTTTTAGGACTTGAGACTTGACTTGATAAAATGGACTAAGACTTAGGACTCGACTTAGACTTGAAGGTCAGTGCCTTAGGACTTGACTGGGACTTGAGCCCTGTGACTTGAGAAGACTTGAGAAGCACTTTTAAATCTGAATTTGTTTTATTCAGACCATAATGATTCACACTAAGATCTTGTCAAGACATTTAAAAAGGAAAAATTTACATTTCTACAGCTCTTACATACTCTATAAATACTCATATAGAAATATACCATGACTTTTTAAGTATAATTTATCTTAAAATTCATATAAATTGCAAAAATCTAAGCTATATTTGGTACTTTGGTTTAAAGACTTGAAATAACTTGAAGCTCAAAGCAAACAACTTGGACTTGACTCGGACTTAGGGGCCAGTGACTCGAGACTCGACTTGGACTTGCCTGTATTTGACTTGGGACTTGACTTGGATTTGAGGTCAAAGATTTGAGACTTGCAAAACAACGACATGGTCCCACCTCTGCTAATCAATACTAAAACTAGTAACAAAACGTGGAACTCATTTGAACAAGTATCGATACAAAAAAAAAAAAACAGCACAGCTCCTTCTTAATTATCATTGTGGCATCAAAATCTGTATTGAGTATTGCACCTTTTCCTTAGGATTGGAATCGAGTTTGAAATATTAGTATTGCAACAACACTAGACAGAATTATACTTATTTCTTCCTTGCATGAGACACATTTCTTGCAATTGATGATGCTTTGTTCTATTTGCATCTCTTGCCTCTGAAACATGATGTTGTGATTCTAAAGAAGTGACAGACAAGTACTGAACTATTTTGCCTCCAAAGAGTGATTCTAAACACAGCCGAGTTGAATATTCATAGACTAACATAAAAAGCCCAGACTGGGAGGTAGCGTTAAGTACCACACAGATCCTGCTCCCTCATCTCAGACATCCCTGCAGCATCAGACACGGATAAATCATGGCCACATCCAGAGCACGAGGAGGGCCCCCAGCACAAATCCATAAATCAAACTGATATCAATAAAGAGAAGTGTCAGGGCAGCATCAGGAGGAGGAGCCGCCAGGTTCATGCAAAAAACACTCAAAATGACACTAACAAAGTCTTATTTTAGTAACCCAGGACCTCCATAGCAAAATAGCTTGATGTTAGCTGGAAAAATCTGGTTAAAAAAACAACATTATAACAAATTAGGAAATAGTGTAATATGGAAACAGTCTGGTGGTGAAATGGGCAAGTAAGTTAATCGGGGAGTCTCAGCTTTAGTCTCTTTACTCGAGGCAGGTACAGAGGCCATTTTTAAAAGATGACTCCCATCCTTTTAATGATGAGTTTCAACTGCTCCCATCAGGACGCAGGTTTAAAGAGCCTCTCTGTAAAACTAAGTGCTACAGAAGCACCTTTGTTCCAGCTGCTGTGAAGTGCCCTGAACAAGTTATAATATTTATCTTATTTATGCACCTTTGCACATGTGCTATTTTTGTATTCTTGTTTTTAATATATTGTTTCTAATGGGGTTTTAGTTCTTTTAACTTGCACTATGCACTGTTCTGGACGCAGATGTGTACATAAAGTATGTGAATGAATGAATGAGCTGACTCCCAGGCAAACAACATTTACCTGTACCAATAATTAGGGGTGTAACCGTATCCAAGTCTCACGATACAGTATCATCACGGTATGAACCTCATGGTACGATATTTATTGCGATATGGTGGGGAGGCTCATGATTAGAGCTGTAACAATATCCAAATCTCTCGGTACAATATTTTCACAACATACATCTCACGGTACGATATTTATTGAGAGATTTTGTGGAGGCTAATGTGCTTCTTTTCCCCTTAAAATGCCTTGCCAATACTTAATCCAAAGAACTAAGACTTAAAAGTGCTTAGAAGTGTTATTTCTTCACTGAAATAGAGCAAAGGATCATGGTCTATGTAGTTCCCTCTGTCTTTTTTAGCTATTGCTGCACCATAACTCTTAATTTAAGCAAAGAGAATTGTAATTCGGTATATTGTGATGGTCCACGATATTATTGTGAGAACTTCGATGATATTTCGATTATAGTTACATCCCTACCAGCAAAGTTACGTTAAACCTTGACCCTAGCTTATTGTGTTTTTGGACTTAGTTTGCCCAAATTATATGCTTTCCTTTATTTACAAAGTGGGGCTTGCAAAACAGTGTCTTGGAGATTTAGCTCACGAGCAGGTACTGCTAAAAATCTTCCCTAAAAGTGAAATTTAAAGGTGCACTGTGCAACTTTTCTGGTTCAGGGTCCGCTACCTACTTGTCTCCATGGACACGTTATTGCTTTGGCTGGACTGTTCCATGGTATGAAATTAAATATATCCATCTAGTAGTTATTAATTACAAAGAAATAAATGAAATGAAATAATTACATGTGTTTTTATTGCTCAAATATACAGTAATTCCTTCTGTGAACAGAGGCCGCTCCACAGACACGAACTGTAATGTGGCGTAGTGTTGTAACCTGTCGTAATATATAGATTAACCGAAACTACATTCTAGACAAAGCAATAACATTTTCATGGAGACAAGCAGGTGGCAGATCCCCAAGAAATGCTCTGAAGTAGAGTACCTTTAACTCTAAAATAGCCCTCTTTGCATGATTTCTTAATGCTAGAGATTATTGAATTTAACTTCGTCTGCTCCTTGTTTTGGCCATCAAGGGACAAAAACTGCACCAAGAATGCTCCTGCAGTCACGGGTTTATGGAAGGTGGTGATCTTTGTGCGTCAGAATGGACCGGGGTACAACAGGGTGGTTCTGGATGGCTGTCTGCAACATAAGAGTCAATAAACTATAATGTTACACAGCAGTTTTAGTTGACCTTATAACAAGACCGAAATACACAACTTACACAAGCGAGAACGTGTAAAAGTGTGGAAACATGTTCCAGCAAAAGTCAGGAGAGATACAAATAGAGACAAATAGAGAGCGTGCTGAAATAGAAGCCCTCCACACACTTCAGTGTTATTAGTCCTGAACCCAAAAGTTAAAATATAAATAACTCAGAACCAAAACAGAATCTAATTGATGTGTAAAGGCCATACCACTCAAAGCTAAAACAGTAAATTTACATAAAAAAGAAATTCATATTATGGTAACAGGAAAATGGCAACAAAAATATATTATGGTAATTAGTTCATTGTTGGTGATGTGAATAAACTGCGATGAAGCTGTAGATTTGCCATGACCATTTACGGTTAATGGAAAAAAAATTAAGAGGAAGAATTCTTTTTTTGTCAGTAAAAAAAGTTGGTCATCTTCATTTGGTCGTCTGAGTCATTGTTTGACGACAGCTTCATTGTCTGATGTCGTATTCACTGCTGATTTCAAACTGGCGTTGTTGTTGTGAAGCATTGTGAGGTGACTGCGATGATTTTGAGCTACACAAAAATAAACTGGATTGAAATGACTAAGACTTGACCCCACAATAAGAAGAGTTAGAAGCCAGGAGTCAAAACCACTTCCTGTACATCATACCTGTTCAAAAGTATAGACTTTTAACACAAGCGCTCAAAGCCTGTGTTCCTGTAGCCCACATACATAGAGTGATTTAGCTGTATCATCTCCCATTGGGAAAACAGAAGTCCGCCCACACAGGAAACTGGCCTGAAGTTTCATTACCAAATCAGAACGCAGTTTAACTACCTGAGAGCACTCTGACGCTAGCTCTATTCGAAGAGATGACGAGAAAGTCTGTCACCTTTGTTTTAGTCAAATAAATGTAATAACGCGTGATTCAGTACATTTTATTTCTTTATTTGTTTTAAAGGACGCTGAAGACCAAAATAATAGAATGAAATACAGAGAGCCCTGGAGGGGAGGTAGATGTAACTTGATTTGAGAAGAACATACAAAAAATGTTTGTGTGGGAATTGTGTTACGTTCAAGGCTTATCTTTCCAAAGGGACTTATGAGAAAGAATGGAAGGCAAAAAGGCCAATTTACTCAGATAATAAATGAGTTGGTACATTTTAACAACCTTGGAATATGAGAAGAAATCAAAATAGAGATGTTTTGGGATTTATTATTATTACTACATTTGTTACTACTTTGCTTAGAAATGTTCCACAGTATGGCATTAAAAGTATCTATCTTTCACGAGCCAAATTACAGGAGCTGACATTACTGCAACAAAATGATCAGAAGTTGTAATTTTAGCATATACTGTATATCTTGTTACTTAAAGGTGCACTATGTAACTTCAAAGGTGGAGTGTCTGCTACTTGCTTGTCTCCATGGAGATGTTATTTCTTTGCTTGGAATGTTCCACAGTAGAGCAACATACATATTACATTGCATTTGTTCAATTACAGGTGTTTTATAGCTGTAAAATACCTTAAAAACATGAATTCTTACCAATTCTTACCATACTTGCTTCTCCATAGATCTGACCATTAACCTGTGTCCGTTGTGTTTCCATTGGCCATACTGGTTTGTCAAAGCCTGATCCCGTCAGATTTCAGAAGCTCAGCAGGACCGGGCCTGTTAAGTATTTGGATGGGAGACCACTGGGAAAATCAGGTGTCACAGTGGGGCAGCAGTGGCAAAAACTGTTGTTGTGTCCTTAGGCAAGACACTTCACCCACATTGCCTAGTATGAAAGTGGAGTGCATGAGTGTTGGTGGTACCAGTGGGCGGATGGCACCGATTGGCAGCTTCGCTTCAGTCTGTCCGAGGGTAGCTGTGACTACAGTAGTAGTACCACCACTGAGTGTTGAGTGAATGAACAATGAAGTGTAAAGCACTTTGGGTATCTTGAAAGGCGCTATATAAATGCAATGATTAATTAAAAAATATATATATACTGTGAAATAATCAATGCAAAACAGTAATATGGAGACAAGCAGGTGGCGGACCCTCCACCAGAAAAGTGCACCTCTAATTAATAGGAACCAATAAATAGGTACAATCTTTGTGTAGCCTGTATCAAAATTGAGACAAAAACATCTTTTCTAATGTTGAAAGACTAAAAATGCCCGAATATTATTCAGATAAAGTATATTTTAAAGAGCACTTTAAAAGCAATAAACAGCTACAATGTTATGGCTGGTTTTAGTCGATACAAAACCAGGAACAACAGAAGTCTAGACACAGGAGTTGACATTGAACTAAAACAGAGCTAGCAGAATCCACTGACTGTACACATGCACACATCATCCCCTCCTCTTCTTAGATCCTGTTCATAAGAGACCTCACTGCTACCCCTGCTGGCCGCACGCACAACTACACCCTCCCTCCTTGCATTCACAATCAGCCAATATGCCACAATAAAACTAGAAATTTGGCCACTAATCCAAATAACTGCTTCTCATCTGTAAACCGACAAACAGCATTGAAACGTCCATCATCTTTTCGCTGCACTGCACACAAAACCGAGTCTGGATTAATGACTGGGACTGGCCTATTTGGTATGCTGCTCTATTCGTACAAACAGATGAGAAGGAGAGAGAGTGTGGTGTATGACAGGCGGCTTAAAGAGGCGAATACAGTCGTGACATGAAGACTGGAAGGTCATTGCGAGGAAGGCAGGTAATGAACATTGGCAGAGCATTGCATTAGCATGGAGAAAGAGGTGTTATGAAAGCAGGATGTGAGGCTCCATCAGGGCACGAGCTGAAATTAAAATCTCCCTTTGGCTCATTTAATTCATATGACTACCTGGACCTTTGGATGTTTGATAAACGTGGATGTGGGTGTTAATAATTGCTTCAGTACATTATTTGAATGTTTAATAATGTCCGTATATGTCAGTCATATTGGCTCTAAACTGTCCGTAATGGGAGACATCAATCACGTCATAATTACTCACTTTTTACCTTCAGGGGTTTCTATAGGGCAAATTATTCAACTAATAAAATCCAATAATAGGCAAAATAATTAACTATAACAATTAAGCTCTAAACCAGATGACCTACCACCTCATTTATCAAAGCTTGGGAGAGGCACAAATTGGTATATTAGCTGGTGGACCTTGTACTAATAGGCACTTTCAGACAGTTTTCACATGCTATTTGTGAGCTCATTTAAAGGGAATAAGTATGTGTGTTTTAAGTGGCTATTGGAAGACAGGATTAGGAGAAACAAAATTTAATTTTAAGTCTTCTTCCTCATGGTGATTTGCTATAATAGAATGAATTTAATTCATTTATGTGTCTAGTGATTTCTTAGCCAGGCTGGTGCCACCTAGTGCCTCCACTCAATTTCATTTCTCTACAGTGACTAGGTCAGGAATCGGAATAGACGGTTTGCAAGAACACCGGAAGTGCGAGTTCGGGCACCAGCCAATCAGCGAAGAGCCATAGATTCTGTGTTGGTAACGATTCTGTGTTGGTAATGATTCTCAAGATCGAGGACTTAAAGCCGGAACAAAGAGAATGTTTGGCGAATTTTATAAATGGGAAAGACGTTATTGTCCTTCTTCTTACAGGATTTGGTAAAAGCTTAATATACAAGTTAGCCCTGTTAGTGGCGCATTACCTACGTCATGACCAAATAGCAGCGATTGGTTAAATTTTAAAAAGTACCAGCCAACAGTCGAGCAAACGAATTCTAATGCTGCAATGAATCAGGCTAGTGATTTCTACCAGTCTGCCACATACTGTAGCTGGTTTTATGCCAGGTGTCTCAAACAGCACAGACCTCTTAAGGGTAGATGAAAATAGGGCTGGGAAATTGATAAAAGATTAAAATTCTGCCAAGATTCTGTCATTTCTAATATAATAATTGGCTTGAATCTTTTTAATGTCGAGGTCTACGTTTTTGTATTAAAAATTATTATAAATCTGTATTATTCTATTCAATTCTTAATTCTTAATCTGTATTATTTTTTGTCAGACTAATTGAATTAAAGCTCATGATCAACCCATATGAGGATACATTTTTGTCATATCACCCAGCTCTACATGTAATAAATAAAAATAAAAATGTGCCTTAAATTAAATGAACACAATTGTCAGACACGTACAAGTCCAAGTTTTGACTCTATATCACAAAAGAATAAAAGCACATTACAATTCATGATACTTTTTTGCGAGTAAAACTAAACCAGTGCCTAAAGGAGGCTTAATAGAAATCTATGTGCTTCACTGTGAGCTCTGTCCATCTCACATAAGCAGCCCCTCAGACACTGGACAAATGGGCTGATTTAGCCACTTAAGGGATGCACTGAAGGACCACTGACTGAAGCCCCCAGCCCCCTGTGTGTGAGTGCATGTGGGTTTAAGGGATGTATTCAAATGCTGGACCAGACCGTGTATCTGGAGGAAGAGGAGACAGATAGAACAGCAGACTTCTTTGCCTCAGGCCACTCTGCAGACAGCCTGAAATGTTTCCAAGTAAAAGAGGAGGAAAGACCAAGGACAGAACATGCATGCTTTCTGTTAGGAGCAGTTATGACAGTCCTTTGGTCAGTTTTTTAAATTGATTTTAATATTTACTGCAACAAAAAAGTAAGTAGTAAGTAAGTAAGATAAAAAAAAATAATAATAAAATCCTCCCAGTAATTGCATCCCTCTCTGCACACGCTCTAACACAAAATTTTAACAGTCACTTGCATCCAGTGTAGCCAAAATGTCTAAAAAAGATCTAGCATTATTACCATTTTAATTGGTTTATAAAATATTATCAAAGTAGTAATTGTAATCCGCCAAATGAATTGATGATTTTAAAAAAAATTCACAGAGGCCGACTTTCTATGTCGAGAAAATTCATTTAGTCTTCTTTTTGTAATGAACACGCAGCTTTTTACATTATTTTTCTCATTAGAAGAAAACAGAAAATTGGTGAGAGATTGACCTTTAATTAATCATGAATTCCTATTTGGAGTATTCAGTCCAATTGTGAGGTACAGACATGTTTTTGTTGGCAACTCAAAGTAACATCTGATTTATGAAAGACCATCTTGACCATCAGTATACAGTGTGTATGCTTATGCGTTACAATTATATTACCCACAGTGTATGTTTCACAGTTGTGTCATAAATTCAATTCCGGAAAAGTTCAAACAAAAGTGACTAATCTATTGTCCATATGCTGCTTACATGGATTGTCTTTATTTGTGATGATTACTCAATACTCACCCATACATGCTTAATGGTGGCATTTCTAATAATTACAGCTAAAAATAGCAACAGAGGCACATAAATCCCAGCAGAAGTCCCCCGTGGACAGTACTGGTCTGGAGGAGTCATCAGACATTCAGGGGCTGGCTACAGTTTCAAAACCACAGGGGCTGAACGGATCAATGAACGTATGTGCGGACCACCAGAGACCAGGAGGAACACGACAAAGTAGCTGTAGGTGCGTTAAAGGGATATTCATAATTACTTTTACATAATAAAATGGAAAATGTAATGTCCAATGTCCAATAGTAATAAAAGGATAGTGGATCCCAGGAGTGCGCATAAACAAATCATTCACAAATTGTTAGTTATTGCAGATGTACACTGGATTTTTGTACTGTGCAAAAAATGTGCTTTTAGTAGAAATAGACTGATAAATAGGGGTGATATTTGGACTTTTATCAGCCTTAAATCCGCAGCACAGGCAGATTTTGTTGGACCCAACTGCCAAAATATGCACAAATAATACACGCATAAAGCTTTATTGAACACTTAAGTGCAAAGAGTGCACTGCAGAAAAGTCAATACCCTGCTGGCTGAGTTTACACAACATTTGGGTAAAATTATCAAAGAAGGCCCTACACATTAAATATCTAACTTATCGGCCATTGGTTTCTCTGGAGTCTATCAATCGCTATCGCTACACATTGGTTGATCTCAAGCTTTTAGGTACTCAGGTTGCTTTTTGGATGTACTTGTTAAGTCTTTCACTTCATTGGGGTTTGATTTTCAGACAGCCTTTCCACATGGAGTGCATGTTGGGCAGGGTTCCTGGGTGGGCTACCCTCAGGCTCTCCAGTTTCCCCCAGCTCAAGCACACAAAACAGAAATAATCCTCCAGCTCAGGAAGTCCTGCCTGAGCTGCACTGTTCCTGACAGGTGACAGTGACGATGTGTCAAATGCAAATGACTCATTTCTCAACAGAACGTACCTTAACCTTATAATATGGTGCATTCTTCATTTACTCCTGTGCACGGATACTTTGCTTCTTATTTACAGCAGCCCTGGGACAGACTGACTGGGAAGTGGCGGCCAATCGCACATTACCAGTCTCAATGACACATTTACACACAACATATATTTAACACTGCAACCCTATTTGCATTCAGTGTAAAATATTTGTATGTTTAGTTTTGGTGCGTGCTCTTTAGTAACTCACCTGTGTCTGTCTATATCCTATACAATTTTTTAACTGTTCACTGCAACAATTACACACAAGTTTCATTGAAGTGACGAAGACAAATGTAAATACTGCATATTTTAATCCTGCTACACTCCAGTGATGGAAAAGCTTTGTCCACAGTGAATTAACTACGTCTCGCTAATCTTTCATCTTCCTCACTGTGTAGACACCACTGGAAGCTTGCCCGCCTTTAGCATGCAAATGACTTACTACAACGCTATTAAAATACATGTTTTGTTCAGTCTTGGTGTTTTAAAAACTCATATTTAACCATTACAGGAAGACAATATTCCTTTTAATCTTTATTTAGCATCGCTCAGTGTCTTCTACTATCTTTAACAATGAAAAGACCACATTAGAGGAGGTTCAAAGGAACAATGATACCTCCAGGCTTGCTATTTACAGCTATACCCATCGGATTGAAGGAAGAAAAACCAAAGCTTGCATGTGACGTGGGTGGAAAAAGAGACTGAAAAAGGATCTTAAATTACTAGCCTTTTTCTGATCCAGACCACCACCAGATTGCTGTCAACATAGAAGCATTGTTTGATTGAAAGAGGAGACAAGAAGACCCCAGGAAGCACAGAGCCAATTATCGTACTCGCCGCGAATTGGTAATGTTAGTTCAGTCGGTGACCGCAAATCCAGCTACTACCACATCAGAAAACGCCAATTTACGCTTGAAACTTTCAAATTGGAAAGCGAAAAATCCAACACAATCAATTATCAACAAAAACAAATTTTCGTTCCAGCTGAAATTGATTTTCTGTGGTTTAAAACGTGATTTATTTTAATGAGTTTGATTTTTTATGTCATTACAATTGAAATAATCTGTCTTGTGTTGCTGGGACTATAGCAGAAGTCTAATCGTAGCTTCTGTTGAGAAAATTAACGAGGATTACTCTGCATGCGCCTATTTATTCAGTCTGTGTTTACGTCTCTCCAACAAAAACAATGCATTTTTAATAGGATTGCTGCAGATAGCTGTGTGCCAAACCCAACACTATGCTCAACACATAAATACATTAATGTATTGTAGTTTAAAAAGTACTTTAACATTTAAGGGCCATCAGAGTTTCAAAATTAACAATGTTTTTACCACTCCACTTTTATCAGTCCATATGAAATGATGCAGAAACAGTATATTTGCACATAGCTATACTTACCAATCAAATATAATGAAGTAGTAAAAGTGCACAGAAAAAGGTATGAGACACAACAAACAGATACACATGAATAATAACTAGATTTAAAAGTGAGTGTTATGCAAAAAATGATTTAGTTTGAGATATATCTAAACTAGAATAACAAAATGATAAGACAGTGCAACCAGTATACTGCACTACTGTTTACAATTGTGAAAGTCAACTACGCTCTCCAAGTGTTTTCAAATCTACTACCAGTAAATACTAGTACTAGTATTAGCTAGGGTAAGACTACACACTTTGGGAAAAAAAATGGAAATGGAAACAACTCCAGAAGAGCTGTAGTCGACTAACAAAATTCACATGTCCTGCCCACAAATTAATCTACTAAAAGTGGGCACAACAATATACTCTAAACACTGTTACGTATCTCTATGTGTCTGATGAACGATATCCAAATCTCTCGGAACAATATTATCATGATATACATCTCACGGTACGATATTTATTGCAATATTTTGGAGAGGCGGATATAATTGTAGATAGGACACTTTTTTTTGCTTTTAAAATACCTTGACAAGATTTTGGTGTGAAATATTTTTGTCATAATCGCAAAAATTAAAGTAAAAAACATATTTCTTCTTGTCGTTTGTGCTGAAATGAATCATGGGATATGTAGTTCCTGATGTTTATAAGCTGATTCGATATATTGTGACAGCCCACGATATTATTGTGAGACTTTTGATGATACAATATCACGATATTTCAGTTAGTGTTGCATCCCCACTACTCACAAGACTACATCTGCACCTATTTATGCAAAAAATGTACTAAGAAACAATGTTTTTATATTAAATTTTTTACATATAAATACAAAAAAAAAAATTCAGTTCACTGTTGTCTCATATAAATCCCTATAATATACAGAAAATAATACAAGATTTGGTCAACTAAGACACCATCGACTGATTAATCAACTAAAAGACTAAGGGACTACAGCTCTAAATTCCTGGAGCATTAACACGAGAAAAATACGAACTACTACAAACTAATCCAAGAATACTATGAATCTCATAACATGTTTGAAGAGGCAGAGCAAGATTTTTCAATTAATAAATAGGTATTTTGTTCTTTTGACTGTATATATAAATGGACATAGCTAGCCGCTTCCCAATAGGAAGTGTCCGAGCTCCATCGACTGTTTTCAACTGACTCTACATTTAGAAACAGTCACCCCTCACACTCACTTTGTGCACTTTTTTATACAGTCTAGGTTTGAAAAAGACATTCTCTATGTAATGTAACCTTTCAAATTTGATAAATGCAATAACTGAATTTGTGATTTCTATTCAACTGCAGTATCTTGTGCTGCCATAACCCAAACCCTAACTCCAAAAACATTTTACCATTTAACAAAAGGCACTAGCATGAGGCTCAATTCAACTGTCCAAGTGATTTCAAATCTACTAACCACTTACTAAACCCAGAGTCTGGCTTCATGCAACCATTGACCCCTGTGCCCCTTCCCCACGTAGTCCCCTCACATATTTACAGTGATAAATACAGTCCATTTGGCTGTGTCACTGAGCACTGCAGGAGCCAGGGCCAGGTGAGTTCAGGTGGAGGTTTTTCTCCATTTGAAGGTCACGAGGCGATAGATGAGCGCACAGTCCGTCAGGCGGCATTAACAGCCTCCACCACGCCACGCCCGCATCAGCAAAACACAAAGGTGAGACTCTATTGCCCCCTGGAGATGGAATATATCAGCTTAACACACACTGGCTACTGTGAATGTAAACTATGCATAAAAGGAGAGAGGGGCAAGGGGACTAGGCTAGAACACAAGGTGAAAAGAAACATACCCAAAACAACATCATTTATTTCTATTTCTAACATCTGAAAGGACTGAATAAAATTAATTAAAATATATGATTGTACATCTTGGGATCCAAATCCACTTTATTTATATAGCACATTTTATTAACAAAATAGTTTTCAACGTGCTGCACATATAAAGATAACATTAAAAACAACTAAAGGTATACAACAGAGGGTATAAATACTTAATTTAACCACGATGGATAGACTCCCAATGACTGACTAGGGCTGGGTATCATTAAGAATTTGCCGATACGATACATACCTCGATACAAAGGTCACGATACGATACATACCTCGATACATAGGCCACGATATGATAAATATCTCGATACATAGGCCACAATACGATATATACCTCGATACATAGGCCACGATATGATACATACCTCAATACATAGGCCACGATACGATACATACCTCGATACAAAGGCCACGATACAATAAATATCTCAATACATAGGCCATGATACGATACATACCTCGATACATAGGCCACAATACAATACATATCTCGATACATAGGCCACGATATGATAAATATCTTGATACATAGGCCACGATACGATACATACCTCGATACATAGGTCACGATATGATACATATCTCGATACATAGGCCACGATACGATACATACCTCAATACATAGGCCACGATACGATACATACCTCGATACAAAGGCCACAATACTATACATACCTCGATACATAGGCCATGATACGATACATACCTCGATACATAGGCCACAATACAATACATATCTCGATACATAGGCCATGATACCATACATTCCTTGATACAAAGGCCACGATATGATACATACCTCAATACATAGGCCACGATACGATACATACCTCGATACAAAGGCCACGATACAATAAATATCTCGATACAATGCACTTTTCAACTTGATACAATATATATTTCAAATCGATTCGATACAGTTCAATAAAAAATAAAGGCTAAATCATGGCTGTGATACGAAGTCTTTGTTAAATTTCTTCTTGTGTAAAATTTAAGATGAAACACAAACATTTTAATTATCAAAACAGTGAATATGTCAAATGTGTCGCATAAACAAGTTTCCTTCCTCTGAACAAGCAACATAACTGTAGCTCTGTAACAAAATATTTTAGTAAAATATACCAAAAATACTGTGGACATATCGATACAGCAACCCACAATACTGATACTGTATCATCACATTAAAAGATACGATACATCAATATTTAGATATTTTTGCGCACCCATATCACTGACTATATAATAAAAACAGCTGTATGTGGAGTAGGGTTGTCAAAAATATAAAAAATCTGATATGAATCAATACTAAAACTAGAATATCGAAAATAAATACTACCTTTCCCGAATAGCTTTAGAATGAGCCTGAGCTGGGGATTGTACAGATATATAGCCAAATGGTAATATAAAAGATAAGTACTAGGATTTAATGTTAAAAATCACATTATCATTGTAGTATTGTAATTGGATTTCAGTATCATGTCTATTGGTTAGTATTGAAATCATCATAGTACATCAATACACTAGTATGTACTGGTCATGGAATTGAACCACAAACCTTCTAGTTCATGGCAATAACTCTAACCAAACCAAGCCACTGGTACCTGTTATACTTTGGTATACAGTCAGAGCTGAATTAATAGTAGGTGCAGAGCTGGCTCCATCACCATACATCAATGCCATTTACTTTGAAGCTCTGTTGGAGCATAAATTGATTTAAGGTTATGGCCGGACAATTATACACTAAAGGAAGAATGCCTGTTAACAGTATTGCAATACAAGTGCTTACATTGCTATTGATGAAGGAAACAGCCATTACAAAGCACTGGGGAAACAAAAGAAACATTTATCTTATTACTAAGTTTAAAGATGCTTTTATAGTTTTGGCTGCACTATTCCAATGTCTTCAATCAAATCAAATGCAATAAAAGTCACATAAATTATTTGTACATTGACTTTGTATAGGTTTGCACTTTCTAATGCAATGCTGATTTATAGATGAAGGGCCACATTTACTTAAGAATTATAATTATCAAGTCACCCCACATTTGAGACTAAAAGTGCAGATCTCCTACAGCCAATCCAACTCCAACTGCAAATCACACACAGAAAACTGATTCTTACTGATTCTTTTTTCAGTTGAGTTAGTTGGTTTAGTATTTTAATTTTAGGATATAACAATGTTCTACTCATTGCTATCCAATATGAAATATGAGGTCAAACTAACATTGATTTGAAACTATTTTAAAGTCAGATGCCCATCCTCATTCAGTCTTTTTCTTGAATCCAGGCTTAGGGCTGGAACAAAAAGTACACTGGTTTGTGAACCTTTGAACTGGGCCATCATCAAACTATAAACCTTGTTAATGATTCATGGAAGCATGCATGTTAGTAATTTTCAGTTTTGATACCAATTTCAATACTATAGCTTATAAGTATCAACTCCCAATATCAACAGATATCAGGGCAGAGACTGAAAACAGCATTTATTTCCTTTAAACTGAAATAAAATAAGACAAAAGTGATCTGTTTGTGTCATGTATTTGTTATTTATCTCTGAAGTAAGTACAGGACTACAGTGTATAAATATAAATTCAAACCTTATGAGCCTTTCTGGGCCAACTACTAGCAGTAAAAAGTCATATTACATCAGTTTATATGTTCAAGCAGAATATTGGATTAATCGATATTTGGAAGCCAATACCAGATCCCGCAATTCACATTAAAAAGGCAAAATATGTAGCACCACAGAAAGACTTAGCAGCATACTAGCAGGCTTTCTCCCAGGTTATTTTCATTTTAAACGCAGTGACTGGGGGAGGGCCCTGCAGCTGTTCTGGGCCCAGCTGTCGATGGTGGAGAGAAGTGGGGAGGAGCTCCGTTTGAACAAACCTGTGCATACACCATCCCAATGGAAAACACTTGAATGAATCCACTTAAAAAGCCTGGATGAGAACTGGACCACTTTGCAAACACAGCATATGATGTTAGAAATCAGGTTATGGGAGTGTTCATAAAATGTTGTATATTCATTTAGTCATTGGCAGAGATATATCAAGATTGACACAAAGGATACACACTATTACAATCGCTTTTACAACTTTTTTGAATGCTCTTTCTGCAACTACAGCAGGGTCCCTAAATTTAGGTAAAGGTGATTGAACATTATATATTTTTTTATTAGTCATCATCAGAGGTAGAGGCGTGCAGGTCGTGACTTTGACCCGAGTCAGATTTGAGTCACTATTTCTAGGACTTGACTTGATAAAATAGACTAAGACTTGGAACTCGACTTGGATTTGAAGCTGAGTGACTTGGGACTTGACTCGGACTTGAGGCCTTGTGACTTGAGAAGACTTGATGCTTCTCGTAAAAATATATGTGTTTTAAGAAAATACTTTTCTCTTTACAGTTGATAAATGCGGTGCTGAATTTTACAGGAACAAACTGGAACATGTTCCTCCCATCCTCAAATGTACTAATAATATATAGTACAGTACAGTAAAAAAGAGGGAACTACACAGAACATGATCTTTCCATTTCAGTGCAGATTACATGACAAAATAATTGCATTTTTAAATCTATATTCTTGTTAAAAGTTGCTAAGACCAAAGCTATATTTGGTATTTTGGTTTAAAGAATTGAAATGACCTGAAGCTCAAAGCAGACGACTTGGACTTGATTTGGACTTATGGGCCAGTGACTCGAAACTTGACCTGGACTTGCTTGTATTTGACTTGGGACTTGACTCAGACTTGAGGTCAAAGACTTGAGACTTATTTGAGACTCGCAAAACAACGACTTGGTCCCACCGCTGTTCATCATCTAGAAAATCTACAGTGCTTTTGCAGGACTAGCCACACATTAAGCTTCTTATTGGTGCTGTTTATTATATTATTATTATTAATTTTGTGTTTATTTTTTTGTATTACTACTTTTCAGCACCACAATGTAGCTCAGTTTGCTCAGTATTAGAACCCAACCTTATCCAGTGACCCATATCTACAATATAACATCTATTGACGAGAAAAAAACATTTCCTAAAATTACACCAATACTAAATTAAAGCAAATCACTTAACTTAATCCATTTATTATCACACTACACCATTTGTTAAGAAAGTCACAGTTACTTGAAAGCCACAAGAAGATCATATCCAGCCCTGATGATTCACGTGTTTCTAAAATAACAGTTCTAGCACTGATTCCAGGTTAGTGTTCACGCTGTACTCTGCCCATAATACATACACAGCCACTATAAGAAAAACTGCATATCTGCATGAAGAGATCTTATATAACCAAATCACAGCTCTTTATGTCGCGTCCCTGACAAGTGTTTTCATCAGATCCTCGTCAGCTTCTGTACTCCGTGTTTTTCTGTGTTGCTTTCGACACACACACACTTACACACAGATACACGAACGCACTCACACATATTCTTCATGTTGGGTTTCCATGATCCTTGGGGACTTCACATTGACTTGCATTCATTTCTTAGAGACTGATCCTAACATTAGCCTAATCCATAACCTTAAATCTATTTTAACCTATACCTGAAATTTAATGTGGACCAGATTTTGGTCATCATAAGGGAAGCAAGTACCTAAGCCTGTAACGATAATTACAATATTGACTTATTTTTCGATACAATGAACAATATTTTTGGGGAGTCAATAGTTACCATTTCTAAATTGTCTTTGCACAACTGCGATTTTTTTGTTGATGATGAAATTTGAGCAATAGAAATTTGAATTAATTACTTTTATGACTCATTACAGATGCAAACTAAGTACTAAACTGTTTCTTTCTGCTATTCATCTATTGCAGCTAATGTGTTTTAACAACATTATATATTTAGAATAGTTTTTGTGATATAAATCTGCTCTGCTCTTGGCTCATTGCGTCATAAATTTCTTGTTTATTAATTATCGTTTATAGTCTATATTTACTTCAGCAGCATATATAGAACTTCAAAATGTGTTACCATGTCAAGCCCACCCATATCCATGACAGTGTGTGTGTGTACAGATTTTAGTCCGCAGAATGTGATAAATACCCACCCCCACACGCACACACACACATATATGTTCCACTGGGGAGAACCGTCTCCTTCAGATCCTCTCCAGCAGCTTGACAAGCCTGATCACCGCCATCATCACCACTTCTAACATGTGATGGGTCAAAGCTGGAAAATCTCCAGGGGGAAGAAAAGAGAGAGACTATAGAAATACAGTGGATGTGTGAAGTAAGGCTGAAGTGAGATGTGGAGCGATAGGCTGAGGTTTATGTCATATTATGAATGATTAAGAAACAAGATGATGTCAGTTCAAATAGTGCAAGACACAAGTAAGATTTGTAATTGTATTGCTAACTGGCTAATAAAACATTTGACTGAACTACACCTGCATCCCAAATTTTGGATTTCCGGTCATCGCGCAATGTATACTGGGAAGAATCTTCCAAAAAAGTGAGCATCAAACCGCCATGTTTGATTTCCCAGAGGGATGTATCTATTGTCTTTATATTGATCTTTTCAAGTCTTTTGAACCATATCACTTTTGTTTCTAGTTCTGATATTGTCATATTTTAGTTATGGGATTCAGACATCATAATTGTGTGGTTGTTGGATATCCTAACAGCAGAAAACGATACGTTATGGAGTTCGCAAACTTCCAAAGCCCGTCTCTTAAGCCGTTTTCTGCTGAAAGATCGACTTTGACAGTGGATGCATCCCACTGGGAAACCAAACATGGCGGTTTGATGCTCACTTTTTCGGACGATTCTTCCCAGTATGCACTGCGCGATGACCGAAAGTCCAAAATTTGGGATGCATGTATAGTAAATTGTATGTTGTTTTTCAGTGGTAGAAAGTTACTAATAACAAATAGCTTGGTAGTGAGTATGCGGATGCAAATCAGCTTTATAAATAAATAAATAAAGATTGATAAGATTTTGTAACTAGTACTTTGAGGAGCTTTTTTCATGTGTACTCATTAGGGGTGGCATGGTTCACAAAATTCACGGTTCGGTTCGTATTGCGGTTTAAGGTCGTGGTTTTCGGTTCTGTACAGTTCTTGTTGTCATTTTTTTCTTTTTAATCTTTAATCTCCAGAAATATACTCCATCACATGCTATACTATCTTAATTAACCCCCCCCCCCCCTTTTTTTTTTTTTTTTTTCACAATATGTCAATATTGTAGCTGGGTAGTCACATTTTGCTCTTCCTGCTTTTCACTCACACTGTATTTGACTACTTCATACTTTTCATCTAGCTAGCTTTTCATCTAGCTAACTATAACTCTTCAGTTAGTCTGGCCCAGGGCAACTGTGGCTACAGACGCCTTCCGCCACCTAAGTGTTTGCCTGTCATAAGATTAATTTGGAATGAACACTGTGTAATAACATGGAAGCTCTAAGCAATTTAACATGTGCATTTATTCAATTATCATATGAATGTTTTGCAGTTTAAAATCTAGTAATTGTTTCATTGTCTTGTGAATGTGGATTTGATGAAACACTTGGGGTCAGATCTGATCCATTCTAAAGCCTGTGAAAGCTTCTGCCAACAGTGAGCTAACTCCAAACACTTCCAACTTGCCTTCCAACTGTGTTTTCAGGAATTCACTGGAAACAAGTGAATATGTCATAAAAACAGACACGACAGAGTAGAACAGAGCAGCACCAAACTTTAACTTTACAACTTTGAATTTGTTTTTTTAGTTCATGCCTGACATGATCAATATTCCCTGGGGGTGAGATGCAGACTGTAAACTCTGCTCTTTCTGAAGCTCTGTTCCTCAAGTTGCACTTTCATACATGGTTTTCAATTGCAAATTAAATTAGAGATTAAATACATTGACATTACTGTTAAAAATTACAGTTCTTATCTCTGTTTGTATGTCTCTATGTACCCATACCAACTGTAAATTTATTCTGTATGATTATAAACAATCAATATTTATGCCTTCTTCATTACTATTATTAGTTCGTATGGATATAAACAAAAACAAAAAATCCTTCAATTTTTCATTCTCATTACTGTTTATTTTGTAAGATCATAAACGATAAACTTTGTGCCTATGTTGACATTATTATTAGTTAGTACGACCATAAACAAAAATATGTTTCTGCATGTGTGTATATGTGTGTTATGCATATGTGTATAAATATTTATATTGAATACATGTACTGGATATCTATGATGCGTATATGTATGTATGTACGTATTAGTGGTGGCACGGGTCACACAATTCATGGTTCTGTTCGTATTGCTGTTTAAGGTCATGGTTTTCAGTTCTGTATGGTTCTTGTTGTCTTTTTTTTTTTTTTAATCTTTAATCAGAAATATACTTCATCATATGTTATACTAGCTTCATTATCCATAATTTAGGATACAGCATTAAAAAATTTATAAAATTATAGTTAGTAATGTAATCATACACAAACTGAATTTGACTTGACTTTAAGCACATTATTATTGGACATAGGCAGCTGTTGTGCTTCGGTGAAAAAAATTTACCACCTTCCTAACCCTCCTCAGGAGTCGGGATACTTGGTTTAGTGAGATTGTGCTCTTGGTTGCAAGGTTAAGGCCTGGCTCCACTGCATGCGTATTTTGGCCTACGTGAGCGTAAAAACTGCAACTTTTGGACGCGTAACTTATAGAATGCATGGAAAGTGACTGAGGGAGGCTCCACTGCACGTGCTAGACGCGCATACAGTATAGAGCAGAGAATCCTGCGCACATAGATTTCAGACACTCTACGCGAGCATAGGCGCGTATCCCCATCAAAATACACAGAGAGCATCAATCTTTGGTTGTATTTGTGCGTTTACTCCAGGGGCTGTTCTGTGTTGTGTGAAAGAGCTCAGGTCCAGAAATACTGTTAATAAGTGCTTTAAAATTTACTTTTGAAATCCTCACGTTTGCTGTGGTCAGCCTGTACAGAGGGTAAATAGAAGTTTGTTCAGCTGTTAGTTTCACTGTGGACCTGATACAAGCAGCTAAACGCGCCCAGTTAAGTTTGATCGTCTTTCGAATTGACAACCCCAGAGCCACAGCTGCGCGTGCATGTTCTGCTGCAGCTGCAGGTGGAGCCACAAAGCGGCTGTGGTTTCGCGAGGTAATGACACGGGCACATCCTCCATCTCCGGGCGGCCCTCTTCTCTCCTATTTGCCATTTTTACACGTGATGTGCAGCACCCACCCTCCACACCTCTTCTTTTGCGCCAAAGCGAAACAGGTCACATATGGGCACGAGGCAACAATGCGCAAGCCGGGAACTGTGGAGACGGTACACACACATCAAGAACAGTGACAAGCAAACCGAACAGTTCATTGTTTTTTTTGTTTTTTTTCATGAACTGTGCCATCCCTAATACTCAGAGTCAAAATAGGAAGTGAGCACGGGGGTGCTTCCAGCTCCATCATCCCTGACTCCGATTGACTTTCCATTGAAAAATTGTCACCCCTCTCTCTGTAACTGCTGCAATGAACCTCATAATTTTGTAAAAGTTCGTATTAACCAATTCTACATGATGTTTTTATTTAACTTTTTTGTCAAATAATTTTGTTAATAAATTCCCATTCCTAATATGGAACTCGGCTCCAAATATGCTCCTACAACTGCCAGCCTCGGTGAGCTTCAGTTGACTGGGGCAGGCTGGGTACACTCCCTAAGTCCACACTTTTATAGTCTATGTGTGTATTCCATACTTTCTGGTCTTTTTGACAACTGAAATTCAAGTTAGTTTTAATGATGCCCCTGTCTGTCAACTGTAGAGAATTCGTTTTGAAAAGATACACAAAAAAGCTATATTTCTTTCTTGGTCAGTAGCAGACACTTTAAATTGGACTATTTCTTTTGGGTTTCTTGATAAATGACAAATGGGAACAATCGGTATCAATTATATAGTAGCAAAAATAATAATTATATTGAATGGAAAGCTGAAAATATTTTGAAGCCAATCCCCATGTACCATAACCTTTCCAGCCCAAGTCTTGGCCATCTCCAAGTGTATTTACACATGAATGGTGTCTATAAAAACACAAAAGCATCCCAGTGGAAACCATTTTCAAAAGTTAGCCATGCAGTTTCTCACTTCGCTGCTTTTTACAGCCAATGGCACTGAACCAAGAAATAGACAAAATGTAAACTATATTGTACCAGCCAAGAATGTCTATAGTAAACTGAAAACCACTATTTCCAGAGGTTAGCTGCACATCACATTTAATAACATGCACAATGGAGGAGTTTTCTGTGCCTAGAGAAATGTCATGTTTCTACATCTTTGCGCTAGTGGCTAACACACAAGCCACAGTGTGTCAATCACGAGCTGACAGATCCACACCGCAGGGCAAAAAGAGCTGAAACTAGTCTGTAGTTTGGGACACTTCTGCATGAGAGAGTAACCCTGCACACAATAAAAACACAACTGCCTAATCCTCCAGCTAGATAAACCCGACTAAAGATAGTTCAAGATCTGGAGATGGGTCCAAAGGCACTGCATTACGGGTGTGCAAAAATATCAGAATATCAATATATCATGATACTAATTTGGTGATACTGTATCGATATCATGGGCTGCTGTATCGAGTATTTTTTGGTACTTTTTAGCAGTTTTTGGGACAGTATGACAATTTTGTGTCTTATTTAGTGGAAGGAAACTAATTTATCCAATACGCTTGACATATTCACTGATGATTAAAATACATGTATTTCATATTAACTTTCATATAAAGTACTGCAGTCCAGCAGCTGGTAGTACTTACATTTACTCAGTTACTCATTCATTTCAGTAACTTTTAAACAAAATTATACTTTTAATATTTGTATTGATGTAACAGTAATCTTATTTGAGTTAAGGTTTTGGTTTTCTTCTCACTGTGAGTTAAGTCTACAAGTGACAAAAGCTTTATACTGACAATATAAAATATGTGAACATTTGTTTTTCTTGCACCACTCAGTCAGATAAGATTTTATTTTTCTAATATTTGTATCTATGATTTGAAGGACAACACATTAAATAATGCTGCTATCTTCTATTTACAAATTAATTAATTAACTCCAAATAATAAGTCAGATCCAGACAGTTACTCTTACTTGAGTAGTCCCAAATACTTTTTCAGTCCTACTTAAGTAATTTCTTGGACCACATTACTCTTACTTTATTAAAGTTTTTGGCTACTCTACCCATCTCTGCGTTTCACCCATTGTCTAAATTCCAATACAATTACACAATTAACATTTAAAACGCCCTCCCTCCAGACATGTGCCTCAGTTTTACACCACTATTATAATTCCTTTCACCTCCCAGCAGCCAGAAGAGAGTGTGTCTTTTGTGCAGTTGGAGCTTTACGGCCGGTGAATCTCAGAGGAAGAAAAGCCCTGGTGTCTGGCGGTCAGGAGTCATTTGAGTGGGACAAAAATTTGTGTCAGCAGTTTGTTGGCAGCAGAGCAGGGCCACAGCGTACACAGCTCTTAGCCTCTTTTCTCACAGGGTTTAATGGGAGCGCTCTTTCACTCCATTTACCAAACTGAAGCTAACAGACCACAGCTGCAGCCAGGCACTGTCACTGTCCTCCCTACACCAGTTCAAAATTAGTTAATCTCTATGTATTCTTTGCAGTAGTAATACACAATGTCATATCTACAGTAACAGAAATGCCTGACATGATTTAGAGTTTTCCATTAATAGAAAAGACAACAGTGACCCACCATAGGCCCCAAAGTCTGAAACAAGCTGAGTAAGCAGATTGATTAGTAGATGCAGTAGTGTCCAAAAATTATATTCAATAAAATTAGTCAAAAAGGGATAGCCAGAGCCACTGTCTCATAATAAGCTTGTGGAAAACATTGCTGCATGCAAGATCAGGCCATTTTTGAAGAAAGGAAATTTTCGTAAAATATACTAAAAAGGGAAATTAATGTAAAGTGATACAAGCCAGGCCAAAAAGTTCTCAGGCACATTATTTAGAGCCCTCAATGCCAAGAACATGGTGCCCTGATGTTGGCACAAACGCAACAGCTTTTAGTACTGAGGTAAATCCTATTTCTAAATGCCAAAGATCTTGTAATCATAAATAATGCATAATTTATTCTGATTGATTTCTGGTGATTCATGGGTTAAATATGACAAACTATTTAAATCAGCCTGCTACCCTGTTGTGTGGGTGCTACAAATTTAGTAAACTTCTGTACTAGTTCTTTCATAGTCCAATTAGGTTCATTAAGTCTAGAAAATAACCAAAGCATGCACCCAAGCCACTAAGCAACAAGTCCACCATTAACAGCTTAAATCCGCAATTCTGAGAGCACTGCAAGAGGGAAAACCATATCATGGATAGGGACAAAGCTAACGTTATAGTCGCAGAGAGCAACAAGTACCATCATTGGATCAGGGAGGCCATCGAGATCCAGAAACGCACCCACCAGTCTGTAAATCAGGATGAGTGGGCATACCAACTTTCTCACACTTGACAGGAAGTCAGCTGCAGGTGGCACTGTTGTCGTACTGCTCCAAGTACAAATATAGTGCCAAAATCTGTTTAAAACAACTGACTAGACATACTTCTGAGGAAAGCACCAGAGTAAAACTGTCAAAGTATGAATTAAGCAGAGTTCTGTAAGAATCATTCTAAGAACTTATTAAAGGTCCTCTATTACACAAAATTTACTCTTGTACGCTTTAAGTTATGTTATAATGTTACGTGGTCAAAAACGTTACCTGGAGTGGTGTTTTGTTTCATTCACACATGTTTGAGTAACTCTTTATTATCAGTCTGTCTGTATCTCCAAAGCTCAAAACGCTCTGCTCCAATTTGTGATGTCATGTGGTGGTAGTTTTCAAGGTAATAGCTACGTTTTACCTTGAGTTGAGCAATTCCAGGTCTGAAATTATCCAACTGATTCTAATGAAGATGTATGGAGTTTAAGAACATGGAGCACTTCCTGTTTTACCACATCACAAGGTGGAACAAAGTGTTTTTTGTTTGAGAGAAGAACTCAGCCTAAATATACAGGGTTTGTGTGTAAATAAAAGAAAACACAAGTATGTTTTTGATGCGGAAACATTATAACAGAGATCAGAAAATAGTGTAATACAGGCTTTGACACATGCTTGTTGATTGGTTCAGCTGCAAAAATCTTCTTTTGCTAATTCCCCCTCTTCCATCCATAGCAAAAGTATTATGGCCTGTTTCTCCTTTCTCAACACGATAAGGCTCTATATTGTGCTGCTAAAAACATCACTTCTCGATAGCACAGTAATAGAGAATCCGTGGAGTGTTTTATTGGCCTATTTTCTTCTACCGCTCATATTCATTGTGATTATGGCAGCACCAAGAAGGCTTCGCTGTGAAAGAAAGATCTCTCAAAATGGTATTGGATCTATTTCGGAGCCAAACAACAATTTCATGGCTGACCAGTCGCAAAGTAATTACATATGGCCCCAAGACGACACATTGATCAAGACAGAGTTCACTTCTGAAATAAGACTTTTTACGACACAAGACGGCATGAAACTCAGAAATCTTGAAGAAAAAATGCAAGGACTGAGGAGAGACTGGTCTAAATGTAATAATAAAAAGTGCAGCATGTGAGAACAGGTTTTGTGAGAACATTTGTCCGTTACAAGTAGGTTATAATTAAACTAAATCACCTTTTCATCATTATCTGGGAGCTGTTATCTTTTTTTATTTGCATATTTTTAACAATGGCAAATTCAACTTTTCCAGTTCTTATGAAAGGTTATAATTATAGTTTCCACACTGACAGCTTCTACTAATTGGACATCAAACATATCTTGAGAAACAGTCAATTATTATTATTTTGTATTATTATTATTATTAAATACTTAAAGGTGCATTGTGTAACTTTTCTGGTGGAGGGTCCGTCACCTGTTTGTTTCTATGGATATGTCGTTACTCTGCCTGGTTAATATTAAACAGCTTTACCTTACATTTATTCAATTACAGATGGTTTTATAGCTCAGAAATACCCAGAAAAACAGGCATTCTGACTGTTGAGTGGGGTTGAAACTCCACAGATCTGACCTGTAACTTGGTCTGGTTTGGTCTCCATGAAGATAGCAAGGTTTAATACCATACTGTGAAACATTCCAGATGGAGGAGAAAAGCATTTGATGGACTCTCCACCAGAAAAAGTTCCGCAATGCACCTTTAATATACAACAAAATATACAACATAAAATAGCAGCTGTAGATATCAACTCCATCAGAAACATATTAATATTGTTGTATGTTCTTATCTTAAATCTGTTTATTATTAAATCCAGGAAAAACAGGCTATAAAATGCCACAAAATGTAGAAATAATCCATATAGCATCTTGTTATAACTGGCGTGTCTCTCTGGCCTTTTTTTGGTTAACTTCAACACCAGTAATATAAAAAGCAGCCGTGTGGGAGCTGAATGATGTAATTGTTTACATAAGTGATTCGCTCCTTATGTGTGCACCATAATAACAACACAGGGGTCGCTACCAAACACGTAACAAACTATATATACAAAAAAACTGACACCAACAATAAAGAGTAGTCCAGTTAACAGTTTCATTGCCTCTACTTGTGTGATATTAGTAATAGAGTTACTGTATACTGAAAAATACCATCACAGACACAATGACACTGAGAGAGATTATTACAGAAACTAATATCGTTATTGTTACTAGGAATGGGCATGATTAGTCAATTAATCTACAATTGATCATTAAGAATTTCATCGATTACGTTAATTTTAATCGACAAACCGAATGTAGGTTGCTGTGCGTAGTGTAGGATGACCAAACGGGGGTCCGTACATGTAGCTCTCTGCACTCAGAAGGAGCGAGACACAAACAGCTGGTCAGTCTGCAACATGCTGAAGCGCAAATGCATATTTAACGATGACTTGTACATGAAATTCCACGCTTTCCGTCCCGGTCGAGACAAGTGCGAAGCCATGTGCACAGTGTACAAAGCAGCACATACGTTTTGGTGTTCAGTGGGAAAAAGTTCACCAGGACACCGAAAACATGAAAAAACTTTGCCAGGTGAGAGTAGCGCAATGTCGATGACGAGTCCCCACCTCCCACCCCCCATACGGTGTCCTGGTTTTGACAAGCGCAAATATGGTCACACTAACCTGTATTCCACTGAGTCGTGTCGCATCAGCGCACAAGAGCTGTTTTTTTTTCTTCGCTTAGATTATGCAAATTAGCCATGCGGTTTTAAGTTTAGTTTCTGTGAGACTTGTGCAAAGCTGCATTAAACACATTATAATGTCAAACGGGCTGATGCGGCTCTAGAGTGGTTACGGTTTATATGTCGTAAAATTGAATTTATTTGTGCAGATTAGTAGTGCAGATAGTAATAATAATGATGATAATTTTAATATAAAAACGTTAATGATTAATCGATAATCGATCGTTAATTCTCTCGACGATCGATAAAGAAAATGTATTCGAATGCCCATCCCTAATTGTTACATTTGCAAATTACTTCCTATCAAATGTGTAAAATATAGAAAATTTATTTAGGGTTAGGGTTTCTGGTATTAAATCAGCCAACAGAAATCAGGTTTTATTATTGTCGAGGCTGTGGCAACGGTAAATTAGTAGTCAACCAATTACCAAACATGAAAATAATGTATAATGTATAAGTTAGATAAGTTATGACATAAGGACTGCAAAATCAAACTCTATGTCAAAGTAGTTAAAAAATGATTAAACTAAAAAGATAAATCTTACCATGAGTAGAAAGCAGAAAGTCTCCAAATCTGGTTTTGAGGGCAGAGGAGGGGCTACATGTTGTTGTATTGATCCAAAGTCCTTACCAAGTCCAATAGCAGCTCACAGCGGAAATCTACAACCACAAAAAAATACTATTTTAGGACAAGCATTTGGCTAGAAAACCATGCACAATATTATAAAGTCAAATACTATGTTGTAAATAAACAACGATCCAAAACACACTTGATAATGCACACAATCTAGAGAGAAAGAGTGCATTTAACTGGACAGTGGAACATTTGTTTCATTTAAAAAGAGCGAGACTTCACACAGAGCTCTGCATTCATTGTAGGTTATGACACAAGACCATTTACTCCCACTTAAAAATGCAATTGTGAATTTAATTAGCAAGAGCACATTCCAGGGCTTTGTTAGTGCCACATGAAAATATGCTTTTGAAATGTGGTGGTTGGGCCATAAATTCAAGAGATACTTTTCAATTTTAGAATTTATTTTAAGAAAATAACGCTGACCAAACACTTTAAAGGGCCCATGATTACATTATTTTTGGATCTGTAATAATGTTTCCTCGTCAAAAACAGGCCTGGAGTTGTGTTTTGTTTCATTCACACATGTTTAACACACAAATCCTGCACATTTAGGCTGAATTTTTCTCTTTCAAACACAAAACGCGCTATTCCACCTTGTGATGTCATGTGGTAATACAGAAAATGCTCCATTGTTTTTTTTTTTCCTCAATACGCCTTCATTAGAATAATCTGGATAAATTTATATCTACTTAACAAAAGGTAAAAGGAAGCTGATAACTTTAAAACTACCACTTCATGACATCACAAGGTGGAACAGAGATGTAGACAGACTAATAATAAAGGATTACTCAAACGTTTGAATGAAATAAAACACAACTCCATGTTTTTGAGGAGATAACAGCATTATAACACAGCTTAAAGCTCACAAGAATCCATTTTGTGTAATGAAGGACCTTTAAAAATATCTTTGTTGTACGTTTTTCTTACTTGAAATGATAGAAACTCAAAGCAAGTCACCAAACCGTTGATTTAGTTTTATGCCCTGAATCAACCAGTTGCTTGTATTTTCATGCAATAAACACACCTGTAATTGAATAAATGCAAGATAAATACGTTAATGCCCGCGGAACAATCCAGGCAAAGCTATAACATCCACAGAAAGGTTACAGAGTGCACCTTTAATGTGTAATCAAGCTTTTAAGTTAATTCTGCCAAGTTCTGTACATTATAATATATTGCATCAATTTGCACAGGTCACTTCTGGGCACCTTTTTTTTTTTTATGGATCTGACCACCGCACCATCTGAGACACACGCTAATGGATTGGGGTTAAGTAAAAATGGCAGAGGGCACAAAGACATTTAAGAAGGGCCAGTCCAGATGTCTGCTGAAGTTACGGGGGTCACCATGACACGCCATATGTTCCCCACAGCTTATGACTATTACAGAAGACAACAGAAGAAGTCAACCTCTGCTGCTAGACCATTAATTTCAGTGTGTTTTAGCATATTTCGGATGCACTGTTAAAATATGTCTGAATATTGTCACTGAGATAAAAAAGAATATACTATACATATAAAAGAGAATTGCGAGAAACTTGTGAGACTATGACAAACAAATATAAAGGTGCATTGTGTAACTTTTCTGGTGGAGGGTCCATCAAATGCTTTTCTACATGGAGATGTTATTGCTTTGTCTGGAATATTATTTCGCTATAAATCTTTTTATCTTCATGAAACCCAAACCAGATCAAGTTACAGGTCAGATCTGTGGAGAGGCGACCCTGCTCAAAGTCAGAATGCCTGTTTTTCCACGTATTTTTGAGCGATAAAATCACATGTGATTTAATAAATGTAAGTGGGGTGTGCAAAACTAAAATCTAAATATCGAGATATCGTGTTGTTTAATGTGGTGATACAATACAGCAGTCCCTGATATCGATATATTGCCAAGAGTATTTTTTGGTATATTTTACTAAATTATTCTGTTACAGCTCCAGTTTTGTTTGTTTGGTGAATGGAAACCCGTTTATGCAACAAATTTGACATTTTCACAGTTTTGAAGAGTAAAATGTTTGTGTTTCATATTTATTTTGCACAAGAAGTGGTTTAACAAAGACTTTAAGTATCACATCCACCATTTAGTTCTTATTATTTATTGAACGGTATCAAATCGATTTGAAATAAATCGTATCGTATCGAATCGAAAGTGCACTGTATCGAGGTATGTATCGTATTAGCGACTTCTTCATGATACCCAGCCTTAAATGTAAGGTAGAGCTGATTAATGTCATACCATGGAACATTCCAGGCAGAGCAATGTCATATCTGTAGAAACAAGCAGGTGACGAACCCACCATCAGAAATGTTACATAATGAACCTTTAAGATTAGAAAAGTATGGTGATGAGGGATGCAATATATAAAAGAACACTGTATTTCTTTATTTTTTTCTTTGTGTTTTTTCAGTCCATCTATCCATGTAGGCCTGCACCTCTTTCAAAGTCATACAAACATCTTCCACTGTACTGAGCCAAAAATAATCAAACATTTCATCTTTAAACAAGGCCAAAAATAACATCAAAGCTAATAATTATGTGACCAGCAACTGTAACAACTGTAAGCTCTTTGCACTGATAACGTTGGTATTTCAGATTCCACTTCTACTCAGAGGACATAAGGGGGATAAGCTTTAAAGTAACACAAAAAAGTCTCTGTTCACTTCAGCACCTGGAAATTAGGAATGGTATATTAAAAATTTGGGTCACGATTATCATGGTTAACATAATTGCAATTAAGAATTATATCATGATAATTATAGTTACTGACAGTTTACAAATGTTATGCATGTCATTAATGATACTTTTAATATTATGAGTAAGTTCCATATTTTAACAACTTTTATAGAATTGTATGAGTGAAAACTACAATGATCTAGAAGAAAACATCAAGAATAAGTCACTTTTTTCAGCATATTCTGGTAATAAAATTCCAATTATCTTTATTGACGATTATCAAAATTATATAAAATGTCTCATGCATGATTATTGCCAAACTTTTTTTTTATCTCATTAAAGATATAATTGTTATTATTGTCCTTACTGGAAATAAAAGAAAGTCATAAATCAAAAGAACACAAGTGCTCCTGCCACCAATAACCAATAATCCATATCATTAAAGGGAGAGTCCGGAATTTTTCACATATGACCTCATTTTCTAGTGAGCCAGAGTGTTGGAGACATGTGGAGACACTTTTTAAAATATTCCATCCAGTCCTTGTATTTGCAGAGGTCACTGGTGCTAGGCTAGAGCATGTCAATGGCCATAGTTATCCTGCCACTAAAAACAGTCTTACCCACTCCACAAAACACGCGAAACAAATCAATTATTACACCAGACTGTCGATGTGAATGTCTGTGTTGATAGAATAATGTTTGAAATAAAACTAACCCTGCATTGTATGAATCATCACATGTTGAGGGACTATTTTCTCATATATCAGTCCGCCACTGCCAAACTTTCTATCAGGAAGTACAACTCACTGTTGCTGCTCAGACATAAATCCTTCAAATGCAAGGTTGGTTTTACTTCTAAAATTATTCTATTGACACAGACATTTACATTGAGAGAGTGGCATTATAGGTAATAGTTTTACCTCGGGTGCTTTGTGGCATGAGTAAGATTATTTTTAGTGGCAGGATAACTATGGCCATTGACATGCACTAGCCTTGCACCAACGACCTCTGCAAATACAAGGACTGGAACATTAAAAAAGTGTCTCCACACGTCTTCAACACTCTGGCTCACTAGGAAATGAGACCCTATGTACAAAATTCTGAGTCCCTGTAACATGTTTCTATTCATAACCTTATAATGTTGTTGTGCGTATGCGTATGTCACGATAACACATTTTGAAGTATGATATATTGCTGAAGAAAATATAGATGATAAAAGATAATATTCAAACTAATTTACGCCACTGACACCATAAAGCTAAAGCAGGATTATCTCAAAAAACATTCTAAATGCATACTATAGCTAAAAAAAAAAAGAGCTGCAATAAAGAAGAATGAAACGCTAATTAGTTTGTATTCACAATCAGTGGCAGAAATAACGTGTATGGTAATTGTATGTATGATATTACACTAAAAAATCCCCACTAGCACAAAGAAAATGTACCCATTGTTCCAGCTTTCATATACTGAAGGATCTATACAGTAATTATCGTGACATTTAGTTGTGCCATTTTAGTTCAGTGAAGTAAAAGAATGTCACGTTTTATTTGTTTAGTAGTACAGTTTGTGTAGACGTTGTTTCTGCTGTGTATAGACTGTGTGTCTATTTTAGGTATATGCAGTATGTAATAAGCAGAAATTAACCAGAAGGAATGACCCAAGGCAATAAAAATGTGCGCGAAAGATCTCTTAAATTTCTGTACTGACAGCTTATCACTAAAATGTCTTTTTCAAATTTGATTTATTTGATTTGCTTATTTGACAAATGAATTCCCGTTTGCCTATTCACGTCTTGTCTTGAACATTTCAAGCAAATAACAAGATATCAAGTTATCATGGCTACAAACTATTCATGGCATTAACAAACCAGGCCCATAGAAAAAAAAATCATGTTGCACTTTTTTCCCATAAAAGGACTGTATCTTCTCGGAAAATCAGAAACTATTATTACAACATGGAAATTACACAGCAATTAGGACAAACTCGGACAGACTGTGCTTGTTTCTTTTTAATATGTGACCAATCTGTGCCCTAAAAACACAAATAACAACACAGTAAACCAAGATTAAAGTTCCTATTTTACACCAAACTGATTCTTGAGAGCTTTAAGTCGTGTTATATCGTTACCTCCTTAAAAACATATCCAGAGTTGTGTTTTGTTTCATCCATGCATGTTTGTAACAGTTTATTATTAGTCTGTCTACACCTCCAAAGCTCAAAATGCTCTCTTCCACCTTGTGATGTCATGATGAAGTGGTAGTTTTCAAGTGAACAGTGTATTCTGTGAGAGAAGAGAAGAACTTAGGTTAAGTGTGCAGGGTTTGAGCGTTAAATGTGTGAATGAAACAAAACTCCAGGTGTGTTTTTTGATGAGGAAACAATATTATAACATAGATCAGAAAATAGTCTAATGCAGGCCCTTTAACAAGACGAAAACATCAAAATACCAGTGTTGTATCCTAGCAGTACCCTCCCTCCACCTTTTAAGTTACTAGCTTATAAAGCCAGCGTTAGCCTATTTGTCTATGTCAGGGGAAAGTGGATTAATAAAGATCGACTTTAAACAATGCTTCCTCCAGGATCACTCACCATCTGCCAGTCTACACTGCACAGCGTGACTAAAAAGGACCCAAATCCCTTTTACGGCTATGCTATTTCTGGAGCAAGCTTGATGTTATTCACTGTTGATCAAGTTGAATGAAATACAGACAGGCATGGAGCAGAGCTGGAAGGGGCACGGACTTAACAAACACTGAAAAGAAGCCTGAAGAATATAGAAAGAGGTACAAAGCTTTGCCTCGGATTACCCCATATCCCAAATTCTTCCTCATTATAACAGTTACATCATATGGAAGAGTGGGAACTGATAAAAAGCATTACAGGGGTCTTATTAAACAGAGCTTCAGGCAAAATACAAAGGATAAATCAGCTGGGGTTTGAGTTGCAAGGAGAACACCAAGGCCAAATTTTATTATAGAAACAAACCAGAGCATTAAAGGCAATTTAGCAATGCAGTGTAGTGAATGGTGTCAAGAAGCTGTTAAGGCTTTTCAAGTTTCTAGATCAGGGGTCTCCAACATGTAGCTTGAGAGTTAGCAGTAGTTCTCCATCCCCTTCGAAGCAGTAGTATTCAGGGATTTCATAATTACACGTATTGCGCTGAATAAGTAATATTTGATTAATTACCATTGTAAATCTATCACTTTAATGCCTAATTCGGTGCATTAATAAATGAATAATGGTTTATGTTTTATAGGCAATTAACTGTATCCATTTAAGGCTTACTGTGGCTCTTGTATATATAATCAATTTCTTGCGGACGCTAAAACTTACAGCTTTGAGGCATTTTTGTTTTGTGAATTCAGGAAAAAGGTTGGAAACCCCTGTTTTAGAGCAGTGGTCCCCAACCTTTTTTGTGCTATGGATTGGTTTTATATCTGACAATATTGCGCGGACCAGAGGGGGTTGGGGCACGGCCTTTTTTTAGACCCGTTTTAGTGCTGTTTTAGACTGTGTTTTAGTGCTGTTTTAGACCATGTATTAGACCTAGTTTAGACCTGGTTTAGACCTAGTTTAGACCTGGTTTAGACCTAGTTTAGACCTAGTTTAGACCTAGTTTAGACCTGGTTTAGACCTGGTTTAGACCTGGTTTAGACCCTGTTTTAGACCCTGTTTTAGACCCTGTTTTAGTCCTGTTTTAGACCGTGTTTTAGTCCTGGTTTAGACCGTGTATAAGTTCTGGTTAAGACCTGGTTTAGTCCTGGTTTAGTCCTGGTTTAGTCCTGGTTTAGTCCTGGTTTAGTCCTGATTTAGTCCTGATTTAGACCTGGTTTAGACCTGGTTTAGACCTGGTTTAGACCTGGTTTAGACCTGGTTTAGACCTGGTTTAGTTGGGGGACCCCTGTTCTAGAGTATGCTTTCTTTCATAATTTGAGTATTTGTATATTTTGGTTGCGCCAGAGTATGTAAATGAACGTAATGATTATGAGTTGATTTCCACATTTTAAAACAAACACTAGTGTACAGAGATGGAGGAAAGCCAGGGAATGTGTCTTGCCCAGCGTCACAATAATCAAACCGCCAACTTTTGAATTGGTGGCGAACGATGTGCCATTTGAGCCAATGGATACCCAAGCTGCAAAACAGATCTGCAAAAAGAACATTGAATCATTTGGGATGGCAATTTAACGGTAATATCCGCAGACGAAATACAACTTATGAATACCAAAACTTTAGATGAGTTCAAAATCTGCTTTACTGCACATATAGGAGAGAAGATTTAACGATAACTGAATTTAAACTGTGAAGCATAAATAGAAACGTACTATCATTATTATTTTCAGCAAAGACAAGATTCTGCTAAATTGACCTGCTAACAGTGAAAGTCTAGTCCACCTGTCTAACTGTCTGTACACCTCAGCCAGCACATCTCATTTAAGTGCTTACACAAGACGAGCAGTGTCATACCAATTAGCTCACTGTATGTCATTAGCTCCGTAGTTAAAAATGTATGCCCGGGGCCCTCCTGTGTACTGCTGACTGCATCAAGTGCAGATAGGGTAGCTTCCATACACTTGCATTGGCCCTTTCTGCTGGATGTCAATTAGAGACTCATTACGCTTTAGGTGGTCAGAGTCCCACCAGCTTCCTGTCTCCCACTGTGAGCTCGGTTGACCCTAGACTTAAGGAAATGCTAGCCACTGTTTTATTGGTGTTACAGTGACTATCATGAAACTATCAATGTGCACTGTGTAACTCCATGGCAATGTTGCTGGGAATATTCCACAGTGGCATTACGCTCATTTATCTCTACAGAATCAGAAGGTGATGCCATAGGGCCAAGTTACATGCCAGATCTGTGGAGAGGCGAGCCTACTCACAGTAACAGGGTTCTTTGAAAATATTTGAAAATGTCAGTTTCCAGGCCTGAAAAGGTCATGGAATTTTGTAAATACAATGAAAGTTTTGGAAAAGTCATGGAATTTTAGTATCTCTTTCACACAGCTACAGCGTTCTGTTACGTTATCATTAGACTATTATGATTATTTGCACCTTTTGTTTAACAGACACGACAATAAACGCACTGACAGGATTTTGAAAAAACTATAACACCAAACCATAATGTGAGTGGAAAGGGTTAACATTTCATATTTAGCCCTAAAAGTCATGTAGGTGCCATAAAATCATGGAAAATTTATTTTAGGTCATGAAAAAGTCATTGAAAAGTTTAGAAATTTTGTCAGTGAAAAAGAGTGGGAACCCTGCAGTTAAGAATGCAAGGTTTTAAGTCAATACAAATCCATGTTATTGAGAAAATGCAAGATGGATTTACGTTTAATGCCATCCCAGGACATTCCAGACAAAGCAACAACATCTCCATGGAGGCAAGCAGATGGCTGACACTCCACCAGAAAAGTTACACAGTGCGCCATTGAAGAAGAAGTCGATTTTATATCTTTGTATATTATGTTTGTTGGAGGATAATGGTTGGTATTAGGGATTGAAGATTAACCGCAACTGAATCAACAATATAGTCTTTTTCTGCATAAAAAAACTGATGACCCTGTAGTTCAGATCTGCGTTAACATGTTCTGAAATGTGATTCTTGTATTAGTTTGTCAGGTCATATTTCAGTCTTTTTGTTGATTCGTCTGGACGTGTTTAAAATATGAACTTGAACTGAATCTAACTTAAATCGCAAATCTAAACACATATTTCTCTCCTTAGCTGGTATCTTAAAGAGTAGAAGTGGACTTTTATCAAAACTCTAAATAGTAAAAAGAGAGGAGCAAGTCTACTACAACCACTCACTAAAACTACTACACTATTTCAACAAAACTACATACTGCTACTCAATAGATAGTGGAAGTACTGCTATCAATATTAGGCCTATTTTTATTACTTGTTTACATCTGCACTTGTGTAATAGTTTTCAAAATAAAATGCAGAAACATTTGGTCAAATAAAACTTTACATTTAATGGTGTACTATAAAATTGGGTGGGTTTCATCTTCATGGAGATCACAGTAAATCATTAGCACCATCCAACACCACTGAGACAAAGAGATGACACCACCGGCCCAAGTTGCATGTCAGATCTGTGGGGAGGCGATCCCACTCATAGTATGAATATATATTTTTAGCACTAAACAACCAGTAATTGAATAAATGCAAGATACGTTTAAGACCACACAGAGCAACAACATTTTCAAGGGGAATACCAGATCCCCCACCAGAAAAGCAACACTATTCAACTGAAAAAAATGTGTTTATGTGATTAAAGATATCATTCCTAAGCTAATCTAAAATACCTGATTAATTAGCTTTTCGTGTTCAGGCAGCCATATTGACTTACTGACGCACAGTGTGGTCTTGTAGCATGTTTACATATCTTTCCTTTTTATCCCTGCTCCTTGGTGTGTACTTTAGGGCAGAGGTGAGTATTTTTAGACATCCTCCCTGAAAGACGTTCTGTGTGCAGACTGCTAACACAATGGACCCTCATGTCTGAACAAGGACGGGCTTTGGAGAGTGAAGGCTGTGCAGTTTACTTCTCTGAGTTCAATACAAGTCACTGTTTAAGAAAACCTCAAAGAAAGCAACAAGCAATTTTGTAGGTTACAATCTTACTTGGACACTTTAAACTGCCAACTAAAATGGTAACAAATGACAGGAGTAAGTGCAGTCCTGGAAAATTATAAGTCGCAGAAGGGAGGGCATCTGATGTAAATGATGTGTTATTGTGTGAGAATTATACCATTGCAGTATTATTATATGTGTCTAAGTCTTCATAAACTGGAAGGGTTGGGAGTTGAGGCAATATGAGATCTAGCTGTTGGGTATTTAAAAATATTATTTACTAATGAACTTTTTGGCAGAATCATTTCAGTTATATTAAAACTAAAGTATGCATGTCTTTATTAACAATATTAAATCCATAGACTGTATAAAGAAGTGGACTATGGGAGTGTGACGTCACCTATATAATCTGGGATAGGAATTTATTTACAGACACAATAGTCAAATAAAAACACCAGGATCATGTAGAGCAGGTTAATACAAACATTTTAAGAGACACACTGCAAGGCGAATACATAACTTAATAAGGAAGAAAAATCTGCCTTTCATCATAAAAATATTTAGTTTGTTGGAGTATCCATTATTGCGATTCTTATTACGATATGTGTGCAGCCCTACTGAGAGGTCATCTAAACATTAAAACAGTGCTGTGCTGACACCAGAAAGAAATCACAGTTTATAATTTACAAACTTGCAGACAAAGGCTTGGCTTCATTTATGGTATGCAATAGTAACAGTTTTGCCTGGTCCAAGGTTACATGTAAATATGTGAGTGGCCGCATGTCTGTCTACAGTAAGTCTTAAAATAGCATATACCATATGTAACTGAGTTCCAATGTGACAGGCAGCAGAGCAGAGAGCATTTCAATTCAATTTTCTTCATTAAATTTGTACTGTATCTTGAGAGATAGAATATAACAGACGTATGCAGTATTCATTTAGTTTTGGTTTGTATGACAAGTTGAATACTAGAATTACTATGTTGGAGTGACACATATACCATAATAAACGGCTGTGAGTTGTAGTTTTATTGCACAAAGAACGTCATTGATAAGAGTTCAGCTCAGATTAAACAGAATTACTTCTCTTTTCTCCACACTCCTACTCTCTTAGTCACACCCTACTATCGCACAAAGCCTCTGTAGGCTTCACAACATGTCCACTGTGTCCGCTGTGTCCACTGTGTCCACTATTCAGAATGTCCCACAAAGATAATGACGTTAGGCCATTACAGCTCATACACGACGGCCCATCTCCCACTGCTGTCTGAACGCTGCTCATTCGGACACTGGATCTTTTCAGATATGACAGAGCCCCTGTGTTTCTCCATGTTCACGCCTGCACTCAGATCACATTACAAAGCCTGCAGCAGTGTCACTGTGGAAGCATTAGGCCTGACACTGTGCTAACCCTATTTGTCTGGAGCTGAATCTATTACAGCACAGTTAAAATGCACTGCTCATGATTGATGGCAAAGTCTTTGCTAATCTGCTAATAGTGACAACAGATGCTGCGGCAGCAGAGAAGGCTCCACACATCTGAGTGCTCGGTTACAGCGCCACTGATGTACTGTATCACTGCAGAGGCACAAGTCAGTCTGAAGTTTGTTGTTGTGACCAATTTATCTAAAGTCAGGAGCTTCAAGGCTGACTCCACCATTCATCTGCAGCAGCAGCTGCCTAATGGGCTCACGGAGATCTGCAGTTTCCCAGGACGACACTTTACCTCTGAGTGAAGGAAACACAAGCACAGCCAATGTGTGTCACAGCCTGAGAGCAGCCTACAGGTGAAGTCCTGTAACACAAGACCTGAGCCACAGAAAAGAAACTAAACCCTGTTTGCAGTGTACTCTTTGTAATGTGCAAAAATCAGGTGAGTCTCAAGTGCTCAAATGTGGCCCTGAAAGATGGTTTTCTGTTGCTTACATGTTGCAGCCTCCTCAGACAGCCTTATAATGAGAAAACACTCTCTTCGGCTGCAGGCTCTGCTCCATTTCCACCAAGAGCTTTCTCTACGTTTTAAAGCTTTCAGACTAAGCACCGTGAACAGACTGCCAGTAAATCAATCACAATTAGATTAATGATAATCATTAGGGTGCCACAGCCAATACAGGATCAATGTTGTATTCTTGTGTTATCTTCTGTGAGTGGCAGACATTGTGTCGACATAATGCTCTTGTGTATTGATGTAGTGCCTATATTTAGTTAAAGTACAAAGCGGGCACAGCCTACAACTAATAACACCCCCCTGTCTACAGTCCAAACAGAGCTTTGATCCATCTCTGTGTTTCTATGTGATTTGTATCCTACTGTTAAATTCAGACAGGCAACAACATGTACAATTACAAACCCACTGCAGTGGCATCTTTTGTCTGTTTTGATTAGGTTTCCAAAATATCATAGATTTTCTCTGCAAACAGCAAATGTCTAAAAAGAGTGTTATTGTTATTGTTGAAGGCTGTGACAAAGAGGCAGATGGTAACACGCTGAGCCTTCACTAAACCCAGAAACACTCCACACAAAGTCGATCCGAACCAACAGACGGAGGTACCATGTCGTATACAGTCAAAATAATCCTGATTTAGAGAAAGTCCCCACTCCTGGAGCAGCCTGACAAGACAAAAGCCTAACCACAGCTCAACACTATTCCTCCTGACAGCAGCACAGAAAGGCCCACATGAAACGCCTGGCTTACCTCAGAGTCGCTTCACTAACAAGGAAGAATGGACCGCTAAAAAGCTGCCTATTCGCCATCATTATTACATAATCAAAGGGTCACACAAGATTCAGGGACATGCCTTGGGAGAGCTCATTATAGAGTTCTGGGTTGACTTCCTTTTCTTCTAAATCTGCTAAAGTTAATATAAGCCACTGCACTGAACACCCATAACATTATGACCAGTAGAGGCACATAACACAGGCTCTTTGAAAGATAACTAGGTAGATGATATAAGGTAGTAACTCGTTCTAAAATAGGGAAGTGAGAAGATTTTAGTTTAGTTGTTACGTTACAGATTCTACTATCTAGACAACAAGAGGAAGAAGAATAAGAATTTGGGTTTTCAAGACACTCAAAACGTTTTACATATAACGCTGCATTATTCATTCACTCCATACTTGATTATGGTTAACTACTACTGTAGCCACAGCTGCCCTGAGGTAGACTTATGGAAACTAGACTGCCAATCTGAGCAATCGGCCATTCCGACCACCACCAATCACTCACTCTCACCAGGTCCATCCAATGCGGGTGAAGTGCCATCTGTATGGACACAACTGCCACCCACTCTGGGTATTCCCAAACGGTATTCCCAGCAGTCTCCCATCCAAGTACTAACCAGGCCCAAACCTTCCGAGCTTCAGAGATCTGACGAAATCAGGAATTGGCGAAGTGAACAAGAAAGTGTTTCTAGTTTGAAAACTGTATGGGAGACTGTAGGGGTGTGCAAAAATATCAGAATATTGATATATCATATCGTTTAATGTGATGATTCAGTATCGATATTGTGGGCTGCTGTATCGATATACAGTCCCTGACAAAAGTCTTGTCGCTTATCCATTTTGTAGAAACAAAAGCTTATAACCTGACTTTAAATTAATCGATTGGTTTTAGAAATGTCTCATATGAAAGCTAAAACCCTCCCAAATTATGCTCAATATACTAAAATAAATTTGCTTCACTGAAGAAAGATTGATCATTTAATGAACACAGAAAGGTCAGATTTTGGCAAGTCTTGTCGCCTTGTCATATGATGCACCCAATCCTAGATTACAGCCTCTGTGGTCAGTTACTGATCAATCAAGTGGGTGTGTATAAAAAGAACCCCAGCACACCAGACCTTCACATCAACTGCAACTTGACCTCTGACAACATGCCTAAGATCCACCCTGAGACCAAAGCGTTAATTATCAAGAGGCTGAAGACCAGATACACTGCTGAGGTGGCTGACACCTTCAATGTGTCTCAGCGTCAAGTACAAAGAATAAGAAAAAGATATGAAATGACTGGAGATGTTTTTGACAAGCCCAGGTCCGGCAGACCCTGCAAGACAACTGCTCAGGAGGACCGTTTGTTGATTCGAAAATCCAAGGCCCCTTTTCCACTGCAGCAGAGCTCCACCAGGCCTGGTCACCTCAAGTCCCTGTGTCAACCACAGCAGTTTGTAGAATTCTGTCTCGAAATGGCCTCCATGGTCGAATCAGTGCACAGAAACCAGCACTAAACAAAAGGCAATTAAAAAAAACCGTGTGGCATTTGCCAAGGCCCACAGCCTGCTAAAAGGATGGACACTGGAAAAGTGGCAGAAGGTGGATTTCTCAGATGAATCCTCGGTTGAATTACATCACAGCCACCGCAAATATTGCAGGAGACCTACTGGAGCCCGCATGGATCCAAGATTCACCCAGAAAACAGTTAAGTTTGGTGGCGGAAAAATCATGGTCTGGGGTTCCATCCAGTATGGGGATGTGCGAGACATTTGCAGGGTGGAAGGCAATATCAATAGCCTAAAATATCAAGAAGTATGAGCTACCTCTTACATTCCCAGTCATAAAAGGGGTCAAATTTTGCAGCAGGATGGTGCTCCATCGCATACTTCTATCTCTACATCAAAGTTTCTCAAGGCGAAGAAGATCAAGGTGCTCCAGGACTGGCCAGCCCAGTCACCAGACATGAACATCATTGAGCATGTCTGGGGTAGAATGAAAGAGGAAGCATGGAAGGCAAAACCAAAGAATCTTGATGAACTCTGGGAGGCATGTAAGACGCTTTCTTTGCTATTCCTGATGACTTCATCAACAAATTGTATGAATCATTGTTGAACCACATGGATGCGTCCTTCAAGCTCATGGAAGTCATACAAGATATTAAATATGGATCTCACAGCACCACTACTTAATTCACTGACGTTATGCAACATATTTTTCTATTTGAAGTAAATTATTTGTTACATTTTCTGTAGGCGACAAAACTTTTGTCTTGCCAAAATCTGACCTTTCTTTGTTCATTAAATGATCAATCTTTCTTCAGTGAAGCAAATTAATTTTAGTATATTGAGCATAATTTGGGAGGGTTTTAGCTTTCATATGAGACATTTCTAAAACCAATCGATTAATTTAAAGTCAGGTTATAAGCTTTTGTTTCTACAAAATGGATAAGCGACAAGACTTTTGTCAGGGACTGTATCACCAAGAGTATTTTTAGGTGTGTTTTACTAAATTATTTTGTTACAGTGCTACAGTTTTGTTGCTTGGAGAGTGAAAGGAAACTCATTTATGCGACACATTTGACATTTTTACTGTTTTGATGATTAAAATGTTTGTGTTTCATATGAACTTTGGACAAGAAGTGGTTTAACAAAGACTTTTAGTATCACAGCCACGATTTAGCCTTTATTTTTTATTGAATCGTATTGAATCGATTTGAAATATCGAATCGAAAATGTACTGTATCGAGGCATGTATCGTATCATGGCCTGTGTATCGAGATATGTATCGTATCAGCAACTTCTAAATGATACCCAGCCCTAATAATCTGTATCTTTGAATAGCAGTGAACAAGGTAGATCCAGTACCACTAAATGCTTGCTATATGTTTCTCTCAAACCTGGACAATAAACTAATCCTCCAGATCGGTGCTCCTGACCAAAGCCAGCTCAACATCTGGAGATCTCCAAGCGAAACATTGCAGTCACACTCTGCTTCTGACAGGCTCTGCAGCAGCAATGAACCATATTTCTTACATGAGCAAAAAATATACACATTTTCTACAATCAATTAGTTCCAGAAAGGTTCAAGAGATTCCAAACATGAGTATGCAGTCGGTCATGAGATGGTTCCTAATATGTTTATTCGCTAACGTACAGAAAATCCCTGGCTTGCAATATGTGCCGAAGCTGCAGTTATTCCTCTAAAGTGGATTAATTTCTATTGACATTAAACACACTAATAATGCCCGGATTCTACATACGTTGCATTTCTCACATTGCAGACTTTCTACTGGCCAACACTGAACATAAAAGTAGATAGAATATCAAATGTAATTCCTTTAAGGCAAGATTTTTATTAAACTAATGATCAGGGATTTCAAACTGCAGTATATAAACATTACTGCATGAGACCAGTCAAATGGGCTTTCTGTGGTTCCCCTGTGTGCCCGATTTAAATTAAACTGTATTGAGTGCCCTTACTTCACTGTGCGAAAGAATAATTTACGGCTTCCCCAAGGATGACACCTTTATTTTACCTACTAGAAACAATCACACATTTCAGGAGCTGTGAGGATACAGACAGTGTTGGAGCTGTTTAGTTTGAAAGTGTATATAAATAGCATGGAAGTATAATGCACCTTTTGTTAGCTCCGCCAAGAACGTGTTCAAAGCATAGGTTTGTTAGTAATATTTTTTAGCATGCTAGAGCTGTAGTTGGATTTTGATGAAATATTAATGAAAGGTCAGACAAGGGGCAAAACTGAAAAAAACTGTGTATTTGCTGTGGAATCAACAAAGACTTCATTGTGCGACCATACCACCATAGGGAATGCCCGATCTCGTCACATCTCTGAATCTAAACAGGGTTAGGACTGGTTTGGGAGACCACTGGGGATGCCACACCACAGGCTAATGCGTTCTGCTGTTGTGCCCTTAAGCAAGACACTTCACCTAGCTTGCATAATATGAATGTGGTGTGTGTTTCAGTTACTGGTGGTGGTTGGAGGGGCTGGTGGCAAAGTTTTGCTTCTGTCAGTCTGCTCCCAGGCAGCTGTGGTGACAAGAGTTTTTCACCACCGAGTGTGGAGTGAATGAATAATGCACAAACCTGTACCTTTGACAATCAGGAAGCCATAAAGAAGTCTAATGCATTAATATCAGTATTTCATTTAGAACTACTTTATCATTACTGTGTTACAGTGATTATTTGATCCATTTAGCAGTTTTCTGATGGTCTATTCTGTTAATTTACTTCAACCTGGATTACAAAATGTTACAATAAATACAATACTAAGCAAATGATGACTTATGCTGTATTCATCAGGCTGTTTCACTTTGTGGAAAACGTCTGACCTCGCATTATTAGGATTTGTTCGCTCGACAGTAGGCGGGTATTTTTTTAATTTAACCAATCGCTGCTATTTGGTCATGACGTATGTAATGCACCACTAACAGGACTAACTGGTATATTAAGTTTTTCCCAAATCACGTAGGAAGAAGGGCAATAACGTCTTTGCCCTTGATAAAATTCACCAAAGATTCTCTTTATTCCGGCTTTAAATCCTCGATCTCGGGAATCGTTGCCAACACAGAATGTCTGGCTCTTCACTGATTGGCTTGTGCCCGAACTCGCACTTCCAGGGTTTTTGCGAACTGTCTAGTGTATTCTGATTCCTGACCTAGTCGCTGGAGAGAAATGAAATTGAGCGGAGGCACTAGGTGCACTATAATATTAAAATACTTTTTTACTAAAAATACAGTGAGTTTCTTTAAACAAAAATTTAGAGCAGTACTTCATTCTAAGCACCTGCTTTATGAAACCAGGACATGTATTAGCCACAGAATATATCTTGTGCTTAAAATGTCTTAGTCTGAATATCTTAAGCACATTTCAGCTGAATTTCATTTACCCTTTGACCCTCTGTGAGTGGGACAGGAGGGACTGCGCTGGCTCAGGCTGTGGAAAACCTTGTCACTACTTCCAGATAACAGTGCATGACCAAATGTACAGAGATGGCCACAGGAAAATATAGGTCGTAATGGAAAAAGTAGGACAGTCATATGTCTCAAATAAGGAAGGAGCTAAACCACATGTGTCAATGATATGAATAGAAAGGCTTTGAGGAAGACTTGGCTTTTATCTGTATCGAGTTTAGCTGACAACCAAGAACTTAAATTTGAAAGACAGGAGTCATCTGGATTCAAAAAACAAAAAGTTCTAAATCTAAAACATCTACAGGGTGAATCGTGAAATGCTGTCAGGAAACTTGACTGCAATTTCAAAACATCAAGTATGTTTCATATCTAATACAAGTAATGATCATTTATGAAGAATCTTAATATAAATTTGCACTGACATTTGCAGTGTAAAACAGCAACATGACAGTCAAATAGATTCAAAGTTGTAAAATATGATTAATAGCAGCCATAGGTAAAAAAAAAAAAATCTCCCAAAATCAAGGAAAGGGACCATTATCCTAGTTACAGCATAGTATAGTACAAACAAGTGTCAATTATCTCTATCTCTGAATGCAGTTACATGCATTTTTATTGCTCAAATAAACATGTCTCATGGCATCTCTGTGCATATATGTTTAATGTTATACTGTGGAACATGCAAGGCAAAAAATAAATACAAGCAGGAGACAGGAGAAAAGTAGCAAGCACGATTAAACCAATGGTGCAGTAATTTTCAGTGTATGTTTCTGGCTGTCCTCATTTAAAGTTGCACAATGTAACTTTTTAGTTGGGGTCACGTGCTTGTTTCAGTGGATATGTCATTGCTCTGCCTGAAAAGTTCCACAATACATCACTAAACAGCTCTACCTTCTCAAAAATACCTAGAAAAACAGGCAATGTGACTGTGAGCAGGGTTGCCTCTTCACAGATCTGACCTGTAATTTACTGGTTAGGTCTTCATGAATATAGAAAAGTTTAGGAAAAGCATTTGACGGAGCCTCCACTAGAAAAGTTACACTGTGCACCTTTAAGACCAGAAAATCTATTTGTTTCTGTCTAAACCTTGAAAGACAATTTTAACATTTTCTTGAAGTCATTTCTAACTTCTTTCAGTTTAATGTGTTGAAGTGTGATCATAGGGAAATAAGTGTTTTCTCCTTCCCAACAGCAGCCATTACTCAGATTAACAGCCCTTGTTGAAACATACTATTAGCAGAGAAGTCACTGTAGAAAAAGACCAGATGTCAGATAATAGCTGTGCACAGTGAGGTAGGTACTGGCCCCGAGCCATTAAACAAGTGTGAACAGATACTTTGAATAAACCTTTTCACTTTATGGACATGACGTTGGCTAAGGGCTGCCAGCTCCTGTGCGATGAATGTAGACAAAGTGGCTTATAATTAAAAGATGACTTGGCAAAATATTTATAAGAAGACAGTTGATATTGGGTCATTTATCACTACAGTGCAACGGTAAAGACTTGCAGTAAAACACGCAATTACTAGCTGATATTTTGATATTTGATTCTTTTGATGAATTCACTGTATTTATCGCTTTTTCTGCCAATAATCCCACTGTTTTTTTAGTGAACAGTTTAAAAGCCTTTTTAGGAACTGGTGTGAATTAGCCTTGGCTATAAACACCGTGATACCTGCATTAGATTACTGAATTGTTCATCTTTGTCTGTTATATCTGTCCCTATTCAAAGAAGCAATACATAAATACATAAATAGTCTACTATGTGAAATATTGTGATAAGAATAAGCCCTTCCTTGTAGCACTAAGTCAGTTGGACAGAACAATAGCGCATGAAAACATTAAATTATTACAAAATACAATGCATGGGTATCTTGAAGTGAAAATTAATTTGCTATAATACTACTTTCTGCTTATTATAGTCTATATACACAGCTACTGCAACACACATTTAGACACAATTTTAATTATTTTGTCAGGTACAAAAGCCTTATTCATTGGTAAATCTCAAGTATCTAATATAACAGTGCTGGAGGGTTTTAGTGGCTTGGCTCCTTCCTTCCCATTGCTTATATTACATAGCTACTGGCTACTGGCACTAGAATGTGACTGCGGGGTATGACAACTTTACGCACGTTTTGGTACGGTAATAACCTGACAAACTTTGATCTGCATAATCAGCCCCGTAAAAGCAGAAGAAGAAAAGCGTTGTGCATAAATATTACCTTCTACACTTGAACCTTGGCTTGTCGGATGAGCTCGTGCATCACACCCGCGTCTCTCTCTTCTGCTGCTGCTGCTGCTGCTGCTGTTGCTTTCGCTCCTCTCTGCGGCAGCGCTCGTGCGACAACTCCAAACCCGAAGCAACTGGACAGCACGTTTCCAAAAGGTTCCCAAATGCCTTTACTGAAAATAACTGCAGCGATCACAGCCGCACGGGTCCCTGGAGGCGGAACACACAAGCGGCAGTGAGACAGCCGCGGTGGGGTTTACGAGGTTTAAGATATTGGCGCCGTGTTGACCGCGTCTTCTCGCCCGGTCCGGTGTGCTCAAACTACAATGTGCTGCTCAGAAAGTCATGTGCGTGGATCAGGCTCGTGCCCACCACTGCCACGCAGCGCTGCAACATGGGGCAAATCTGCGACGTGAAGACAGCGAAAAAATACAAGATCGCGTTTCCGGTAGATTTCAAAATAAAAGCGTGCGTTTGAGTGACAACCGGTGGCGACAGATTAAATTTTACTAAAAATTTCTGACTACACGACGTGATGCTAAATTTATGTGTTTGACAGTTTTCGTGTTGTGTATGTGATTTATGGCAGTGTGGGACAGGAATTTACAGTTGAAAGTTTTTAAAATCGCAAATCAATAAAACAAACAGATTTAGGCCAGTGTTTCCTTATTTATTTATTTATTTTAATAAAAAAATAGGCAACTAGGATATTTTAAAGGGCCTATATGACGCTATTCTCTGATCTATATTATAATGTTGCTTCCTTTCACAAATATACCTGGAGTTTTGCTTTGTTTCATACACACATGTTTAACACGCAAACCCTGCATATTTAGTTCTTCTCTCAAATGGAAAACATATCATTTCACCTTGTGATATCATGCTGCAATACAGGAAGTGCTCTACTATGTTTTTAAGTGCCACACACCTTCACTGGAATAATTTTAATGATTTCAAAACTGGAATTGCCAATCTCTACTGAACAAAAGGTAAAAGGCAGCTGTTAACTTGAAAAACTACAAAGATGGAACAGAGTATTTTGAGTTTTGGAGATGTAGACTGACCAGTACTAAAGGATTAATCAAAAATATGTGAATAAAACACAACTTCATGTATGGTTTTGAGGACAACAATATTATAACATGATATAAAGCTCACAAGAATCAATTTTGTGTAATATAGGACCTTTAAGCAAAAGTAAAACTGGCTTACAACTTGAGTAAGCTGAAAAATATATTAAGTAGGCTACAATTATTACTACTATTATCAATGCTAGCACAGTCCTCGCTTAGTTGTAGGTCTGCTAATATTTTTGCAATTCAAAACCAATAAAGCTCTATAATGTAAACATTTGTTTTTTAGGTAAACAACTGATTCTTCCTCTTACAGTCGGTGGTGATACAATTAATAATGTAAGCTCGAAGGAGGCACTAATAGGCCACCTAAATAATTCAAACTTATTCAAAGGAAACAAGGTTGATGTCAATCAAACTCCATCTCTATGGTCCTCGACACAGAAGGGTAGACGCGTCCCAAACATTATCCTGACCCCGGACAGCAATAATTCAATAAAGTCAGAAGCCCCAGACAGAAATACGATCAGGCATCGCATGGGAGCGCCTCACCGGCCCCGAAAATTAAACTGCCTTTTAAAATGTGCATTAATTACACTACATAATTGATTCCGATGCTGTGTCAAGACTGTAATTGTTGCTGCATGTTACAATAAGCAGCCATAATATTGCAAATTACAAACTATAGGCATGCATTGTGTTTCACAGCTTAAAATCTTTACCTAAACATCCTGTGTTATCTGTGTGTTCTAGATTTAAAGGGCCTATAATGTTGTTTCCTCATCAAAAACATACCCGGAGTTGTGTTTTGTTTCATTCACTCATGTTTAACACACACACCCTCCATATTTCGGCTGAGTTCTTCTCTCAAAATGTGTCCTGTGGCAATACAGGGAGTGCTCTACTATGTTTTTAAATTCACTGGAATAATTTGAATGATTTTAGTACTGGAATTGTCAGTTTCTACTGAACAAAATGTAAAATGTAGCTGTTAAGTTGAAAACTACCTTTATATGACATCACAAGATCATTCTGAGCTTTGGAGGTGTAGACAGACTAATAATAAAAGATTACTCAAATGTGTGAATGAAACAAAATGCAACTCCAGTAACACATTATAACATGGCTAAAAGCTCACAAGAATAAATTTTTCTTTATTCTTTGGGAAACATGTGTTAGTCATAAGAGCACTACTTTCACATTTCTACTTCTTTTTTCAAAGGTTATCTATAGTAATGACAAATACTTTTGGTAGTCCTTGGAGACAGGCTGCTGGCTGCTTTGTCTCGGAGTCAACATGGTCACTAGTGCCCTCCCTCTTAAAGGTCAAACCAACATATTTTGTCCCTTCAGGATTGTACTTACTTCAGTGCAGTTACAAACGAGATTTTAAACACATTAGCCATGCAGTGAATCATTTGTGACAATCCCAGGCCTGGATAAATATAAAGGACTTGCATTAGAAAAAGACCAACTACTAAAGTTAAGTAAAATTGACATCACAAAACTTTTGCTATTATCAAATACACAAAACAACTGGTACATTTCATTTTGGGCACGGTTAAGGTTTAACATTGTAATGCTGTCTGCTGCATGTCAATTTGAAGATAAAAAGTTAACATATAGTTCCATGAGGTGATTGCAATTTTGCCACAACCAAGTACAAGAACAGCAGGAGTGTAGAATAATAAAAAGTATAAAAAATCTATCAATACAAGATAAATAAGGACTCAAACTATATAATCAAGATTTGCTCCTAAAGACTAAGAAGTATGTAGTAGTATGACACAAAATAATTAAAATGTAATATGTTAAAAATTTTATATCCTGGGGAATAGTGCAGATGTGGGGAGGGATTTTATTTGAGTTTCTGTATTTTTACATTTAAATAGTTGCTTTTCCCTTTTTATTTGTACTTTATACATGCATGTACACATTCATACTGCTTCTCAATAAATATATTTGAAACTAAATATAATGAATAACTCATGCAGATCATTTTGGCCAAGTCTGTTAAAGGTGCACTATGTAACTTTTTGGTTGGGGGTCCGTCACCTGCCTGTTTCTATGGCTATGTCACTGTTCGGTCTGGAATGTTCCACAGTATAACATTAACAGCCTTACATTTATTCAGGTACAGGTGGTTTTATAGCTCAAAAATACCTACAAAATCCAACGTTTTGACTGTGAGCACGGCTGCCTCTCCTTTCTATCTCCCTCCACCCGAAAAGTTACACAATGCGCCTTTAATGTAAGTTTCAAAAAGTTAAGATCAACTCAACTTTCTGTGTCTCTTTAATGGCGTGTTTGTGTTGACAGGTGAGCCACTTCTCTGCATGTGTAAGGTGATGACGGGAGATTAAACAGGGACAGGAGGCTAACACCAGATTGTGAGCAGCTCTGTAGAAAGCTGTTTGGGTGGAACTCAGTGAAGCCTGCCGTCTTCAGAATATCAACTTGGGTTTGGAGTTTGTTTGTGCCATATCTTAAAACTTTGAGATGCAAATATGAGATAAAGAGGCTGATCAATTATGCATGCAGCCGTATAGAATTGTTTATTTTTTAAATCGAGGGTTAGAGTCCAATAACTATTTTAATGAGAAAAGTTTGGTGGATATTTTTAGTATATTTACGATACTAACAAGACTGCACCCTAAGGCTAATGAGACCAAAGAATTGCATTGCCAAACGTATCATTTTTCACAAAAACAAATATGAGCATGTAGTATTTTTAATTCTCTTGTAGTTTACTTTAGTTTTTTTTTTTTTTTTTTTTTTTTAGATATATCTACATTAAGACAGTATAAAAATAGTAAATTCAGATAACCAATACCCAATGATTTACAGGCCTGTGCAAAAATATCTAAATATCAATATCGGATCGTTTAATGTGATCATACAGTGTTGATATCGTGGCCTATAGTATCAACATATCGCCAAGAGTATTTTTTGGTATATTTGACTAAATTATTTTGTTACAGTGCTACAGTTTTGTTGTTTGTTTAGAGGAAAGAAACTTGTTTATGCGACACATTTGACATTTTCACTGTTTTGATGATTAAAATGTTTGTGTTTCATATTCACTTTGCACAAGAAGTGGTTTAACAAAAACTTTTAGGTTATGTTTAGACTGCAGGGCTTACTGTCCAGTTCTTCGTAAAATGGACAGGTTACACGTCCATGGCTCTTCGTTTGTTTGAGTCTTTAGCCTCCTTGTGTTTGGCTCTTTATTTTTTTGTTGATATTGGAGCCAGGACTGTCTGCAGCCGCACTCAGACATTTCTTTGGCAATCCAAGTGGCAGGCCTGAAACTGAAAAAAAAAACTGATTTTTTGGCCCCTATGTGACCTGTATCTGATCTTTTAATGACAGTCTGAACTACACAGATCTGATTTTTTCAAATGTGACCCAGGCCACTTGGATATGTGCTCCTAAAACTGATACATCCAATCTTTTGACATGTGACTTCAGTCTGAACAGCCAGGTCACATTCATCCCACCTACATGTCAGGCTCAGAGTCTAGTCAATGGAGGGAAAGTGAGGTTAGCGAGTTAATTAATATTTGGGGGGATCACTGTATTCAGGCCAAATTGGAGGGGTCTTAATAGAACCAGGCAATTTTTGAAATGACTGCCAAAGAAATGTCTGAGAGCGGCTACAGACGGTACTGGCTCCAATGTCAAAAAATAGAGAGCCTGCAACCCAAGTACAAGGAGGACAAAGACTCCAACAAACGAAGCAGCCGTTGGACGTGTAACTTGTCCATTTTACAAAGAACTGGACAGTATTTTGGGGAGACAAGCCCAGTGTTTATGAGACTTTGGTACACACTGAGCACGCTCGCTGCATGTGACGTCGTTGTGTCCTCCAGTGCACCTGCGGGACACTTTTGGGGCATTTCCAGTTCACACTGGAGATCACATACAAATCACATTTAATTGGAAATGTGAACAACCTTGCAAAAAAATCAGATTTCACAAAAAAATCTGAAGTGAGCATTAAGCCCTACAGTCTGAACGTAGCCTAAGACACTGCATACTGTTTACAAACACTAAGTTTTAAGAATACCACTCCAACCAGAACTATGTGAAAAATAACAATAGTTTTATCCCCACCACAGAAAAATGTAGCAACTGAGCATAGCAACAGTGAGTAGGATGAGAGGCACATCCCTACAGAGTAGATTTGGAGCCTAACCTGTCAACCACATAAAAGACAATCCCCCGAGGACTTCATTTCCCAGAATATCAATAAGCTGAGAGAAAAATACAAAGATCATATCAGCAGGCAAATCTCATATTCATGACTACAGTGCGCCAATGTTGAGGCAATATGTAAATGTGTTCAATTGTTACTTGTGGTTTAAGCTCATCTCCATAGAAACATGTTGTGGTTAATAATCCATTGGCAGATTTTTGTTTGGTTTACAAGCAACATATAATTTATTTACATCCTGTGGTGAGTCCCCATGCAGCTGTAATGTAAGATAATATAGGGCAAAAACTGTGAACCAGATAAATCAAAAGGGGGTTTGGTAACAAGCACAATATGGTAACTACAGGATTTATTCAATTGTTATTCTACATGCAGTGAAGGAAAGGAATGTATTTAGAATGTATTTAGTCACAGAATACTGAATACCCGCATTAAAATGAATTCACATTGCATATTTTTCAAGTTAGCAGCTACCGTTTATCTTTAATTCAGCATAGTTTGGCAATTTCAGGGCTGATATTATCCAAATGATTCTAGTGAAAATGAATGAAGATTAAAAACACACTGGAGCACTTCCTGTATTAACACATGACATCACAAGGTGGAACATAGTGTTTTTGGTGTGAGAGAAGAGCATAGTTTAAATATGCAGATGTGATTGAAGCAAAACGCATCTTCACATATGTTTTTTGACAAAGAAACATTATAACAGATGTTGTTGTTATAGCCCTTTAAGATGATCACTTACTGAAATGACTGAATTAAAATGAGATGCATTGCACAGCCTTGCGATATGGTATGGATAACTTTATGGATTGATGGCAGCACAGAGATATAAATCTTTCAGAGTTCCTTTGAAGACAAAAATCCATAGTTTCAAAAGAGTATCTGGACACCCTGCTGCGTAAGCTATTCTGGAAAAGACTGCCAGGCATCAATGTAAAAAGCACTTAAACTGAAACTAAATTACAAGTGCAGTGAGCCTCAAAAACTCTTACTTACTCAAAATATTTACCCTGTTTCATTGCACTTCACTATTCATAACATAAACAGTTTAATTTCCGCACCACTTATCCAATATCCATCCTAAACTCAGCATCTCTCTCCGAGTGTTTAAAGCTTCAAGGATGCCACCTGCAGTACAGCCCCTGCCATTTTGAGAAAGCTTTTTTATCTGAACCACACTGCTACAAAGACCCCAGTGCTGTGCCTCTCGGTAATATCTCTAAAGGATCCCAAGGCAGTGCTGGAGAACTGGCACCAACTTCAAAGATACCACACTGTGAACACTCCCGCTGCCCCCAACTGGTATCCTTGTGCAACTTTTAACTAAATAAATGTTGGGGAAATTGTAGACAGCTTTTCAGACTGGTATTTCAAGTATCCCTAGCCTGCTCTTTGCACAGAAAATGGAGTTATTTGATATCTCTTTATGTTATTAGTGGAATTGGATCTGTTTGACTGGGTTCATGTCTTAAGGCTAAAAGTATAGGACTACACCCCAGAGTTGTATCCCAACAACCGCACACTGAAGGGAGGTTATTAGATGTAACTGGAGCCGGAAAAAGCAGAAATCGCCAAGAGATCCTTAATGAAATTACTGCAGTAACATTAGGGGAAATGCAAAGAAATAGACAAAAGAAAATGCTGTTTCGAGCCTTTTTACAATATGTACCACTTTATAATAACTACTCCTTAATTAGCCTTAATAAAGCATGAACAAAGACTTAATTTAAGGCTTAAAAATTATTCCAGCTTAATAAATCTGACTTAATTCCCTAACTCCTATCCCTATCCCCTTATGTTTTCTGACGAGCTTGCCATCTGCTTATCTTCATCTTGATGTCCCACAGTATGGCATTAAACTCACCTATCTCTATAAAAATAAATATGTGAAACACCAGGCCAATTTACAGATCAGATCTGTGGAGAAGCGAGTCCTCTCACTGTACAAACGTATGATTTTCAAAGGCATTTCTGCGCACTAAAAACACTTGTAATTGAGATATGTTAATACTATACTGTGGAACATTCTGGGCAAAGCTATAACATCTCCATGAGACAAATAAGTGGCAAGCCCTCCACCAGAAAAGCTGCACATTGCATTTTTAATAATAATATTATTAATAATAATAATAATAATGCATCAATTTTATAACACGCTTTTTTGGACACTCAAAGACCCTTTACAGAGCATTATACATTCATTCCATACTCGATGCTGGTAAGCTGTTGTTGTAGCCACAGCTGCCCTGGGACAGACTGATGGAAGCAAGGCTGCCAATCAGCACCATCGGCCCCTCCAACCACCTTCAACACTCAAGCACACACAACTTTCATGCTAAGTTGCTACAAAGCCTGAATCATTCTTAAAAAACTACTCTTTCACTATGAATTAAGTGGCTTTGTTCATGTTTTACAAAGGCTACTAAAATTGTGGTTATTATAAAGTGATACCCTACAAATCAGTCACATACTACAGCCATACGCAAGGTGAGTGAAGAGGCTTTGCTTAAGGGCACAACAATTGTATGCATTGGTCATAACTGGAATCAAACACTCAACCTTTAGGAGGGTGATCCAGTGCTCTAACCACGAGCCACTGTCCCTAATTTCAACTTTTTTTTTTTTTTAATAAAATGATGGCTGAAAAAATAAAATTACTTGATAGGGAGGTGTAATGATATTTTTTTACTCAAATATGAAACGATGTGTTAATTAGTGATAACCCTACTACAGCACAGCCTATCATTTTAATAATATTGTTTATAAAATATATATTATTATGTTTTAAATATGCACTTTGTAAATTTTGTGCTGGAGAAAAGTAACTTGGCATGTTGGCGTCTCCATGGAGGAAGACCAGCTTAATGCCATACTCCAGAAAAACAGATAATTATTTCCATGGTGCAGACTCTACTCCAAAAAAGTTACATAGTGGACCTCTAACTTTAGGATTTGACAGTAGCAATACTTCTACTTGTACTTCTAATCATCAATATAGTGGAAGAATACGCCTTGATACTGCACTGCTCTAGAAACAGCAGCCAACCAGACAGTTTATTAGGCATTTCTGTATTGTATAGAATAGATTTTGAATGCACATAGTAACACAAATCTCTGGCGGCTTCATACCTGTGCTGTTTGACTTATTCTGTGCAGTCAGACTATTCCCACAGGCATTAAATGAATTTCAATAGACAATCCTGGAAGAAGCAGTCGGTTCTTTGTGGCAGGGAGGAAAAGGCAGTCAATCAGAAAAATACATCAATACCAGAGTCTCCAGCAGCGGTCTCCTATATAATGATGCATCAGGTGTCTCTACGGGCGACGGCTAAAGCTAATCAAAGGCTTCTGTGCGCCCTAATCACACTGAGAGGAGACAAGAGTGATTTGAGAGCTCCGCACAGCCTGCAGGAGTCTATGCCGGCTGGTGGAGAGGTGGTTTAAGGTAAGGATCATATAAAGAGGACGGGCCAAGACTAAGTGAGTGTCTTTGCAATCTTTTCAATTACATGTATTAGCAAAGCATAGTTTTTAAGTTAACAGCTGCCTTTTATCTTTAGTTCAGTAGAGATTGGCAATTCCAGGGCTGAAATTATCCAGATGATTCTAGTGAAGATGAATGGAGATTAAAAACACACTGGAGCACTTCCTGTATTACCACATGACATCACAAAGTGGAACATAGTGTTTTCTGTGTGAGAGAAGAGCACAGCTTAAATATGCAGGAGTGAATTAAGCAAAACACATCTTCAGGTGTGTTTTTTGATGAGGAAACAACATTATAACAGATCTGAAAACAGTGTAATATGGGCCCTTTAAGATGATCACTGACTGAAAAGACTGAATTAATATTAGATGTATTTTACAGCCTTACTATATGGTATGGATAACTTTATGGATTGATGACAGTACAGAGAAATAAATCTTTCAGAGTTCCTTGGAAGACAAAAATCTATAGTTTCAATTACAGGTTTTATTGCAAAAAAATCATTTGAAAAAGTGTTGATTTGACCTCTAACTTGCTGTCTTCATGGAGTTTAAGTTTATTGTTACACTGTGGGACATTCCAGGCAAAGCAATAACATCTCCATGAAGACAAACTTTTATTTAATACTAATATGTGAAATGATTAAATGTGACTTTTAGCGAATTCCAATACTGATACTTGGGAATATATTGGTAGTACTGAAAACCACTTACAACACTAAAGCTAGAAATGGCACAATAAAAAAATGGACTTAAAAAAAAAATAAAAAAATGATGTGTTGTAGACTGCACATGGACGTAGCTAAATGGCTTGCTGCCGTGTTCCGAATAGGAAATGAGCACGGGCATGCTTCTGCTTCTTTTGACTCCAGTTCCAACTCCGTTTGTATTGAAAAATCTCTCCTTAACTGCTGCTGTCAGGCTCCTCATTTTGGTCTTAAAATGTTTGTATTAACTTGCTCTATGTGATCCTAGTTTTTCACTATTTTGTCAAAACAATTCCTATTCCTAATAACTGTCAGCTTCTGTGAGCTTCATTTGACTGGGGAACGCTCCATGGAGATGTTATGGCTTTGCTTGAAATGTTCCACAGTATGGCTTTAAACGTATATATCTGCATGAAAAGATGAAGGTGGTGGATCAACAGAAAAATAAACATAGTGCACTTTTATATATTTGAACCTCTTTAGCTCACGTGTTAATGCGCAACCAAAAAAAACACAAAAAGGTTCTCCACAGATGCAAACAGGTACAGATGAAAATTATTATTCATGTATTTGTTTAGATATTTATTGAGTGATAGTGAGTATAGAAATTAGTGACAGGCTTAGAGACTAAAGTAAAATGAACTAGACGTAGTATCTCACAGACAAAACACTCTAAAAAAAAAAAATTTTAAAACCTGTGTATTTGTATAACTACAGTATGCTTAATTGAAGTATTACATTGGTGAACTTTGCAAAATCAGTTCTCCTAAACTATGCCATTTTCTAAGGACTGTCCAGTATTGAATTTGATCAGCTATGCATTTCTGTCAGTGGACCAAAAACAATAAAATTAAATGTAGTAGTTATGACAGACCAGAGGAGTCCGTAAGGTGTAACACAATAACAGCAGCAAAATCCCTGACGCTCCTCCTGGAAATCCCTGTGATGTTGCTAAGCTCTCCTACCACCTGAAATACAAATATATAACTTCACTTAATGAACAAAAAATGTGAAATATCTGTTTTAATTTTAATTTAAATAGTTCACACCTCCTCCCATTGGCCGATACGAAATATGTACAAAGCGGCAGCAATGACAGCAGCACCGAGTAGCATGAAGTCCTCAGTCACAGACACAAACTTCTCTCTATTTAAAAGGAGTTTGGTTACATTGGCGAACAATTCTAGTTTGTACAATTACTACAACATAATATTTGCTATCTTGGATTGGGCTTTTGTATCTAATGCTTATAGACTTGCTTTAATAATCAGGGGTTGTTGTATGTCATTTAAACTTGCATATATATTGATATAAGATACGAGAGAGATACTTTATTGACAGACCATGCTGCTCTTGTATTAATACCTACTAAAAAATACAAAAAAAGAAAATTGCAAAGTGATGCCACAGTCAAATGAGAATATAATGTGACCAAATGTTCATCTACTAAAGCTGTGAAAAGAATACAAGTGCATATTAGCTACTTCGCCCTAGGGATATTGATTTAACGACATGACTTTGACAAAGGCTTATTGCAAATATTCTAGTTTTGTTTCTGATCATCAATAACATGGGGGAAGACGTATTGATTACATATTGATTACCTCTGCTCTGCTGTGGGCTGTTGGCTTCTGGTGGTCGCTGTTAACAGAGATTCATAGATGGTCACTCTCTCCAAGACGACAAACTGGAGCACCTGCTTGCACAGATCATACACGAGCTCTATGGGGACGGACGGCTCATTGTGACCTGAAAATAATAAAAAGAATAAATAAAAAATACTATAATAATAACTCGAATCACGGTTATAATATTTCAAATTGTTAATCAGCGAGGAGCTTTGAGATGTGACTTCAGACTTCAGAGAAAATCATTTATTAAAGATGAACTATAGTATGTGTGGTGGGGGGTCTACTACCTCCTTGTGTCCCTCCATATGTTGTTGCTTTGCTGAGAATCTTCCACAGTATGGCATTAACTTACCTGACCTGTAACTTTGCCTATTGACGTCTGATGCTATACTGTGGAACATTACATAGTGCAGTTTAAGCTGATACGTTTTACCATTCCTACTGCTTATGCTTATAGAATTTGTACCAAGGACTTCCAGAAGTATTTCAACATAGATCAGAGGGTTAGCAACATCCAGTTTAAAGTCGAGTCCCTTTAGCACCATCAGCTCTGAGTCCAGGAGTGATTTCTTTGTAACTGTGAGGCCCACTGACCGGAGGAAGCGCTCAGCAGTGTTGTTGTCAATAATCTAAAAACAACACATCAAGAAATTATTGAAATAAAACTGACAAATGTAAAGTGATAAAACCACAAACAAGCCTGATTTACATTCACGTGCAAAGACATTTTGCTTGCAATTTGTACACAGGAGAAAATAATGAGAGGGAACTTGTCTTTGACCATGTCCAAAAACAGCGTCTTCATAACTTATGGGCTGAACGGCAGAAGCTCCTTGAGGTGAGGGCGTGGTGAGCAGATGGGTGATGTGTTTGGTCATGAAACTGGAGAACATAAACAGAGTTAAACTAATTCTAAGTTTTAAATAAAGTTGAGTTACTGGTTTTAATTGCACATACTGTACCTTTGAAGTAATTCATTGGCATGGTATCCAACTTTTGGGTCAAGACTCAGTGCATTGGTCATAAGTAAAATGTTTTCTGGAGTAGAAAGTAAAAAACTATAATAAAAAAAAAAAAATATATATATATATATATATATATATATATATATATATATATATATATATATATATATATATATATAAAAGGTGACCCGCTCACTGGTATTTTTGAGTCATAAAAACATATATAACGTTGATTAAATAAATGCTAGATACTGTGGAATATTTTCAAGTTAAAGCAATAACAGCTCCATCAGAAACGTTACATGATGCAGCTTTAATTACAACACTGTAGTTAGCTTACAGTTTATGGAAGTTAGCTAGCAAACACGTTTTATTTATATGTAAATAACTAACAAATAACATTACTCTTGACCTATGTTTGGCAATTAAAACTATAAAATAGAGAGACTTACCCAAGACATTCTTATCCCTGAAGTTCCCGCAGCATTTTGATAAACTGCTGAGTTTATCTTTATTTTCCTTGTTGAGGTTCACAAGGAAATCTGTCAGGAGATCAAACGAGGCTTGTCGAAACTTACAAACATTGAGATTGTTGGACTGTTGAAAATTGTAGCGGATTCTTTTTGCCATTTATAAACGATCTAAAGTGTTAAAATGTTGTTCAATTAGCTACTTAAATGAAAATGTAATAAAATAAACTGTTTATGCCAAAAGATGTCGCTGTTCTCTCGTTGTTGGTCCACCGTGTCAGGCGGAACCAAAGACACAACTACATGTACCCGCGGGGACGTTTTTGACGTTGCACCAACGTGGAGCTGCGCTCATCTGAAGGTGGTGGATGTTTGAGTATAAAGAATATTTTAACTGAATCGGTTCACTATTAGTGACCTGCAGTGAGTTTAACAGGTCGTTTGTAAAATATACTTTTGGAAGTACCAGAAATACAACAACATTCCGTGTTTGAGAGCGCGGACATGGCTGAGAAGAAGCCGAGTTCATCTGAGGCTCCGTTCGCCAAGAGGATAGACCCCGCTAAAGAGGGCATCTCTAAAGAACAATTACACTTTATCAGACAGGTGGAGCTGGAGCAGTGGAAGAAGAAAACTCAGAAACTGAGGACACGAAATGTTGTAACGGGACTCGCCATTGGAGCTGTGGTTGTGGGCATTTGTATCCTTATCCAAACATGTCAGTGACGCCAAGGTTATGTATGTAACACCAGCATGGCCGGGTACACAACATCATATCTAGATCAAGCGCCGTGCTGTAAATGCTCTTCTCTTCGTTTAGGGAGTAAATTCTCGAGCAGATATGATTAGCTCTTTGAGTTACTACGTTTAATATATTATTTTAATTGTGTTTGGTGAGTTTGGGGATGCATATGAATACATTACAATATGACAGACTCAAATCTATTTTCATTTTCAGTTCAGCAAATAATATAGATTAAACAAATACATTTAGGTCCTTTCTTTATTTGAGGAATCCACATGCTAACGCCAAGTTGTCAGTCCTGTTGTGGGAGTCGACGCCCCGGTTGAATAGCCTGAAATGACCCCTCACCCTCCCACGTCTTAACTTCCTTACAATAAGATGCAAGTAATACCAGCAAGATGTGTATTTATTTAATAATTTAGTTAGCATTTATTCAAGTTTGTCATACTTTTACATGTCTGAGCAATCTGATTATTTATTAAATTCAGACTGATTTGCTGGCTATTTGTCAAATATTAGTTAAATAATAAATAATTGTAGTGATCAGGTTAGGGAATTTATCGTTTCAAATTCTGTATTTCTGTAATTCTTACATTACACCTTGTTATTACTGCTGGTATTACTATTTCATTCTTGTGTGTTTTCATTCCTCCCATTGAATTGACCTTAACCAGATCACCCTGTAGATGGATACACATTTTGGTCAGTCTCTCAGGAGAGGATCATGGACGAAATCGATGAGGAGGCGAAAAGAGCGAGGTCCCAGATGCCAAAGACTGGTGCCAACTGAAACACACCTGTGGCCTGCTGTTGGACTGTGGATGGCCCTAAAATGTTACAGCACTTAAAGGACTTATGTGCTGCTCTGTGTATAAGCACTGGACTTGAGTCTTTTGATTCTAATGCTGACTTAAAATCTAATTTAATTATGGTTGCTTTGGCAAATTTCAGTTTGACAAATAACTTAACAATGCTTCTACAATAATCTAATATGAATCAAGGATATAATACATGCATCAGTCAGCTAAAGTTGTTTATGTGTGAGGCCTTTTAACACCAGTGGATGCCGGTGACACTTTTGTAACAGCATTGAAGTGCTTATTTATTTTCATACCATTGGGTTTGTTAAGTACTTATAAATGATGTGCAGAAAACCTATCTTGTACAGGAGGACAGTAAAAGTAAACCACTGCAAATGCATGTATTTACAGATTCATTTATTTTGCATTTTAAAATTTGACAATATTCTGATCTGAAATCAATCTAGAGTAAAAATATAAAATAAGACATTATGAGGGAAAGGCACAAATTCAGCATGGCAGGACAGCAGCTTCAGAAAGCAGGACATTCATATATTTACATTCATTTAACAGTTGTACAGTAATCACTTTCATTGAATATATTATAGTCTTTGGATATTTTGCAGACCCTCCACTGAAACATTCAGTGTTTTTGTTTTTATAAGGCAATGACAGTTAAACATTCACAAGTGGAACTGTCATTTTGATCCAGCAGAGAATATTATAATAAAATATATTGGGGAGTGTCAGTTGTATCTTTGCGGTAAAAGAATCATATGTCCTCATAAAGGAAAATCCTTTGAACTTTTAATGACGTACAATCCACTAAAGTGCACTATGTGCTTTATCTATTAAAAAGGTTCTGCAAAAATAAGTTTTTGAAAAATCGGGTTTACTCTTACACTGTAAACATGAATGCACTCATTTATATACAACTATACAAGTAACAGGAACCCAGTAGTCTAAAATCTAAGCAGAATATTTACAAAAAGTCCTGGTTCAAACAGCCATATTTCTCAAACATTGCGTAACATTCACTAAAGCGGCTCACTTTCTGCTTATAGGACCTAACCGCCAACAACAAGGCCTGAAAATAAATGTTTAGTTCCATGCACAAAAAAATACCACATTTTACTGTAACCGATCAAAATCTGTCTCCACAGATGCAGAGAGCTCAGTGTGTCAATATGAGAGTTCACATAAAATTGTTCAGATATATTACACTTATATACATCATACAGCACAACTTCATCCCACACGTGAAGATCTCCATATGTTCAGTATAGTTGCTTTGAAAGTCATCAGTTATCCTATGATATTTGTCATAGATTCTAATAGCAGTGTTGCGGCTGAGGGTGCACAATCTATCTAATCTGTGTAAAATTCAGTACCAGTGTATTGAGAAAAACAGCAAGTAGCACTTTGTACCTGAACTTCACTGCGTTTGGGTAAATCTATTAGTATACAGCAATTTGTGCAACCGTATGAAGTTGATTCGAACCATAAAACCTGTTGTAGCTAGTTTACAGTTTAACCATGACACAAAATTATTATTAATTTTGAGCGCTGGTTTTCCGCTGGTTTGAGCTTGAAGTAATTGATGATTGGTGATGACTGGAAACACTGGCTGAAGAAAGAAGGGAACGCTGCAGTGACAGTTCATTTGAGGTAGCTAAAACAACCAGCTTGTGTGGTTGGATTTCTTACTGTAAAACAAAAAAGAAAACAAATCTTACTATTTGGATCATATAAACATAAAACATTGTCTTATGTCAAAAATCTGCATTCTAATACAGTACTCTTTAGTCAAAACATTGAAAGTATTTTTGGTAAGGTAGTAGTTGTTTAAAAGTGGTTGCAGCTGTAAGTAGTAACCTTGATACTTTTACCTTTACTTGAGCATAAATATAACAAAATACTAAATGAAATTAAATGAATATTAATTGCCTATCTTCAAAAACAGTATCTTAACTTGTCCTCTAGGTGTCTCCCAGCCTATGTTATTTTTGTACTCACCATTCTGTTGATCTCTGCGGCGAAAGTGACCCCTTTGCTGGGTTTATCCTGTGAACCACTGCTGCTGCCGCCCAAAGAGTTCCTCCTTATGATACCTGAGCAACAAATCAGAGCACTTGTTATGAAACTAAGACAAATTCAACTGTCATAAAAATTTGGGCTGCATGATTATTCACAATCAAATAGAAACTAGCAAATTGCAAAGAAAGCAATTTTTGAAGTACAATAATTTCCTCTACAAACAACAAAATATCCAGTTTTATTCTGCATAAAAACTGCTAACCCTGTATGTGTGTGAAACGCCTCAGTCGTCCAGGTAGAATCCACGGCAAAGGAGAAATTCAATTTGTCGACTGGTCAAAAGTTTATTTTGAAAATGTCTTGCAGCTCATCCAAGCTGCTTCTTCAGTTCAGGTCAGACGCTGGTGGACACATCGTTATATCTGCCTGCAGGGAGGAGCTAATTACCTCAAGCTACTCTGAAACTAACACACCTACTTGTTTACAGTTTCTGTTTGTTAGTTAGACCTATTGAACTGCACTGAGTGTGAACCCCACAGTCCACTCTCAGTGCAGTTAGCCCCTCCCTCCAGGCAGATATAAGGCAGTGTCAACCAGCGTCTGACCAGAACTGAAGAAGCAACTTCGATGAGCTGCGAAAGTTAAACGTCCCTTTGTCATGCTAACCCTGTAGTTTACATTTGTACAAACATGTTCTGAAATGTGATTCTTGTATAAGTTTGTCAGTTTATATTCCAGTCTTTTCATCTAAATTCATCTAAATGCATTAAAAAGGAAACTTTAAACAGAAACTTATTACTAAAACCAGGCCTGTCGACAGATATTTGGGGGCCCAGGGCAAGAAGACTCACATGCTCCCCCCAATACTAATTAATAGGCAGAGGTTCCAATTCTGGGCCCCTAAAACCCTGCTGCCCAGGACAACAGACCCCCTTGTCCCCCTCATCAACTTCCCTGATTAAAACATAGGCTGCAAATCTAATCACCATGGAAATGCTTGTCAGATAAATTGCAATTCAATTCGTTCCCCAAATCATTCAGCCCTAATAAAAAAAAAAAAAAAGTTGTATTTCCCCTTACTTACCTTGAAGGGGCAGCACCTCCAGTCTCTGCAGGCTGTTTCTTCTGGAGGAGGGGTAACCGTTGCCTTTGGACAGTCTGCGCTGACGGTTGGAGAACATGGCCGCTGGGGACACGATGCCCGGAGGAGGGACTTTACCCATTTTCTCATACAACTCCTCGATCTCTCTCTTCTGAGCGGCTTGGAGGGCCTGCACCTCAATTAGATGCCTGGTTGATAACAATGCAGAAAAATATAAAAGTTATATTGCAAAATAATTCATGAAACACCAGGTGAGTTAAGAGGTACACAAGCAATAAAAATACTATGTAGTGGTACTATGATGACATCATTTAAGATGAAATGAATGAAAATAGTTTTAAAAAGTCTAATATTGTTACTACACAAACACATTCAGTGTTCAAATCTCTTTTCAACTGAACTGAAAGTCTATAAAAGTTCCTATAACTAGCTGTATAAAAAATAATAATAACAACGTGGGTACTGGGTGTAGTTGGAGTATTTTGTGGTAATCATATTAGAAATACTGGAAGTACCAGCATGTATATTAACACAATTAAAGAGACAGTCCAGAATTTTGGACATAGGATGTCATTTCCTCGTGAGCCAGAGTGTTGGAGACGTGTGGAGACACTTTTTAAATGTTCCATCCAGTCCTTGTATTTGCAGAGGTCGCTGGTGCTAGGCTAGTGCATGTCAATGGCCATAGTTATCCTGACACTAAAAACAGTCTTACCCACTCCACAAAACACCCGAAACAAATCTATTATTACACCAGACTGTCCATGTAAATGTCTGTGTTGATAGAATAATGTCTGAAATAAAACTAACCTTGCATTTGAAGGATTTATGTCTGAGCAGCAGCAGTGAGTTGTACTTCCTGACAGAAAGCTTGGCAGCGACTGATATATGAGAAAATACTCCTTCAACATTTGACGATTCATGTGATATTTTAAAAAAGTGTCTCCACACGTCTCCAACACTCTGGGTCACTAGGAAATGAGGTTCAATGTCCAAAATTCCAGACTGTCCCTTTAATATGAATACCTTTACTTTATCTACAATCTCTGCTTTTTTATACTGAAAGAAAATGTTTGTGAACCTATAAAGATAAAGCTGATTTTATTTTTTGCAATAACATTTCCATGAGCAGGTGGTGAATTTTCCACTAGAACTATTACGCAGTCCATCTTTAAAAATCCTCAAAATGGCCTCCAACATTACATTTACACTCACTTCTCTCTGAGCTCCTGCAGCTCCTCCAGCATCTCCTCGTCTTCACTGTCTGAATCGTCACTGCTCATGTAGGCTGTGTTGCGATTATACGTCATCATCCACAAATGGTGCAGAGCGTTACTGTACTGAGGGCTCCCCGACGCCCCATCCCACATCCGCCCCTCCATTTCAGCCACAGTCACCGAGAGCCCGCTGTCCGCCGACGTCCCCATGAGACTCAAACTATTCGCTCTCCTCCTGTTTCGTTTCCTAACCCTTTGCCTATCCTCTACTTCACACTCTTCATCTTCTTCCTCATCCTCTGCTTGTTGGTCCTGGCTTATGGACCACGCATTCTGGACTTCTTGCGTCGTCCCAGATCTTTGTTGTAGGGTTTGAGGGGGGGACAGTGTAAGGGACGTGGCAAGACTTGTCTCGGATTCGGCCTGGTCCGTGCTGGTCTCTGATGTGGTGTTATGGGCGCCCTCTGGAGGTGGGGTAGCAGTAGAAGCGGCAGGACTGTTGGGGAGGATGGGGGGTGACTGGGGTTCAGGGAGGTCGATGCTGGGGCTCACTTGGAAGCGGCCGATGGTCTGGGGAGAGTTTGGGACTAGAAGAGAAAATGCAAAAAAATTGTTGGTTTTAGGTCAAAAACATCTAGAAAAACAGATATTCTGACTGTGACCGGGGTTGCCTCTCCACAGATCTGACCTGTAACTTGATCTGTAACTCTAGTTTGGTCTCCATGAAGGTAGAAAGGTTTAATATCATATAGTGAAGTATTCCAGACAAAGCAATAACAATGCCATGGAGGAAAGCATTTTGTAACTTTTCTCCACCAGTGCACTGTTAATAACATTTTCAAACGCAATGTATGCATAGGGTGAACGTGGTGGGTAAAAGGAGGATGAGTTGAACAGTTTTATTACGTAAGGCCCAAAAACAGAACCACCTGGTACAACAGATCTTTCCTTTTTGGTCCATGTTTATTGTACACTGTCCCTGTATAACCTGACCTTGTGCCTTGTCTTACTTATGTCCCAGATATTCAATAATGCCACATGAACATTATACATTTTCATTTTCATTCATATTAGAAAGTGAGATTTACATTTAAAAAAACATGATCACTTTTGTGCATTGCAATTGATAAAACAAAAAATGATATGGTGTTATATGTTATTATCTGTTAGCCTAATTTTCCAAAGTCCATCCCTCCAAGTCCAAGCACATTCAACAACATTTTCTAAATTTTGAGGTGGTCTGCTTATGATTGGATTTATGCACTTGCAACCAAATAAACTACAATGTTTCAGTAGTTATTTTATAAACATCCCGCATCTGGGCATTTGTGTTTATTTGGAAATATCTGTAGTTATGAAACAGCTACAGTTATGAATTTAAGTCATTTGAGGTGGGCAGAGTAACATTGCACATTGCACAGTAGTAGCTTTTTTATTTTTTATTTCACTTACTTTTTAATGCACAATTTAAAGTATTAAACACTATTAAAAGTTCTCTCAATGGCCTAACAAAAAGAGAAGAGCCAAAGTACTGAAATTATGAACACATTTACACTCGTCTGTGTGCGCCTGAAGCTCTTAACTAAATTGAAAATGCAGTTGCCTGTGTGTCCACTAGGTGTCCCTCACTCCTCTCCCTGTATCATAAATGTTGGAGTCTGCTGCTTTGGCCCCTGGAACAGAAGGCCTCTGTCTAATGCAGTTTTTAAAAGGGGAGAAATAAATACTGTCAGGTGTGGGTCCAGGAGGAGAGGCTGGTAATTAGCCTGGCTGCGCTCGGATTGGCCGGATCGGGTGGGAAGTGCCTCAATCACACCTTCATTTGTTTTCATTTTGAATGGAACATTACATTTGTGAAGTCACAGTTACGCAATGCCACACAAAGGTTTCATCAAACACGGCTGCAAATGTCCTCAAACTAAATCGACTGCAACAAAGATGGTCTGTTTTGACCTAATACATAAAGCATGGCAATAACAAACATACAAGCCAAATAAATACTGGAGGGTTCGGGATACTAATGTATTCAGATTCAATCACGAAACAGATAAACTTATGTTAATGTCCAGTGTCCAGGGAAGCATACTTTGCAAATATATTTATTTATAGAATACTGAATACCTGCAATAAAATGTATTTTCTAACATTTTCCAAAACATGGTCCAATCAGAGTACTGTATTCTAAATATTTTTTCATCAAGCTGCACTTCAATTTTAGAGTAAAAACGCAACATAGGATCAAAAACAGCTTTGACCTTGTTTCACAGTTTTTTCTGCATTTGCTAAAACTAATTAGTAGGGATGTAACGATATCCAAATCTCTCGGTACAATATTATCACAACATGCATCTCGCGGTGCGATATTTACTGCAATATTTTGAAGAGGCTGATATAATTGTAGACAGGACACGTTTCTGTTTTTAAAATACACTGACAAGATTTTGGTATGAATTATTTCCATCATAATCACAAGAATTCAAGTAAAAAACATATTTCTTCATGTTGTTTGCACTGAAATGAATCATGGGATATGTAGTTCCTGATGTTTATAAGCTGTTACTACTATAAAACCATGCATTTAAGCAAAGGAACTTGTAATTCGATATATTGTGGCAGTCCACGATATTATTGCGAGACTTTTGATGATACGATATCACAGTATTTCAGTTATTGTTACATCTCTACTAATTAGAGAAGGAAAAATCATACATGCACATGCTATAAGAGGTAGGTTTTATATTTTTGTCACAATGGGCCTGCTCACAGTAATAATGCATGTTTTTGTGGTAGTTTTGAGGAATAAATAAAAGATATACGTTTCAATACCATGCTGTGGAAAACTTGAGCTAAAGCAATAACATCACCATGGAGACAAGCAAATGGCGGACCCTCCACACATTACGTTAATCAAAGGCACCATTATCAGAAAGAAATCACATCACGTAATTAGATTTTGGTGTGTATATGTTGTATTTAAACTAAGAATCTGTTCATAATCAGATTGAGAGTGCATATGTAACTGCAGCCATGGTGACAAAGTAATTTCCCTTGGGATCAATAAAGTTTCTCTCACTTAAGTCAGTTTAATTTATGCTTTTCCTCCATAATCTTGACTTTTTCCCATAATGTAAGTCCCATTTCCTTTACATTTAACACTGTCTAGACACATATTTTCTTACATAACTTTACAGCTTTAAGTCTGAAGTGTATATTTTATTACAATTTATACAGCAAAACATTACTGCTGTCGTAACGTACCTTATTAAATCCCTTAATCATATAAACCAAGGTGAGACGATGTTGTAATATTTACTATTGGCAGCAGTTGCATATACACAGACAGGTATGCGAGGGCTGTTTGATGCATAACAGAAGCACTTTTTTCTAGCACCTCGAGCTCGGAGCCAGCTACATATATGGGAGAAAGTGTTCATGATGTAAAGATGGAGGAGAACCAGAGCTATAAATGAACTATAGAAAGACTTACCCGAGCTGGACGGAGAGGGAGTTGGTTTTGGACTACTGCAGACCATTTCACTCACAGTGGGGGTTATTGGAGAGCTCAGGGATGATAACTAGAAAGCAAAAAGAAAATATTTAAAGGGTTACAAAGTTATAAGGAAATGCTCTGGGTAAAAGTAGTAGGAGTAGTAGTAGAGTCACCATTTTCTCAGTAAATGTATTTGTAAATTTGCTATAGATAAGAGATTTTCACTAGTTTTTGTTGTAATAAACTAATGCAAAGAAGTCAGTTTAAATTTTTTGTAATAAATTTTTTTGTATTTGTGTAATAATGTAATAATAATCTAATGGCGGTTATTCTAAATAAAGTTCTACTCTATTGTATATGAAAAAATCACATATCTTGTCATTTTTTGTTTTGTGTTTGTGTGTTTGGAGTGTACAGAGAGGGGTGGAGTGTGGAGAGGCGGGGTTTGTTTTTTGTCTTTTTTTTGTTTGTTTCTTTTGATCTGTAAAAAACAAAATAGAAAAAAATAAAATAAAAGAATGCAGTCTTTTAGTTCAGGTCTCTTATTTGGAATTTTGTAAAAACAGTACATTCCGTCATAAAAAATAAAGCAGTTTTCACACCACGTTAAACATTTACTCAGTGGTGTATTTTAATTTGTGTTATGAGTAACAACCTAAAATAGATTTCTGTGAATGAATCGCACTTGCTTACATATTTAAACATCATTACGGTGTCAATTTAAAAGTCCATCAGTCCAAACAGCAATCAGTGACTGTGTTTGCAATGAGGATAAAAATAAAATAACTTGACTAATTAGTACTGATTATTGTTGATTCAAATATGTTCCTACCAGATTCACTAATGACTTTTCGTGCTAATGAGCCTGGCAAACATATTTGTACTGAGAGAAAATGACTTACGGTGTTTTGGGGGCTTTCGCTTGGTGAAGAGGAAAGATCGGATGAAGAGGTTGAACTCATGATATCAGTTTTAGCAGCAGTGAAATTGTGATTATTGTCAACTTGGGTGCCATTTGAAGAAACTTGTACGTCAGTTTGTTGTGGTTGCTCGTGTCTGGGCATTGGGGGCGTAGAAGGGAAGGACGGAGGCGAGAAAGGCTGTTGCCATGGTATTTGTTGGGTGTTCTCTGTGTTATGGTAGGTTGGTGGGATGTTTGCGTTAGTATAGGGTACTTCCATCCCGCTGGGGGGGTACTGGGGTTGGTACTGGGGCGGGTATCCGGTTTGGGGTTGCATATGAGGGGGAAGGTGCGGATGGTAACCTGGATACGAATGCAAGCCTTGCGCAGTTATGCTCGCAGGCGGTATAAAAGACTGCGCCATGCTCATCGCCATCGAAATCACATTAGCCAGAGAAAATAACGGCTGAGTATGCGGGGGCCATATTGTTTGTGGACTTGGGTGGTTCAAGTTGAGATTCTCGGCGCTACCAGAGGTCGGACTGGTCTCCATTTGCATGATGGGAGATCCCGGAGAAGGTGAAGGGACTGATGGGAAGTTGGGGTTGCTGGCGACGCGTGTGAGGGGGGCGTGGGGGGGTCCCGCAGAGGGTTTGGGGGAGGAGGAGCCGGGGGAGCCGGGGTAAGGGAAGGGGAAGTGAGTGTGGCCCATGTAGGGGAGGTGGTAGTGCTGTTGGTGATGGGGGTATAAAGACGAGGGGTGATGAGGGTGGGCGTAATGGTGCAGAGGAGATCCTGGAAGACAGAAAACAAAATGTATAATGTAAATTGATTCTAAGGAAAAGGCCACATTTTCAACACAGCATAACAGTAGATTCTTTTTTTTTAAAATATTAACATGTGTTTTTATCATATCGCTTTCAGATAAACTAGTTTAGTTTAGAAAATTACCTACATAACTGGCAAAAGCAGCGCTATTGAAACCCATAAAAATAAGTAGTTGTACCAGTTATGTTTGTAGTAGTAGTACTTTATTTTAAATTGTTAACCAATACAGCAATGGTCCTACTTTCTCATCATTTTGAATCCAATCAATACTACTGCAGATATTGGTCCGGAACATTCTAAAACTATTCATGACAGGTCAAAATTTTACCTATTTCTATCGTTTATTTCAGTATTGTTCGGTATATTATGTTAAATGTTCAGATTTGAGTATGAATTAGTATTTGGGTATACATTTTTGACAACTGCCAGTGAAACTCATTCCACAGTTTGAAAAGAAAATGTGTACAATGGAGTTTACTAGAGGCCTATATATCATATTTATATACTGCATAATAAGTCAAACAACATTAGTGATCTTTAAAATCAATATAAAATCAATGGTATCTATGTCCTCACATCCAAATCTAACCCAAATCAAAATTCAAATTCAGAGTGGCAGGTTGTAGATTTTTTATGCTAAACACAATAGCACAGATTTTATTATTTATTACGCAATCATATAAAGGACGTCATAATCACAATTGTGGGTAAGTCTAATGTAAAGTTAATTCCATCCAAAGTGGAATACTGGACGGATCTGACCCAAAAAGACTGTTTTATTTGTTCATTCAGTTCAGTGGGTTTAGTGACTCCAGTCCTTCCTGTACCCCCTGCCAAGACTCCTGTTTCATCAAGCAAATAAGTCTTTCCTCTCCCTCTTCCCGGAGTAAATAATGGTTTCCATGGTGAACAAAGACATTCTGTTTGAGGCAGTTTCCAGCGTTAATCAACTTCATAAGCCAAAGTGGTCCATCCTGGGGCTCCAGTGGCTCCGAGGGAATCAGTGTGAATAGGGAGAGTGTGGCTTTTGCATATTGAAGGGGTTTTAATGGGACACATGTGCACATCTCCCTGTAAGTAATGTTTCCAGACGTAGACAGACAGTGGAAATGCATCGGGAACCACTAACCACTAAGGGGGCTCCTCAAATTGGAAAGGGTGAAACACACAATAAATGATCGTATTGAAACTAAAGGTGTTTTAAAGGTACACCAAGTAACTTTCCTGATGGAGGTTGCATCACCAGCTTGTATCCATGGAGATGTTATGGGTTTGTTTGAAATATTCCAAAAAGCAGGTTATATTACCATGCCAAGTTAGTGTTGTATGACCTAATTCAACCAAATTCGACTGTTTAAAATATTGTTTAATATTTATTCTTGAAATCATCTCACAACCCCCAAGTCACTGCCTCCAGCCCCAGCTTTGAGAACCACTGATCTAAAGGATACCGATTTTCTTTACTGATAAACAAGGCTCCCCCACAGCACTAGACACATCTCCCACTGTTTAAGATTCTAGATTAAAGTAATTAGATTAATTAAAGTGGTTAGGAAATAGGCATTACTCCTCTGGGATTAAATGTAGACGTCCTAGCAACTAATCTGACATTAACTTCAACAATGACGGCACAGTTTAAAACCACACCCCCTCCTGTTCCTGATGATGCAGATGTGCCCATGCTGTTTCCACTATGAGGGGAGAGTCATTTGAACCAGACTCGGTACAGAGGCAGGTGGCCAGGATGTATTACGAAAACCACAGGCGCGAGCCATGCATGAGTCAGGATCTGAAGTAGCATTAAAGTGGATATAATCACTTTTATGAGCAATATTAAAGAGCTCATATTATGAAATTTTTTGATTTATGTTACACGTTGTTTCCTTGTCAAAAACAGGTTAGAGTTGTGTTTTGTTTCATTCACACATGTTCAACACACAAACCCATATTTAGGCTGAGTTCTTCTCTCAAACTGAAAACACTCTGTTCCACATTGTGATGTCGTGTGGTAATACAGAAAGTGCTCCACTGTGTTTTTAAGCTCAATACACCTTCACTAGAATCATTTGGATAATTTCAGTCCTGGAATTTGCCCATCTCTACTGAACAAAAAGTAAAAAATATCCATTAACTTGAAAACTACTGCTTCACATGATAAGGTGGAACAGAGCATTTTGAGCTTTGGAGATGTAGACACACTAATAATGCAGCTTTACTCAAACATGTGTGAATGAAACAAAACATAACTCCAGGCATATTTTTGAGGAGGAAACATTACAACATGGCTTAAAGCTCACCAGAGTCGATTTTGTGTAATACAGGACCTTTAATTTATTCAGTATAATTCTTGGATTAGGGACTGTCATAGATGTCCAATGGAATACACTTTTCTTAATTAATACATATTTTTTTTACAATATTAATTTAGTTGGGTATATGCATTTGGTTCAAAATGCTGTAAAAACTAAACTATTCAAATCATTCATGTTGCGTTTCCATTCCTTGCCTTACTTGATTAGCACACCCTGTTAATGTTTAGAAATAAGAATTAGCACAGTACAGTACAATATATCATTTTGTCCACCTGCTTACGTCAAAAACATCTGTCAAACACTGTCTATTTTTCTTATTTCTTTTGCAACTCTCTATTGTAAATATTCCAACAAGAATGAGCAGAGAAGACAAAAATGTATCTATATTACGGTCACTTGTGTACAGTTTGGCCTGCTCTATCCATCTCGGGTTATGTGGTCTGTAATCGGTGTCAGATGCCTCCCCTGCAGTGAGAGAGATTTCTTGGAAACTCTACAGAAGTTTGTCCTGGCGCACAGATGTTGTGAAGGCGAGTTTTGAGTTTTACAGCGACAGCATTCACGGGAGCTCCTCTAAAACTAGAAAGCAGCGTTCAGGTGAGGTAATTACCCAGGAGGCCCGGCTCTGAGACTGCACAGATGAAGGCATTGATGAGAGGAGATGTCAAATGGCGCCGTATAAACTGAACAATACGCAGAGAGGAGAGGAGGGGGTGTGTGAGGGAGCCAAGGGGGTCTTACTGTGCCAAATATATGAAACAGTAAACAATGGCAGTATTTTGTTGTGGTTTTTGCCAGAGCATTGTGAAAACTGAATAGACATAAGTTAAAATCACTTAAATCTTAAAAGTACACTGTGTAACTTTTTGGTGGGGGTGAGTCACCTGTTTGTTTCTATGGATATGATGCTGCTTTGCCTGGAATGTTCCACAGTATGACATTAAACTGTGATTTTATAGCTCAAAATACCTAGAAAAACTGGCATTCTGATTGTGAGCCAGGTTGCCTCTCCACAGATCTGACTTGTAATTCGGTCTGGTTTGGTTTCTATGAAGATAGAAAAGTTTAATGCCATACTGTGAAACATTACAGACAAAATAATTCACAATTAACCAGAAAAGTTACACAATGCGTCTTTAACGTTAATTAGTTTTGATTAGTTCACATTTACTTGCTTACTTATTTGTCTTGATTTTTTTTTATAAGTTTCAAGTTATTTCTGACTGTTTCAAGATGTTTTTCTTCTTTTAATTTTTCATGGATGCGAGCAATTATTTTTGTAATTTCCGATTTTTTTTTTACTCTGTTGACACATACTTTTAACAAAATTACAGAGGCGAGACACAATGAAAGTTAAAAAAAAAGTAGAGCAACAAAATAAACACATCCAAACTAGCAAACATTAGTATTTTAGGGATTCAAATCAAACATTAGTATTCTAGGGATTCAAACCAAACATTAGTATTTAAAGTATTCACACATTAGTATTCGTAATTCAAGCCATTTAAAGTCATATATATATTGTTTTGTTTTGTTTGCTTGTTTTTTCCCATGGCATGTTACCTGGAGTGTAGTGGAAAGACTGGGAGCGCATGAGAGGCCGTGCAGGTAAAACATTTCCTTTAGTTGAAGCGTCTCCTTTGGGGCACAGGCTCGGGCTGTGTGCCCCTGTACCTGAGTTAGCCACACTAAAATCTAAGACAAGACACATGCATGAGAGGCTACATTCAACTAAACTACAAAACATGCATTCACAAAAACTAAACACGTGTTAGTCAAGCTGTTGATTGGTATGGGGAAAGATTTCAAAAAGTACATGCTGTGTACAAAAAATATTTCCTGTAAATAAAATAATATAATAATCCTCAAACTATTTTTCTCAGTTGCTCGTATAGGAATTCTTTAAAGGTATGTAACTTTTATACTGTTCTGTTGGTCCACCTCCTGCTTGCCTCAATGTAGATGTTATTACTTTACGTTAAAAGTTTCTGAGTATAGCATTAAGCTTTCTCCATGGATGCCAAGTTAAATGCCAGTGGAGAGGTGAACCCATCCCGTTTTTTCAAGGTTTTTTAACTATAAAACAACTGAAATTTTATCAAATCAAAATAGGTATGTTTTAATGGCAAACTTCGGAACACTGAAGGCGAAGCAAGAGTACAGAGGCAAACAAGTGGTGGACCCTCCCCAGAAGAAAAGTTACACAATGCACCTTTAATTTATTGACTGTCAAACAGACTTGGGTAAATGAGTAACTGATTTGTTGCCTTTTTGAGCAAGATTGTACAAGAAGACTAATAAATACTTTTGACAGATACTGACCTGTGATTCTGATATTTTCTTTTAAAAGTGACTTAGTTTAGACTTTAGAGTTTTACAATTTCACATGACAAACCTTGGAGATACAGGTATTAAAAACTACACTACATTGGAGTCTAAATGAGAAAGATGTCTACTGCCTTTCTGATCATGCAGAACTCACACTTACCAGGCAGCGAGGAGGAGGAATGGGTTCGAGATATGCCGTGACTGTGGAGATTTGGCTGTAAGAAAAAAAACACACGCAAAAATCTTAATTGCCATGTGCTTTTCAAGAACTGTTTGTACACTACCAGTATTTACTAAGAAATTCCTGGCACGTTTATCGTTATTTAACTACATTTAAAAAGCTGATTCACTTTATGTTTACTGCCTTTGTGCCCTCAAGCAACAGCACAAACATTTTCAGAAGCCACGCCATGGAGAAACATTTATTTAATTTCATGGGAAAGTATTTAAAGTATTATTGATCTAATAAATTTAACAAATTTCAAAGAAAGAAATGACACATAATCACAAGTCAGCACCAGTTTTTGTTCTAGTAATCCTGGAGCTATTTGGAAAGACGGAATGGGAGGTCATCTGAATTAAAATCTAATCAAAATCAATATGAGTTTACTCATTACAGGAGAAGGAAAGAAGATTCAGTGTATTTTTAAAACATGAATGTCTAGGAATCTTAAATTATTCTTAGCAAACTAAACTAAAAACTAATTTTGTTTCCTATTTAAACGCAGTATATTTACCAACCCATGTGCCACAGTCTGGAGTCCTTAACTAAACAACCTGCTTTATGGTCTGGACAGTGCAAACAGCAAACAGCCTGGGAGAGGAGCCAGAGAGGATCTTGGGAAATGCGGTCCGTGACTTGTTTTAATCATGAGCTGTGCTTAGGAGTAATTCTGTAGAGCCTAGGGGGTCGGAAATATCTTTTTGTACTGATAACGGTGGCCCATATGGGAAAAGGCATTTTACATCAGCAGCTTCTGAATCTTGTTCTTACTAAAACTACAAATTATTCTGACATTTATAATCTCCCCCTCTCCTTCATAAGTCTTGTAAGACAGAAGTCCAGCTCTTTTTGGTCTTTTAAAGTGGAACAAGATAGACAAAACCTCAGGGATTAGCTCAAATTGATGCCAACAAGAATGAATAAACATATCAATCATTGTACTGCTAATACTATCTAAAACACATATTATGATTTCTTTATGGTATTTAGTGGTAATTACAAGTAGATATTTTTGTACATTTTATTTATTGTAAACAACAATATCGATTTAAATCATCATAGTTAAGTTTAAGAGAATGGCAAAGGAAAAATATTTGAAAGAATAACAACAGTACAGTAAATAGACTGTTGTTATAATTAGAATAATTGTTCATTTTTTTATGATGATGTAGTAAAATGTTGTATTAATGTCATATTAATTTTAAGATGAATGTCCATTAACGTGCTGTAGTTGGAGATAAGGGGAGGCACAATCAGCTTTAGCTTCTGCCTACACCAGGTCAGTGACTTAGTATTTGATTCTACATATTGAATATGTTTTACTATGACATCAGATTGAATATAATGTATGTAGACTGTAATGAGTTAAACACTGACCCAATAAAAACACATGAATATGCAAAAAAAAAAAAATCATCATAGTTGCATTTCAATAGCCAGGCTGGTGCCACCTAGTGCCTCCACTCAATTTCATTTCTCTCCAGCGACTAGGTCAAGAATGAGAATACACTAGACGGTTTGCAAGAACCCCAGAAGTGTGAGTTCGGGCATCAGCAAATCAGCGAAGAGTCATACATTCTGTGTTGGCAATGATTCCCGAGATCGAGGATTTAAAGCCAGACAAAGAGAATGTTTGGTGAATTTTATCAAGGGAAAAGACGTTATTGCCCTTCTTCCTATGGGATTTGGGAAAAGCATATGTCACGACCAAATAGCAGCGATTGGTTAAATTTTAAAAAGTACATGCCTACGCAAGCGAACGAATCCTAATGCTGCGAGGTCAGACGGTTTCTACAAAGTGAAACCGGCTGATGAATCAGGCTAATATTTCACTGCAGCAAGTAGTGGATTTTCATGTACGTGTTTCTATTGTTGAAAACGAGCTATGTAACTTTTTTTTAAACTCGACTTACTCTGAATGCAAGTAAGTGCAGAGAAGTGGGTGGAGATAGGGGGTAGATTGAAAATAGGTATTTTCTCAGCACTCAAGCCTCAAACACAGGACAATACAGGATTACTCAACATGCATGAATAAATCAAAATCCTACTTTAATGTAGACATAGACATAATTCTGACATGTGTGAATGGAACAAAACACGAGTCCAAGTATGTTTTTGATGAGGTAACAACATTCTAACAAGGCTTAAAGTTTTGTGTAATATAGAACATTTAAATCCCAAATACTTCATCGTGTATTAAGAACGTCTCCAAATGCCAAGTTCGGATAAATAAATGGGATTTCACCAAGACCAATGAAAGAAGACAGGTCTGAGTATGAATTAATACAAATGTACGATCCAGTTGTGCATTAGATCATTGTTGACAAGCTAACTCATATTCCTGGAAATGTTTTTTTTCCAACTTGGCTTTCATAGAAGTGTAGTCATAACAGATTAGTACACTGACTCAACAATATATTATTATTATTATTTCAGCACTGATGTAAGCAGGACACTGGAAAGTTCATTATGAAAATACTAGAAGAGTTTTAGGCATTAACATTCCTGTGGTGACAAATAAAGTGGGGACATTTCCGAATTCACAAGGTTTTAAAACATTTGTGGTTTAGGTAATATCCGTTTTAACCATACGCTGCTACTTTAATGGGAAAACGCTCTGCATCATTAGAGCCAGGTCCCTCTAGACAAATGGACAGTGAACACAACACTCTGTAGCTACTTTTTATTTCCTGTGCAAAAGGACATTACAAAGTGTCCCTCCACCTGCATCAGACTTATTGTTCTCTGTTAGATAAGTCTGGTCTGAGTCACTACGGTTGATCGTGACAACCAGCGCTATCATAAAATACAGGGAGGTCAATGTTACTTCCTCTGTTCCGAACTAGTGTTGTGAAGTAAAACAGGTGGTGACGTAAGAAGTAGATGAAGTGCACCATCTATTTACTGCAAAATAATAAAAAACTAGGATTATATGATGGCTTTTATCTTTTGGGGTCAGTAAATTATTTGACTTATTATATGCTAGTCACTTGTATGGTTATTAAATTGCAGTGTGTGAGCTGCTGTGTCCAAGTCATTTCTTTTGTGGATCAATGAAGTTTGTCTATGTCTAAAAGTACATATACATAACTTAAAGTGTTTGAGCCTGTTATAAAGTTATAATCTATGACATCTATGGATCGTTATGTAATAATTAATTAATACCAATGTAATTAAAGAATTAAGTTTGCTGTCCTCTGCATTAGAAATATGAGGAGCCCAATGGGAGCTGATGTCACCATAAACTTCATCACAAAAAAGAGTCAGCACCTCTGATGGACAGCTGCAGGTCACGCGGACATTTTAAAAAATCTTTTTACCAAAATTACTATGCAATGCTGCCAACTCCAATGCATTTCACTGATTAAGAAAATAAAACTGGAGAACAAAATAAGTAGAGAGCAGTGGGTGCATGCACAAACAGGGTTCCCACTCTTTTTCACTGACAAAATTTCAAACCTTTCCATGACTTTTTCATGACCTAAAGTGAATTTTTCATGACCTAAAGTGAATTTTCCATGACGTGTGTAGAATTTATCAGACTTTTAGGGCTAAATATGAAGTGTTAACCCTTTCTTCTTTCTTCTTCTTTCACTCTCTTTATGGTTTGGTATTATGGTTTTTTAACATTCAAAATAAAGTCAGTGCATTTATTGTTTTCTCTTTTAAACAAAAGGCGCAGACGTTTAGAAATAATCATAATATCCTAATGATAACGTAACAGAACACTGTAGTTGCGTGAAAGATACACTAAAATTCCATGACTTTTCCAAAACTTTTCATTGAATTTACAAAATTCCATGACATTTCCATTTTACAGGCCTGGAAAAACCTTTTCAATTTCTGTGACTTTTCCAGGATTTCCGTGGGAACCCTGCACAAATCACTCCAAATTCAGCAATGTGAGGGAACGGGGACTCAGAAGGGAAAACATCTATAAGAGTAAAAGCTCTGAAAAGTTGATTTTGCATTATAGATCTGCTTTAAGTTAGTGAAGTTTCCCCCCATGTTTTACCTGAGAGGCAGACAGAGAGTTGACTCCGCTGTGGAAGCTTGTCTGTGGAGGTCTGTGTGCGCTGGAATGACCGGGGGGCTGCTCTTTTGCCATCAGCGCCTCAGCACGCTTGATGATGTCACCCATTCGATAGATGAAGCCCTCCTTCTCCGACGGCAAGATGAACTCATTGTGCACCTGCCAAACATGCAACTATGAGTAAGTAGACAATCATTTAAATTTGATATTATTCAAAGTGAGCATCTTATGTTCACTATTTCACTTGCATGTTTTTGAATTATGAATAAAATAGATAGATACATTTTTTAAAGGTGCACCATGCTATTTTTCTGGTAAGGAAGTCCACCACCTGCTTGTCTACATGGAGAATTGACTGAAGATGATATTGCTTTGTTACCTACAGTTTTAATTCATACTGTGAGCAAGTCTGTTTCTCTACTTGGCCTGCTAGCGTCTCCATGGAATTAGACAAGCTTAATACCATTGTCTGGAACATTACAGGTAAAGCAATAACATCTCCATGGAGATAAGCTGGTGGCGCATTCTTCACCAGAAAAAAGTTACCAAGTGCATCTTTAAATTTGATTAAAAACTACACAAGAAAACTTCCTCCTAGGGTACAGATTTTTCTCTTATTTATCCAGATTTGCGACTGGCACAGAAATATGAAGCTTGACAATACAGCCACCTTCTCTGTGTGCATGGCTGTTTACATAATGACTTTGTATACTCATTGACAGTGATTTGTGTTCTGGGCGTGGTAAGAGTCTGCTGTCAGCCTGGCATAAGTCACCTCCTTAAGTGCTTCATATTGAACCACAGGCACTGGCTTGGATGCCAACGACCCCCTCTGTGCCAAGGCTAGTAAACAAAAGAGCAGTGTGTTTGTACGAGGGAAAAACAGTACACAGAGGGAACAAAAAGTGCTTTACCACCGCGTCCTCGTACAGAGCTGGGTACAGAGACCTGGGTACAGAGCCCGCCACTGTCAGTAATGAGTCTTAAAAGCCATAAGAGACACAAGCTTCGCCTGCGTCATGCCACTCACGACTCAGGAAATGTAATATACTGTACCAAAGCTTTCAGACAGGTTTATGAGAGACACTTATGAGTTAATGCATCATTGTCAAATGTGGTCAGTACATTGGAATATCGAGGATGTTGTTTTTTTTTTAAATTACATTTGGTTATTAAAGGTGCACTGTGAAACTTTTCTGGTAGAGGGTCTGTCACCAGCTTCTCTTCATGGAGATGTTACCTGGAATATCATTTATCTTATTTGACTTATATTTCACTTATTTCCCTACAGAGACTAGGGCTGGGTATCATTAAGAAGTTGCCAATACAATACATACCTTGATACACAGGCCATGATACCATACATATCTCGATACAGTGCACTTTCAGTTCGATACGATACATTTCAAATCGATTCAGTACCGTTTAATAAAAAAATTATGACTAAATGATGGATGTGATACTAAAAGTGTTTGTTAAACCACTTCTTGTGCAAAATGAATATGAAACACAAACATTTTACTCATCAAATTTGTTGCATAAACAAGTTTCCTTTCAGTAACCAAACAACAAAACTGTAGCACTACAACAAAATAATTTTGTAAAATATAGCAAAAAATACTCTTTGCAATATATCGATACAGCAATCCATGATATCGATACTGTATCATCACATTAAACGATATAATATTTCGATATTTTTACACATCCCTAACAGAGACAGCAGGTGATGCCAATGACATTTCAGACAAAGCAATAACATCTCCACGGAGACAAGCAGATGGCACCCTCCACTGGAAAAGTTACACAGTGTACCTTTAAGTATATTATTTTCTATTAAAAATGGCAAAAACAGCCCTAAAAGTTGATCCAAACATAACAGAAATGCATGTGTCATTTGTCAGATATGGGTGGTCTATATATTTTTTTTAGTTTATGTTAGTATAGTTTATTTACATAAACCTCGACCAGGACGTTTTGCAGGTGTGTCGTAAAACACTATAAGCTCTTGACAAAGCACTGGCCCTATCTCGCAATAGTGCCCAGATTAGAATGGCTAATGGTAAATGCTGCAATAGAATGTGTTCTGACAATGGTGACAAATGTATTTATAAGAACCATTTCATGTAGAGACTGAATTTATTACCTATGTCAGTAAGTAATATAGGTAATATAAAGCACTCTATTGTATTTGAGGAATTCTTATATGATACAAATAAAGTCAAGGTCAGTGAAAATGAGTCATGTGTGTATTCAGCAGACACAGAGCTCAACTGTCAATATTATTTATATTATTTATGCTTTATACCATATGAGAAAATACTGGTATGCCAAAACCAAAGACTATCACTGCAAAGTAAGAACAAGAGCAAATCTACAAGAGTTTATAAATGAAGAATCCACAGCTAATAAACAGTGGATTCTACAAAACAGTCTGAAAAATTACTTTAGACATGTGTGGAGCCATTTTCATTAAAGGTCCACCTGCTTTCCTCCATGATGATGGTATTACATTGCCTGTAATATTCCACAGTATAGCATTAAAGCTATCTATCTTTCAAGGTATTTTTGAGTAATAAAAATACAACAAAAACAGATGCCAGATAACTACTTTTAATGGCATACTGTGAAACATTAGCCAGGCTGGCACCACCTAGTGCCTCCGCTCAATTTAATTTCTCTCCAGCGACTAGGTCAGGAATTGGAATACACTAGACGGTTTGCAAGAACCCCGGAAGTTATAGACAGTGTGCCGGCCAATCAGAGAAGAGCTGTAAAGCCATGACGTCAAACTCAAGTGTCTGTCTGTGTCCCTTGTGTGGTACAACACAACAGTAAGCAAAGCGGTCGAGATGGATGTAGATGAAGACATACATTCTGTGTTGGCAACGATTCCCAAGATTGAGGATTTAAAGCCAGAACAAAGAGAATGTTTGGTGAATTTTATCAAGGGGAAAGACATTATTGTCCTTCTTCCCACGGGATTTGGTGCATTACATACATCACAACCAAATAGTAGGGACTGGTTAAATAAAAAAAGTACTTGCCTACTGTCGAGCGAATTAATCATAATGCTGTGAGGTCAGGTGGTTTCCACAAAATGAAACCAGCTGATGAATAAGGCTAGTGAAACATGGCATTGTCAAAGTAATAAAATCTCCATGGACACAAGACAAATTACACAGTGCACCTTTATATAGTGAAATATCTCACTTGAATCATCTGTGTTGAATGCAGTGTTTGTTTGTTTTTTAGGTGTGTTGCTTTCTCATTTATAGTTTTTTATGCCATATCCTTATAGTACAATGAATTTGTCACATAAAACAGATTTTGGCCTCACCATCACAGCGGCAATGTCCTCGGGGCTGTCTCCGTCCAGGTCAAATTTGAATGTGACCATCTTGTCATTGTGGGTCTGAAGCTGGCACTCCACCACTCGGTCCACTTTATCAGAGAGCTGCAGAGGGACACATGAATGTAATGACTCTGGTCGGTTTACCATAAGAACACAAGGAAACAGCTAAAGGTTTCAAAACAAAAGCCTACGTCATTGTTAACAGGTGTAATCTACTGTAATAAATGTATTCTCCTGAAACCCAAGCTGTGATACCAGTATTTATTGGTTAAGAGATGGATTAGCCCCATTTTATGGTGATGAGAGCCTTGTTTAGACCCCAGGTCTAAACAAGGTCTCAGGTCTCATCACCATAAAATGGTGATGAGACCATAACATGGCTATTACCCAGTAGTAGGGTGGCAAGATTAATCACAGGACAATCCAAATTTGAATGAATACAATGAGCAAATCGCAAAAACCTGCAAATTTTAAGTACCATAATTTCTAGGGATGCACCGATACCGATACCGATACTGGTATTGAATGTGGAAGCAAATCCAGGGAAAGTTACATTATTGAGTATTGGTCCCATGATATCAGTAATGTCAGATATCAGCAGATACTTAAAGACATGGTATTGATATTGGTATCAGTGCATCCCTAATAATTTTCCCAACAAAAAAGAGAATATTCCTGTCTCTGCATTAAACTGCTAACCCTGTAGTTCAGATGTGTATAAATGTTATTATAGTGTAATGGTAGATTACAGTAACCTATATTTTATCTTTATTTGGACAGTTCTGGTCCAGACTCATCTCAGTGCTGGTTTGACCTGATTTAGTCCTGATACAGACCTGGGCTGTTCTTGGTTTAGACTTGGTTTATTCTGGGTTAGTCCTGAATTAGATTTAGTTTGAGTCTGGATCATACATTTTTCTGACTTATAGCTAGAGTTTTTAGTATCCAAATTTATACCAGACTCAGTCCTGTTCCAAAAGTGTCTCTGTCCTGGTTTGGATCTGTCTGAGTTCTTGGTTAGACCTGATGTAGTTCTGGCTCAGACCTACGTTGTTCTTGGTTTAGATTTGGTTTATCTAGTGAATCTGGGATAGTCCTGTATTAGAGCTAGTTTAAAACTGGATTATACTTCATCCTGGATTATATCTGGTATTATCAAAATGTACATGTAATTCAGTTTTGTTCCAAACATGTCTCAGTCCTGGTTTCGATCTGTCTGAATTCTTGGTTAGACCTGGTTTACGCCTAGCTCAGACTTGCATTGTTCCCGGTTTAGATTTGATACCTGGTCTTAGAAGTTGTCAAGACTTTTCTGGTGAAGTCTCAGTCCTGCTTTAAATTCGGTTAAGTATAAAAGCTTGATTTTGTCCTTCTGATATAGATTTCTTTTGTTCCTGGTTTAGTCCTGATATTGTTTTCCTATGAAACTTTTTTTAATCAAATCAAAGTTTTACGCTCCCTGCACACAGTTGACATGTTTGTTTGTATCCTGGAGTCATTATGTGACCGCACTGTGTCCCATCCACAGAGAAATGTGATGTGGTCGTCACGGGAACAACAGCACAAACGCAGACAGTGTTACATAACTGGGGCGGAGCGACACTCGTAAATAATGATTGTAAATAAACCACTTCTAATTTGATTAATTCATGAATGTTTCACAGAATAAACAGGCTCTGTACAGTTATAATACAGTCTGAATCTGCAGGACGAGGCACAAGATGAAGAAAAGTTTTTAATTACGCATGTTTTTCAAAGTGGCAGCAATGGTTCAGTAGTTCGCCCACAAGCCAACAGGTTACAAGTTTGATCCCAGCTTCGTTCAAGTGCAATCTGTTTTTAAGTCACTGGGCAAAGTACTTCTCCAACATTGCCTAGTACATAAGTTATTACAGACACTAGACACTAATGCACCTTACAAGATAGCCCTGACTTGGAACGCACTTTAGAAAACAGGGGAGGGTGGGGTCTGTTTTTAAAAACTGTATTTGACATACAATATTTTAAACTATTTATTCTTATTATTATCTGTGCTTCTGTTGACCAGGAACCAGTCTTTCTTTTCTGTGTATTTTTTATACTAAAATAACAAATAAATTCTTATTCTGATTCTGATTTTCTTAATTTATTCTTAGCATCCTAATTATTCACGATGATAAGTTTTTAAGGGCTTTTCACAATGCAGTCAAGGTAAAACTAACAACAACTAGTATGTTAACAGCACACTTCCTAATTCTTGGATAATAAAACGTTTTATATTTAGCACACAGCAATCTCATTTTAATCCTGTCTTTACTAATAGTACCTGTACTGGGATCATTTTCACTCAACTACATGGACAAAAATCAGTTACTTAAAGTACTTTTCTGAAATAAATTGATCAAATAAAAAAGCAAAAGGTAGTTTTTGTACCCCGGTGATGCGAAGTCTAGATCGTGCTCGTCTCCTGAACAGTTTGGCAGCGGTTCTTCTGGCTGCTGGTTTCTCATTCTTCTCCGTCAGACCCTCGTATCCGTCACTGAGCCCGGACATCACATCGGAGCCATAGCTGTAGAATTACACAGAACATTTAATGGGCTACTGGTTTGTAAATGTGCCCGCAAAAACCACTCGATCTTTTTCCACATTTAGAAGTCATTTGTTATAATGCTCCACAGCTGTCAAGAATTATTATTTGAATCTGGCAAACAATAATAAACACTGGGTTCTGTCGACAAAGCCAAGGATGTTCCAGGGACGGAAATTACAATCAAAATCTGTTCAACAAATGTATTTCTTTCTTTTTGGCTTTTGGCTTTTGTTTAGTTGAGTTGGCGAACAGCGTATTGAGTTGTTGAAACAGTCTCTTATGTAATGATTTATACTGGCTTGCGACCACAACAGCAAACAGGATTACCAAACAATAACGTACCCACTACTACTATTGTTATTAACAGACAATACCATCAAACTTGAAGGCACTGTACCTGTTTTTGTACTGGTTTCAAAATGTTAAAAACAAAACAAATTTCACTCTCCAGTCTAATTATTTGCCATCAAATCCATTATTAAACATAGAGAGAAAAAAGTAGAAAGATTGGAAAATGGATATGGTAGCATAATCAGCACAACTGATGTTTACTTAATTATATTAAAGGTACAGAACTTTTCAGGTGGAGAGTCTGCAACCTGCCCCATGTAGATGTTATTGCTTTCCCTGGAATGTTCCATGGTTTCAGATTAAGCATATCCATCAAGCACAGGGGCGGGCAAACTTTTTGACTTGTGGGCCACAAAGTGTTCTAAAATGTGACAGAAGGGCCGTACCAGGAGCAGATGGATGGACTTCTTTGGCAATCTACCTCATGAGAGAAAAAAATAACATGAGATATGCAGAAAAGATATCCCAAGTTATTGAAATATCCCATAATTGAAAATCATTACAAAGCATTACAACAAAATATTGTTTTTTCAAGTCCCACGGTATTTATTATTTGTTGAAATTACTTTTAAAACACTGAAAATTATTATTATTATCATTATTATTATTATTCAAATTTGGTGGGCCGGATTAAAATTTAAATTAAAGGGCTGCATATGGCCCCCGGGCAGTAGTTTACCCACCCCTGATCTACCATTTATTTATTATGAGTGTTTCTACTGCTCAAAGCTACCATAAGTTCTTCTGTGAATAAGGGCGACTCTCCACAGACTTGAATTGTAATGTAGCGTAGTGCTGTAACCTGACTGTCTCCCCCTGTGATGGATCTGTTTAATTTATACTGTGGAACATTCTGGGCAAAACAATAACATTTCCATGGAGACAAGCAAGTGGTGGACCTTTCATTAGAAATGTTACACAGTGTACATTCCTTTTAACCTTTAATCGTGAAATTTATTTGTGAGAGGTGCAGTTTTAGAGGGGTGGCTTTAAAGAAAAAACACTTATCTAGATGACTGGGCAACTTTGTCTTGATAAATAGTCTACACTATGTTTTTAATGTCGTCAGTGTAGTATTGTATAAATGAACAAATAAACTTATGAAGATATGTTTTCTCTGGATGATAATTTGAATAAGAAAGCCATTTTATAGTAATTAGCCATAGTTAAATGTCAAAAACAGACCATCAATCATCCACCCAGGCATGTAACAAAAATCTTCAAAACGTTTCCAACAAAACCTGATCCAGATGGTGAAACGTGGTGAGCAACATGTTTCTTAGAATTTGAGAACATTCTCAGTTTTTTTTTTCTCTTGGTTTCTTGAAAAGTGCTGATTGAGTTAATAGCGCCTCCAGGACTTTTTGCACCGCAGTGGCCACAGGCTCACATTTATAGGCCCACTGTTTGGCAGCGCCCAGGCTTCTATATTTAAAACCTGCTCTTTATGGGTAACTCCAGTTCAACACATTTCTCTTGGTTCGAGATCTACTTCGAAATAGACAGGGTAGATAGATAGTCCAGTGAGTCTTTTGTTGGCTGATCCACAAATACAAGGCTTTTCTCAGAACCAGGCTAAGAATATGTTGTGTATTCAGCTGATTCACTCTTAAGATGGTACTTAAAGGTGCTGTATCTTATTTTTGCAGTCTTAAAACTGTGCAAAAAAGAACTAGTTTATTCTACAAGGCCCAAATTAAGCTATTTTCCAATCTATGTTATAATCTTCAGACCTGGAGTTGTGTTTTGCTTCATTCACACATTTGTTTGAATGTTTAACACACAAACCTGCATATTTAAAACAGAAAACATCCTGTTACACCTTGTAATGTAAACAAGAAGTGCTCCACTATGTTTTAAACTCCATACACCTTTCCTAGAATCATTTTGATCATTTCAGCCCTGGAACTGACAATCTCTACTGAACTAAAGGTAAAAGGTAATTGTTAACGCCATAACTACAACTACATGCAGTTTGAGTTTGTGAATGTGGGAATGAAAACTAAATACAACACCAGGTATGTTCCTGAGCATGGCTTAAAGCTCACAAGAGTGAATTTTGCATCATATAAAACCTTTAAACAGCTTAAAGTGGTCCAGAGTTATTCCTCGCTTACCTCATGTATTCTGAGCATCCTAATTTCACTGCAATGTATTTCTAAGCACTTTTGCACAATTGTCAGAAGCCAGATCTGAGTTTTGCCATCACATTAATGCTAACAACAACTAGCATGCAAACTTGCACTTCCTGATTATTGGACATTAAAATAGTTTAGAATATATCCTGGCATATTTTGACCTCAAGAGCTGCTTATACAATATATCTGCAGTGGGTCAAGACATATTTTGATCAAATACATGGGGGAAAAAAACACGTACAGAGCCTTTAAATACACCAGATTTGCAGTATTGGTATCAACACAAAACAATCGAGATCTTGCCAGTTATTTAAAAAGTGTTGCGCCAACTGCTAGTTCAGTGCCAAATGTTTCCACCATTGAAATCTATTTTGATGCATGTCGTAAATCAATTTAAACAGTCAACAGTATTGGCCAGGAAAATAAAGGCCAGGCATTTGTCTATTTGAGCATGACAGTCTTGTGATCTGACTTGAATTTTGTCCCCATGAAGTACCCATACATCAAAATCAGGACACATTTACAATCAGGCTATTCAAAGAGTAAGTCAGACATTTGTAAACAAGTTCTCAACAATACTAGTATATACTTCTGAAATGCACTGGTTGACAATACTCATCAGAAATTATGAAGTTTTCAGGTGTTAAAAACTTCCACATTTCTTAATTGAGTGCCTTCCTTATCAGTCTCTTAGTATTTTAGCTGCTTATTTTGTTATTATATTATATTGTGATGTATGAGCTTCTGTGTACAAATAATTTCTCCTGTGGATCAATAAAGTGTGTCTAAGTAAGAAATTTACAGTTAGTACATCAAAATAACAATAAAAAAAAATTAATTAAGTCTTTTTCATTTACTCAGTGTTTCTCATTGACGGAGGGGACTATGGTGGCCACCCATTGTCTAATTTTTAATCGAAAAAGGAAAATAAATTAAACAAATAGCACGTTATGCTTTGAGAGGAATAAACATAAAGATCTATATTTAATTTGTAATCAGTGCTTTTTAGACCATTTAAGGCAGACATGTTAAACTCAGGACCGGGGGCCAAATTTGGCTTGCGATATAATTATATTTGGCCCACGAGATCATATCAAATATGTATTAGAGCTGACCCACCAACTACAGATAGACTAGAGACATTATTTATTTAAAATGTTGTTATTATTTTGTATAATGCTTGTTCTGGATTCAAGGTTTAAGCAAAACTATTATTCAACATTTATCTGAATAAGAAAAGGTTTAACATTACATTTCTCAAAAGAAGAGAAAACATGCAGATTTTGTTGAAATTTTTAATAAATATTTAGTTTGGCACACGACTTAGTCCCAGTTTTTAATTTTGGCCTCTGTCAATTTCAGTTTGACATACCTGACTTAAGGCAATACGTGACATTATCTTACAAAAGTTAAATTAAATTAAATGATTTAAATATGAATTGTTTGTTTGGACAGGACTTGACTGACAGGTGATGTTTTGTCTACCCACTGGTGTTTGTGTAGTTTTGTGTAAGTGTTAAGTGTGGAAAGAGAGGTGGGGTGTGTAACAACTGAATGTACTCTACTTAAGTACTTTAAAGGTAAAAGTATCTAGTTACATCCCCCATGGACAGACTGAGAAGGTGCAGACACATGCAAAAGACATTTCCGTCATCCTATCAATCAAAAGCTACATTTCAGACAGATTCCAGGTTATAAACTTTTCCAAACACAAAATAAACAGACTATTTCCTGGAGTTTTCACAGCTTTCACACATAGAATAAAGCATATACCCCACCAACAGTGAAAACAGAGCCTCCCCCGCGTCACATAGAATCTACATGGGTCCAAGGCAGTAAAAACATCAGGCTGCCCCACACAGCAACACAGATGTGCAGTTATATACGCAACACCATTTCTAAAGATCTCACTAGCTAACCCATATACCTGTAAGCTTCATGTCTTTTTTTTTTTTTTGTCATAGTTTTTGCCAGTGTGGAATATCTCACACTATGCTTAACTGTACAGATATTTTAATTTACTAATAATGTAGGAACAGTTATTAAATTAATACCATTTCCCAAGGACTAGCTAACCCATATACCTTTAAGCGGTGTTTACTAATATATTTTTTATAATTCTGATGCTAGTAAAACGTTTAAATTATATATATATATATATATATATATATATATATATATATATATATATATATATATATATATATATATATATATATATATATATATACATACACACACACACACACACACACATATATACATATATATATATATATATATAAAAACTATGATTCATTGTCAACTAAGCTCCTTGTGAAAAAATGTCAGTTATTTATTTTTTTTTTTATAGAAGTTCATTATATTTTCAGGAGATTTTATCAACTAAATCATTCTTAATAAATATATTTTGATGAATATACAGTACATATATGAATTGATTATTTCGTCATGCGTTAAGGCTGTAAATAGTGTAATTATTATTATTAAATGTTATGATATATTTTTATTAAAAGTAAATTGTATTTTACAAAAGTAAAGTACTAAATGAAAACATTTTAGAGGTTATGGAAATTTCAAATTGCCAAATGTTCGAACTACCTGTAAAAGTTTCTGTGTGTCTATATGTGGTGTAAAACTCTGGAACAGTCTGGATACATGTCTCGAGCAATGACAAAATATCTATAAATTGAAGTTGTTATATAAACATATGGTCTGGTCACAGTATAAAGAGAGTGGGTCTTAATATTACAACAATACTGCCTCTGTAGAGCTGCTTTATGCTTGTTGTTTCCTTACCAGTGCTGGTATGTGCTGTCTGTTATCATTGTTAGTAATACAATACAGCAATACAATTATGTTACCAATCTATAACACTGTCTCTTTGTCCGCATTTGTAAATAGTTCATATAGTTTAATGTAATGTATAGTGTAATGTAATGTCTGAAAAATTCGAAAGAAAGCTCATTGTGTTAGATTAGAAGAGGGGGGTGGGATTAAATACATTTTCTTCTTCCCACTCATTTTTGGGCCATTTTTTAAAAAAGTTTTGTTGTTGTTATTTCTGCTATGGTTTCATTAATGTTGTATGTTCTACTGTAAAATAATGTAAATATCTTACTTGCCCAAAACAAAATACATAAATCAAATCAAAATTTAAAATATATATATTTTAATCAACACTATTCAAACCTGAAGGAAGTAATTAGGAGATGATTTAATGCTGAATAAGTCGTACCTGTCCACGGGAGAGTTAAGGCCACTTGAGGGACCTGAGTTGCTGTGCTCAGTGTTGCTGGATACGGCGATGCTCTGGAAACACAGAATCAACAAAACAAATCAGAAATGCCATGTTTTGAACAGTAATGTCTATACATTATAAGCCTGATAATGTTTTTTTTTTATATAAAGCATTCGATGTCTAGATAATGTCTGGATTTTTTAAAGTGGGTCAAACTCTTGCGTGTAACAAAAGGCTTGTGGGGGATGTGAAATGGGATTTTCACTTAAGTGGCAAACATTATGAAGACACACGCACAACCCACTTTTCTTTCCCGGGCAAATTGTTCGTTTAATAGTTTTACTTCATACTGTCACACTGTTTATAATGAGACTTAATGTGACTATGTGCTTTTGTGATGCATTTTTACTATTATTTGTAGTTAAAAAAAATACAAAAAAGAGCCTAATTTTGATATTTCAAAGAATAACTATGTCCCACTTGAAATAACAAACATAAATACCACATAGACAGATAATTGAGTTTATTCATAGATTTCAGCTCATGACAAACTAGGACAATTGTTATAGCTAGTAACAGTTCAAAACAAAGTATACTGTCTTTTGAATAGCAAAAAGTCCTCAAAATGGCATCTGTACTGATAGAAACCAATGAATACTACTCAAATTAAGACTTTTCAACTTGTATATTTGGGTTTTTGTATTGCTAGTGCTTGCTAATACAGTACATTTCCTATTAGCCATGGCTACATCTATTGTTTTTTTGCACATAACTCCACAGTTTTGGGGTCCACATCACTTACCGAGGGGAAACGCAGTGCCGGTATGGCCAGTCCATTAGCTGCATGTGGGTTTGCTCGTGCCGTAGGGGGGGTCCGGGGACCTTCGAGGGGGTCCTGCAGTCCGGAGGGGCTCAGATACCCGTCCGTCTCACAGTCAGCTGTTACAACAAAGAGCGTTAGTGGTTAGCATGTGATTAGCGCCGCTCTATAGGACTGCTATCTGTGACCTGACAATGCATCAGACGACCTAAACATGAGCACATTTTTCAAACACATGACTGTAAAGACATTAGCTATTGTTTCTGTACAACAAGAAATAACTTAAAGGTGCATTGTGTAACTTTTTGGGTGAGGGTCCATCACTTGCTTGTTTCCATGGATACGTCTTTGCAAGGGTAACCAGACTTTCAAAATAAACCGGGACACACCTGAGTTGGGATCGTTGGTATCAGAGGTCGGGACTTGAGTCGACTTGAGTCAACATTTTTAGACTTGAGACTTGACTTGATAAAATGGACTAAGACTTGGGACTCGACTCGGACTTGAAGGTCAGTGACTTGAGAAGACTTCATGCTTCTCCTAAAAAAATATATATATGTTTTTAGAAAATACTTTTCTCTTTACAGGTGATAATTGCAGTGCTGAATTTAACAGGAACAAACTGGAACATTTCCCTCCTACTTCTGTTTGTACTTTGGATGGAACTGAAGTACTGTGATGCTCAAATGTACTACAGTAATATATATACATATACTATACATATAATATATATATACAGAATATACAGTAAAACAGACGGAACTACAGAGAGAACATGATCCTTCATGACAAAATAACTGTAATTTAGAGCTTTTAAATCTGAATTATTTCTATTGTGTCTGTAATGATTCACACTAAGATCTTGATAAAACAAGATAAATACTTATATAAATAATTACAATTTAGTTTAAGCCATATAAATTGCAGAATTCTAAGCTTTGGTTTAAAGATGTGAAATGACTTGAGGCTCAAAACAGATGACTTGGACTTGACTTGGATTTATGGGCCAGAGACTCGAGACTCGACTTGGACTTGCCTGTATTTGACTTGGGACTTGACTCAGACTTGAGGTCAAAGACTTGAGACTTACTTGAGACTCGCAAAACAACGACTTGGTCCCACCTCTGGTTGGTATAAATAAAATAGTGAAATAGTGAATAGTGAAAATAGCGTGTAACATTGTGCATTCTCATGTCAGTCATAATTTGAAGGACTTTTTAACAATTTATGCTCCTCTTTACTGTTGGCAGGGATCAGATTAGTCAAGAATTGTGATAGTCCTGTTTTAGTCCTGGTAGACCTGATGTACGGTAGTCCTGGTTTAGTTTTAGTTTAGTCCTGGTTTACATCAAATTAGATCAAGAAATAGGGACACCTGGGACATTTCTTTTATAAAACTGGGACAAATCACTGGTTTTGGATAAATCTGCTTTGACAGGAGACACAGGACTCAAAACTGGGACTGTCCCGGGTAAATAGGTATGTCTGGTCACCCTCGTCTTCTCTGCTTTGAATGTTCCACAGTATTAAACAGCTCTACTTTACAGTTATTCAATTACAGGTGGTTTTAAAGCTCAAAAATACCTAGAAAAACAAGTATTCTGACTGTGAGTGGGGTTGCCTCTCCACAGATCTGACCTGTAACTTGGTCTGGTTGGGTCTCCATGAAGATAGAAAGGTTTATTGCCATACTGTGAAACATTACAGACAAAGCAATAACATTTCCACAGAGAAAAAGCATTTCACGGACCCTCCAACAGAAAAGTTACACAATGCACCTTTAACATAATCTTATTAGGCAACAGCTGTGCAGACAATAATGAATAATTCTGATGGTTGGACCTAAATTATTCAGCTGACAGTATCACATAGCACTGTACAAGTTAACAAAGCAGGTCTGTCTCTGTGGAGCAATATCTGTCAAACTATTGGGCAAACTAGTCTCAGTCAACTGGTTTTTAAGGTGTGGTCTGGGGACAATTATTGGAAAGGAGACTTCATTCAGTAGAGTCTTTAACTTTCATTTAGTTACTATTAGAGAATTACACAGGTTGATCTTGGTTAAATTAAGAAATTAAGGGTGGGACTGAACCAGGACTAGACCATGACTAATCTAAGGATAAACCAAGCATTGAACAGGACCAAATCAAGTCTACATCTTTGGGCTCAAACCAGGACATGGGCGAACGATCTCTACATTTCTGCATAGTCCTGTTTTCAGTAAGGACCTGAAATCAAATAGGATTCAGGACGTAAATTATTTAGTTTTATATTATACTGTATGTGTATATTATTTGTGTTTGAGTTTAGTCCTGATTTAGTCTGGTTTAGTTTTGGTTTAATCCTGGTTTAGTTCTGTTTTAGTCTTGTTTTAGTCCTAGTTTAGTTCTGGGTTAGCCCTAGTTTAGTCCTGGTTTAGCACTTGTTTAGTCCTGGTTTAGACCTGAGTTAGTCCTGGTTTAGTCTTGGTTCATGGATGGTTTTGTCTTGGTCTAGCCCTGGTTTAGTCCTAGTTTAGTCTTGGTCAAGTACTGGTTTAGTCCTGGATTAATCTTGGTTTAGTCTTGGTTAAGCACTGGTTTAGCCCTGGTTTAGCGCTGGTTTAGTCCTAGTTTATTTGTGGTTTAATCTTGGTCTCGACCTGGTTTAGCCCTGGTTTTGTCCTGGTTTAGTCCTGGTTTAGCCCTAGTTTAATACTGGTCTAGTCCTAGTTTAGCTCTGGTTTAGTCCTGGTTTAATCCTGGTTTAATCCTGGTTTAGTCCTGGTTTAATCCTGGTCTAGTCCTGGTTTAGCCCTGGTCTAACCCTGATTTAGTCCTGGTTCAGCCCTGGTTTTGTCCTGATTTACATCCTGTTTTTGTCCACAAATTTATTTCTCTTTTTCATTTTAGACCTGCATTACTGAAAGTTTAGGCTATTCTTTAGTCCGAAACACTAAACACATACATAATTATACTGTAGACCTACACAGACCTCACTTTTGCCTCCCGTTTTACTAGAAAAAACTTTACAACCACTTCACTAGAAACTCCCAGCTCACTTCTAAATATTTTGAACTATCCCTCACCCTTGCATCCTGCCCTGGGACATCGGAAACATGAGTGAACTTTGCTATTTAATAATTAGCTTCTTACAATTAGCCGAGGACAGACTGTTGTGTCGTATGTGGAAATGCTGATCTGCCTCGGGCTCCTCCGGTTCAGGGGGAAAGGAAGACCCCACGCCCGAGTCCGCGGAGCTGGTGATGGGGGACAGTACGGGCGCAGGGGGGCTCTGCATGGGCGGAATGGGGGAGTCTGGAGAAGTGACCCCGTTGACCTGGGGTGAAGCCGGAGGTTGGGGCATCTCTGGTTCTTCCTCGATAGCTTCCTGTTCTTGTTTTCGTTTGCGCTCTTCGGCTACACGTCTTAGCTTCTCTCTCTGGCGTTTGATGGCGGACACGCGGTCCCGAATGGCCTTAGCGACGATTTTGAAGTCGGCCTCGTAAACGAAACCAAGCACCACCTGCGTCAAAACACAAAAATGTTTGATAGATAGATAGATGGCTTTATTGTCTGTCCCAGCAGGTGACAGAAATTTTTCTTTGACAAGGCACAACATTCATCACAAAGACATAGATCTGGTGGAGTTTGGAGAGACAATAAACTATCAGAGAATGCAACAGTTACAAGTGTCTTATACTTATTTGACTGAGGGCCTGTTTACACGAGAATGCTTATGGGTAAAAACAATAAAATATTTTATCAGACGTGCCTTTCGTTTAGACAGTGACGGTGTTTTTGGGGCTTAAAAAAGCAAAAATCTAAAACCACCCTCCAGAGTGGAAAAGTTGAATACGCTCCACTGTAGTGTTTCTGTCTACACTGCCCAAGACTCACACTCACGTTGCGTACACATCTATGTCACATACATATAGTACACAGAAACTTGTCATGCATACCCAATTGAATTCAACACACTTTTGCATCACCATATGCACACAGATTTCCTCCCAAAAACGCTTGTCTAAACGCAGAATAAAAAGTGAAGATGCGACGCCACTTTTGCATCTTCAGTTCAGATGATCATCATATAAACCTAGCCTGATTAGTAAAATTTGGTACTCATTAGTTCTATTTTGAGTAACATTATGTTGAAGTAAAGATATACTTAAACACTATTTTAACTCTTCCCACCTCATACACATTATGTGGTTTAAAAGATTTATTTTTTTTAAAAAGTAACAAGAGTTGCCATTGTGTAACAGTTCATGCTTTATATATCAAATCTATTAATGTACAAATCCAATTATTTATTTTATGTGATATTAAAACTATTATTGTGAGGGCATTTCTCGGACTATTTCATAAGACAATGCTGATTGTAGTAGTAAACGATAGTTGTTTTTGATCATTATTGGCCATGCTATTGTATGTTTCTCTAAAATTTTACTGATAAGTAAATTACAGCATTAATACAATTACTTAATAATTAGTCTTTCATTCATCAAATTACATGCACTTGCATAACTGAAGTAAAAATACTTTTTAATTGGCTATTTTCCTCACTTTCCCCGGTTGCAGTCAGTTTTATGTACAGTATGTGAACTGACTGAAGTGACATAAATCCACTTTGAGCTCAGTATTGTTCACACCGCTTTTGTTCTGTTTTGTCCTTAACATTTATTTGTTTGTGTCTCCTCCGTTCAACTGACACTTCAAAGTAAAAATAACGTCAGACATGTCCTGTTTTTATCCGTAAATACTCAAGGTATTTGTTTCATAAGTAAAGGTTGTCATAGCTTCAGAGCATTGCGGTCCCTTTAACCTGTAATTATTAAACCTGATTTACTTGTACTATAAAGAAAAACAAATGTGTTTTTTAAAAATGTCAACATGGGACAACTTTAGGAATTTCAGAGAGGTCCAATGTACAGCGTGTACCTCCCTGTAGTTTGAGAAGCATCTTTTCCTTTCAGATTTTATCTTTTGTGGGTGTAAAGTAAAATAAATCATCTGCTCTTGATCTTGCAGAGATCTGATATCAGATGCCCTCCCTGACACGAGATCTCTATAAACAGGTTTGAGTTCAGCACAAGCAGTACACACTGAACACGTAATCTAAATGATATTTTGACACTTCTTCCAGTCCCAAACATAAATAGTGGAGAGGACTGTACAGTATTGCGAAGTCATCTGAATAAAATCCAATGGATGAACATGTGATCTTTTATGACTACATTTCAGAAACAGGAAAAGAAAAACATTTGAAAGTATTCTACATTAAGGTTAAGGTTCTACATTACTCAAAATTGTTTCTTGTGAATTTTAAGTCATATTATAATGTTGTTACCTCATCATAAAAAAAATTTTGTGTTTTGTTTCATTCACACATGTTTGAGGAACCATTTATTATTAGTTTACATACATCTCCAAAGCTCAAAATGCTCTCTTCAACCTTGTGACATCATGGAGTGGTAGTTTTCAAGTCAACAGCTTTTGTTCAGCAGAGACTGGCAATTCCAGGACTGAAATTATCCAGATGATTCTAATGAAAGTTTGAGGCAATGTTTATATGATGACGGTCTGAATAGAAGCCCCAAAAGTGGCGTCGCGTCTTCACTTTTTATTCATTGTTTAGACGAGCGTTTTTGGGAGGAAATCTGCGTGCATACGGTGATGTAAAAGTGTGTGGAATTCGCAGGTCTGACCAGAGTTTTGCATCTTGAGCAGTGTAGACGGAAACTCTACAGCAGGGTGTATTCAACTTTTCCACTCTGGAGGGTGGTTTCAGATTTTTGTTTTTAAGCCCCAAAAACGCCATCACCGTCTAAACGAAAGGCACTTCCGATAAAATATTTTGTTGTTTTTACCCGCAAGCGTTCTCATGTAAACAAACCCTGAAACACAGTGGAGCACTTCCTGTATTGCCACATAACATTACAACGTGGAACAGACTGAGAGAAGAACCCAGCCTAAATATTCAGGGTTTGTGTGTTAAACATGTGTGAATTAAATAAACAAGAACTCCAGGTATGTTTCTAATAAGGAAATCAGAAAATAGTGTAATATGGGCCCTTTCATTAGGTTATGTTCGTTTAAGAAAGCCAATTAAAATAGGTGCAGACTACTTAACACATTGTGGAAAGTTGTAAGGCATTAACGGACACACAAGTTGTATGTTCTGCCAAACTATTGTTCCACGGTCTTTAGTGAAGGAGTCAGCCCCAGATCTCTTTCAACACCTGGTCAGATTACAGCACGAGGTCTGAACTGGATGTCCCCCGCGCCGATACTAAATTTGATCTTGATGAAAACCACCACAAAAGCGTAAAAGCGGTAGGGACAGTGTCTTGGGTTTTAATTAAAAGTGACCTTTCCAGAGTGACCCGTGGAGGGCATAAAGGCTTACTTCACAACATGCATGAGGGCCATTATATTATTAAAGGCCTGGGCTACTCCCTGGTGTTCAGTTTCATACCCCTCAGTGATTAAAGATTATGGTGCCCTTGACGTAGTTTGTAAAATGTGGGCTTCGAAATGCATGGTCACGTGCAGACAGTTGTCAGTGTAAAGTTTTAGGTCAAAGAATTAAGTGGATTATAATAATCATTGACTAGAAATGAACATGATTAAATAATGGATCATCAAATATAGGTCTGTTGGTTAATTCAAACATCCATGCCTTATCTTGCATGTGGGATTACTAATAACTATAGCCAGTTAACATTACAAGGCAGTGTACAATTTGGATAATAAAACACATAAAATCGAAGATAATGTGTATGTATGGAAAAAGAAACTAAGCTGCTGTGCGTAATAATGAAGATTTCTGTTTGCAGTTGATTAATAATTGTGCCTGAACTGAAATGTACTGTTATGAAGTGTTTAAAAGTAAAAATGTTAAAATGTTGATGTATTGTGTGGAAAACATCAACACTTTATATAATATGACTCTTTTTTCTGCACCTTTTCTTTCATTTCTTGTATGTTTGATGTTGTGATACTGTTAATGTCTTTGTATACTATGTAAATGAAATAAGTAAACAAATTAAAATTAATTAATTATAATCCTAAGATATGAAAAATTGTGAGGGTGGTGTAAGGGAGTAACCAGGCTGGTGCCACCTAGTGCCTCCGCTCAATTTCATTTCTCTCCAGCGACTAGATCAGGAATCAGAATACACTAGACTCTTCGCAAAAACCACAGAAGTGCAAGTTCGGGCACCAGCCAATCAGCGACGAGCTATATATTCTGTGTTGGCAACAATTCCCGAGATCGCGGATTTAAAGCTGGAACAAAGAGAATGTTTTGTGAATTTTACACTTTACAATAATGTCTTTCCCCTTGGAAAGACATTATTGTCCTTTCTTCCTACGGGATTTGTGAAAAACTTAATATACCAGTTAGCCCCATTAGTGGCACATTACATACGTCACGACCAAATAGCAGTGATTGGTTAAATTTAAAAAAGTACCTGCCTACTATCGAGTGAACGAATCCTAATGCTGCGAGGTCAGACGGTTTCTACAAAGTGAAACCAGCTGATGAATCTGGCTAGTAAGGGAGGGCATCAGGTGTAAAATCCTATCATAATAATTAGCGTGTTTCTTAAATAGACTAATGGATTAGTTGGGGCTTAGTATCTTCTCCTACTTGTCTTATTTATCTTACATAGTTTTGATAATTATGTATTCTATTGTTGTTCTTGTACTTTTCTGTTGCAACACAAAATTTCCCCATTCTACAAATAAATGTTCTCGTATTTGATCACATAGACTTCACATAATCCAGTTTCAATCTTCAATTTATAAACAAAAACTACAGTCTATAAAATATGTGGAAACCTATAATTGGTTTCAAAAGTCTAATTAAGACGTGTGTTAGTCTTATATTGCAAAAGCTATACTCTAATGTGTCTTTAAGGATAAAGGGGCATAAAAAGGGTCACAGCGACTCTTACTTAGTCAATATTATTGTCGTCTCTTGGGAACATGTTAAACCCAATCACCATAAATCAAGTCTGGAACACCATGGATCTTAACTCCGCTCTATCTGTTAATCTGTGGCCCATTACCTTATTTCCTCACTAATGGAGATTGCAAACCAGGTCAGAGAAGATAGTGGTAGGAAGTGACTTTACTTTACTTTGATATATTGAATTAATTAACTATTTATATATAAACTTCTGCTTTTAAGAGAACTCTTTTATAATTATTTCTTTACTAAAAATGTATATGTTAATAAAGTGAAAAAACTCTACACTATTTAACATGTTTTAATACTGAACACTAATTATTACCAGCGTCTGTTTCATTTTACAGTAGAGGGCCCGAGCTGGTTGTATGTGGTTTTCGGGGCTTCCTGGTATAAAAAAAAAAAAAAAAATCTAAAACTACTGGGTAAAATGTAAAAATAAATATGCAGATGTCATTTCAAACCAGGTGGTGGTAGGAAGTGACTTTTCTTTACATTGATATACTGGCTAAATGAACATTTATATATACAATTCTGCTTTTAAGAGTACTTTTTTTCATTATTATTTATATTTATATATAATATCATAGTATGTTAATAAGGTGAAACAGCTGTACACAATTTAGCATGTTTTACCACTTAAAATTATTACCAGCATCTGTTTTATTTTACAGTGGGGGTCATGGGTTGGTTTTGTGTGTGGTTTTGGGGGTTTCTAAAAAGGTTTGGAAATTATTGAGTAAATTGTAAAAAGAAAAAAAAAAAGAAATATGTATATACCACTGCAAACTTTGATAGGTTGACTTAATTGATTTTACTTTTTATATATAAAAGTGCTTTTTGTTATAATTATTTCTTTACTGAGAAAATGACACAAAACAAAACAATATTCACTGTTAATAAGGTGAAACAACACTACATAATTTAACATATTTTACCGGTTAAAATTATTACCAGCATCTGTTTCATTTCATAGTGCGGGCTCTGGGATGGTTGTGTGTGACTTTTAAGAACTTCACGGCTTAAAAAAAGTATTTACTATTGAGTAAAATGAAAAAAATATATGTAGATGTCGTCATAAACAAATAAATGTGTAAATATGTGTGGATATATTTTCGACTTTCAATGCTATTCGTTGACTTCCTGTAAAGCAGATGCTACACTGTAATGTCACTTAATAAAGCTCGTCTATCTATCCACATCCCCAACCTACCCAACCTAAGTAGATTTTAATATAAGCATTATCTCACCATCTCCTGGGCCACCTCCTCAGGGACATCCTTGTACAGCTCAAACAGGAACTCGATGGCGTTGTTGTCCTTGTATTTTCCGTGGAGTTTTTTGGTATCATCCATTCTCAGCCACAGTTTGAGCTCCGGCTTCACCGTGTCGTCCTCTTCAGCCAGTTCAACATGGACGCCATTGTTCTCCTGGAAGAACGGGTGATCCAGCAGGTCCTGAATAGTGTACCTGAAAAATATGAAATAAATGATAGAAATTATATGATGTTTATTGTTATACCATGGAAATATGTGGTTGTTGATATAGATGACTTACTGAAAATCTTAAAATACTAATGTTTCTCTTGAGCTACAATAGTTCAAGAGTGTGAGTAGTAGTAGTAGTAGTCAAATAGTCAGGCCCGTCCACAGAAATTTGGGGGCCCAGGGGCAAGAAACCTGACATGGGGCACCCCTATAATATAAATTAATAAGACGGAGCAATTCTGTAACCAGGTTGGCGCCACCTAGTGCCTCCACTCAATTTCATTAGTAGTAGTAGTAGTAGTAATAGTAGTAGTTGTAGTAGTAATAGAAGTAGTAGTAATAGTAGTAGTAGTAGTAGTAGTAGTAGTAGTAGTAGTAGTAGTAGTAGTAGTAGTAGTAGTAGTAGTAGTAGTAGTAGTAATAGTAGTAGTAGTAGTAGTAGTAGTAGTAGTAGTAGTAGTAGTAGTAGTAGTAGTTGTAGTAGTAACAGCAACAGTAGCAAGCAAAGCAAGTAATACATTGTCAGTTCAGATGTTTGTGTTCACTGTGGGCAGTTTTGTTATTTTTCTAAATCCCCTGTTGTTTTGTACAGCACTTAAAACATTCCAACAGACAATGGAATTAAACCATAAATAAATTAAACAAGAAAGCATAATTTATTTCAAAAAGTGTAATGTTGTAGCAATATACCTTTCATCTTTGTTCATCCGAATACAGCCTTCAATGATTTCTTTGAGTTCTGGGACTTTCACTTTGTAGAAACTGTCAGGCTTAATCCCCTGTAAAGGAAAAGAGAGAGAGAGAAAGAAAGAAAAGCAATTTAAAAAACCACAAATACTATAAATTGGCAGGACACAAGAAGCAATAGACTGCACCTGCCTTAAGAGTTATATTATAATTGTGTGAAAGGATGAGTAAATAGCACACTGTTTTTTGTTTTGTTTGTTTGTGAATAGTAATTGATTTAGTTAATAAATGTATCCCAAAATTATCTTTGTTTATCCAAATCTTCCAAGTTTGAAGAGGTGACCTAAGCAGCCCCTCAGTCCCAATATTAGTCAATCCTGTGCCTGCATAACAACATTACCTGCATGTCAACACAGCTCTGGACAGTGGAAAAAAACTAAAAACTCCATCCATTGCCAGTGGATTACTGACGAAAAACAGTTAAAATACAGAAATGCTCCTTTGGGACACATTTTTGAGTAGAAGAGTTGGATTTTCCTAAATGTTATCAAAAACTCACAGAGATAACAGCAGTGCCCCATCCCTGTAATAACACTGATAAGAGAAAATGGCTTTCAGTGTGGATTCCCAAGCAACCAGCTAATGTTTTAAACCATGTTGAGCTTTGAATGCCAGAATGATTCATATATTAATACTTAAAAACCAAGCAAATATAAAAAACAAACATAATATATAAGAGCTGTGTAACCTGTTTAGCTATTAGAACTATTACTATTAGTGGTAAGTAATTAAGTAAGTAAGTAGTAGGATGGGGAAATGAATATACTAAATAAAAGACTATGGGACTGTAGGAAAAGCACATTTTCTCTAAACTGTAAACATGTAAAATACAGTAAAATCGTATATATTTGTTTTCCATAGGATTATAGACTCTATATTAGATGCCCTCCCAAAGTGTTAAAGAGCCCATATTACACTATTTTCTGATCTATGTTATAATGTTGTTTCCTCATCACAAACAGACCTGGAGTTGTGTTTTGTTTCATTCACACATGTTTAACTCACAAATGCTGCATAATTTAAGCTGAGATCTTCTCTCAAACAGAAAATACTCTGTTCCAACTTGTGACAATACAGGAGGTGCTCCACTGTGTTTTTAAACTCCATATACCTTCGCTAGAATCATTTGGATGATTTGAGTTCTGGAACGCTTAATCTCTTCTGAACAAAAGGTAAAAAGTTTCTGTTAACTTGAAAAAATACAGTTTCGTGACATTACAAGTTAGAACAGAGCATATTGAGCTTTGGAGATATAGACAGACAAATAATGAGGGATTACTCTAACGTGTGTGAAAAAAATAAACAGACAAAAAAAACTTGAGGTCTGTTTTTGATGAGGTAACAGCATTATAACATGGCTTAAAGCTCAAAATTCAATATTGTGTAATATAGGACCATTAACATTTATCCAGGCTTAGATATGCCCGCATCTTACAATGATTGGATTACTGAAAAAATTTCATATAAATTCAAATGAAATTAGATTTTGGTTGAGTTACATACCATTATTGAATTAAAATGTAACTTTTTACTGGAAAAGGTGGTTTTAAATCCTCATCCAGTACCAATTACAATACTCTCTTTTGACTATGGAACAAGTGGGTCACGTCTATAGACCTCTTTCAAAAACAAGTAGCAGAAAAACAAACTTTATGTGGATTTTTAAGAGGGGTGCCATGTTGGAGACTTGTCATTTGGAGGTGCTGGGCAATGCCAAGCAAAGCCGTGATGACGCCACAGTGGGAGGCAGAGTGGGCCAGTGTAGGATTTTGATGTTTTGGAAAATATGTCTCAACTTTAAATCCACAAAGAGTCCTGTTACTCGAACGTGTGGTGAAACCGCGGCACAAACAGGAGCTGACAGAGGCAACTGGAAAAGTGTGACAATGCCAATACAGATGAGGGGGTCTGGACACTGCACAAATAGGTGGAGGTAGAAAGAAATAATACCGTTTGGAAATAACCACATTTGGCATTTATTTTTAAGAATGTCACTTGTAATTTCTAAAACATACTTATATTACATTGAAAAAGAACTGATATTGAGGTGCTATATGTAAGCGTATATCTGCTTGTTTCCATGGAGATGTTATTGCTTTGCCATGCATGTTCCACAGTATGCAATTAAACTTATCTATAAGGAGACAAGCAGGTGAAGTGACACCACCAGGCCAAGTTACAGGACAAATCTGTGGACAGCTAAGTATGATCGCATGTCTTCAAGATTTTTTACATTCAAAGCACCTGAATGCATGTTAGATAGATGGATTTAATATTATACTGTGGAATATTCCCGGCAAACGAATAACTTCTCCATAGAGACAAGCAGGTGGCTGACCCCCACTTCAGAAAACTTACACAGTGCATCTTTAACATCTGGGTAACAATACTTCGAGGACCGAGGTGGGGGTATTTTTGAGAGACAATATTTTCACCGACGGCGTATAGGAGGAGACGTATGTGAGAAGACGCGACGTACGAGAGGAGATGCAGTCCAAGTCCTGGTTAAATCTTGTTTTAGACCTAGTTTAGACCTGTTTTTAGTTTTTGGTTTACTTCTGGTTTAGTCCCGGTTTTAGTTCTGGTTTAAAGGTGGAGGAAACATAACGCAGGAAACACAGCACACGGGAGGGGCACGGTCCAAGTCCTGGTTAAATCCTGTTTCAGTCCTGGTTTTAAACCTGGTTTAGACCTGGTTTTAGTCCTGATTTTAGTTTTGGTTTAGTCTTGGTTTTAGTTCTGGTTTAAAGGTGCAGGAAACACGGTGCACAGGATGACGCACGGTCTGGCGGCGTATGGAAGGGGGGGTTTGTGCTTTTGTGGCCCAGTACCAAACGGGGGTTGGGGACCCCTGAACTAAAGTATAAGTAGTAGAATTATGTGATATTAACAAGAGCAGGAATAGAATATGAAGTACTGTAAAAAGTAACTGTGTGAGTATTACACCAAAGCTTTACACAAAATAAAATAACTTATTGTTGCTTGAGTGTGATTGTAATTATTAAGTATTGATGCGTGTGAACATATCTCGAGTACTTTTTCCACTTCACTAAACAGAATCAAGACCCAATCTCCACTGTAAAGATGCTTACAGATGCAACAACATTTAATGGAAATCATATTGAGGTTTTGGCTTTCATTTTTATGGTGTCAGTTGGGCATCTGTTTACAATGTTTAATAAGATCATAAATGCTAGCCCATAAACTTCACAATATCTGATTTATGTTTGGTTTAAGGATCACAGCTAAACACAACAGATTTTAACAAGCTTTTGGAAACATTTTGGTTGGACATAATTAAATTCATATCTGAGTTACACTTTGTGTAAAAAGCTAACGGACAAAGAGAAGCCAACATGTCCATTTTAAATGACAAAGAAATCACGCTGACATTTTATCTGGGCAAACGTTATCACAGGAAACTAAGAGAAAACTGGGTTTGGGCAGATTTATTGTGAAGGCAGCCCCAGTGACTGTCCTGCTGTAAATTACACAGACACAATAGGGAACTGTTTTATTGTGGAAAGTGGCTGTAACATAAATTAAATTATGTGTTATGGTCTAAGCTTCACTCGTAGTTACACAGGTTTGTTTTCTGTTGTATTAAAGTAATATTTTTGGTATTTGCTTCTATTAAAACATACTGGGTTATAGGTACCATGCCCACTCTCCTAATACATACTGCAGTGTTAAAATATGGTATGTTTTATGTTATATTTTCACATTCCAGCTCAAAGGTTGATGGTTTGAATCCTGCTCTGACCAGTCCAGACATGTTGTCATTGTGCCTAAGGGCAAGACACTTTCCCCACCTTGACTACGTATTTGGTGTTGTGTGTGGGCCTGTCACGATAAATACGATATCAACTTATTTTTCAATATAAGATGGAACAATATATTTTGGGGCTTAGTATTTATTGTGGGTACCATTTCTTTGCAAAGTGACATTTTTATGTAATAATGTAAGGTTTGGGTAGACTAAATAACTTCTATGGCTAATTACTGGTTCATTCGGCAATATATTTAAATATAGGTTTCCTGGGATTATCCTGCTGTGTGTCAGCTGCATTATCACAATATTTCCGTGTTACAATATACATTGTTATTCAAAATTTGTTAGCGTGCTAGATTGGCAGCCTCTCTTTTGTGAGTCTACCCCAGGGCAGCAGTGGCGACAATAAAAGCTTACCACTTCTGAGTTACAGAAACTTTGAATTAGAGATCGACTGATATGCATATTTTAATTCCCGATTGTTTAGAATCCAGCGGAACAGCTGATGACCTCTGCCATATTTGAGACAATTTAGGTATTTTTTCTCAAATTATCAAATTTAAATTTTGTAGAAACTCATCTACAACTTTCTTTTACTACAAATTGTATAGACCCCAGTGTAGTCACTCTTATACAAATAAAGCTTTATGCATTAGAGATTATTATACTCAACGATATCACGCTAAGTAACTCTTTCTTTGTATGTTATGTAATGTTGCATGGTATATCGAAGTCGCTACACTTAAGAAGTCAGGTGAATTTCTATGGAAACCCAAGAAGGGAAAACAGGTTTTTAATCCTGAATTTATTTAATTTGAAGAGCTATGCAAAAGCTTTTAGTTGTTAATGCATACGTCAGTTAAATCTAATCCAGTCAATTTAATCTTTGGAGTTGGTTAAAACTACAATGGAAAACTGACTCTGCGTCATGATTGGCTCACTTTCAACAGGGATATTCACTCTGAGCCTGTAATGGGCACATTTAATCCTTTATTAGACACAACTGAGCCTCTTTCCAAATGGACTCTGGTGTTTTGCAAGTTTGAGGAAATCCTTGAGAGTACATTGTATCCGCCCTCTTCCTATCTCCAGCCATATGTTAACCATTATGCTAAACGCTGCTTAAAATGGGGAGTTATTTTGCACTTACACTGGTGACTTTGCGGTAGATCTGAGCGGCGTTTTGGCACTCGGAGTATGGGTACTCGGAGGTGGCCATTTCCAGGATGCACATTCCCAAAGCGTAAACATCCACAGCTTCATCGTACTTCTCCTCGTACATCTCTGGGGCCATAAATTCAGGAGTTCCTGTAGAAATGATAAATAAAAAATTTAGTAAGGTCAAATCAATTATGAAATTTTATGTATCGTTACATTGATTTATATGCATTTAGGGCACAGAGAAGAGAAGAAATCATTAAGTACAGAATACATTTACTTTTTTGTGTAAAGGAGGATATATGTTTAATCGATGCAACCTTGACACATATTACCTTGAGGAGAATTACTGATAATGATTTTGGTGATATTATAAAGTTATTAATCATGGTCAGACATCTAAATTATTGTATGATCTTAACATAAAAATACTGTATTGATTGAGGAATGCTTTACTGAAAATATACACAATTTCCACCATGTTAAATTTTAAATCATGAGGAAATCACTAGAAAATTCAGTGGATCTGCTAAAGAACTATTTTTATTACTTACTAAAAATGATTTTAATACTTAGTTCCAGAAATGTCCAGGTAATACTAAACTGCGCTCTCACCAATGACACTTTTAGCGAATGAGGCACTTTTGAGCGTGGCGAGCCCCAAGTCCCCGATCTTGACGGAGCCGGTTGGTCCAGTGATGAAGATGTTGTCACACTTGAGGTCGCGGTGGATGATGGGAGGGCTCCGCGTGTGCAGGAAGTGAAGCCCTTTGAGGATCTGTCTGCTCCAGCGCTGAAGCAGCTTCAGCTTCATCTCTTTGAACCTCTTCAGGTACCTGAAACAAGAGAAAAAATAAACAGCTTTAATATAAACACAAGAAGAAAAGCACAATGTTTCATTTTGACATCAAGAGAACATTTATGCAATTTCAAATGCAAGGAATCTATCAACAAGGGACAACGTCAACTGATGTTTAACCTAACATAAATATCTATAGATTCTCTATCAGTAAAATATTTGTATATTAACTCAAGAGACTAAACAATAATTTAAACAATTGAAAAATTTTGAATATTTTTGTGTTATAAAAATGTACATTGTCAAAGTAAGTGTCAGCTAGATGTGAATGAATTAATACTGAATGAATTAAATTGATAAATTACACTTTAGTGCCACATTTTGTTATAAATTATATAAATTCATATTTAAAAATAATAATTAATAATTCATATTTTTAAAAGTATTGAATGTAAAGTGAGACCCACTTTAGCCCTGATTTTTAAAGAAAATCATATGAAAAGTTGACTTGTATACTACCAGTTGACTTGTACTCTAACATTTGTGTGTTAATAGTTTGACTGACGTTTTGAGGGTTCCTGATGTCATGAGTTCGGTCACCAGGATGATGCACTTGTGGCCCTTCACAGTGGACTTCCACGAGTCGTGAAAGCGCACGATGTTGGGATGCTGCAGCCCTTTAAGCATCTCCACCTCCTCACTGAACCTCTGACGCTCAGCTTTGGTCAGTTTACGGGTCTGAAATACAGAAGAAAATGGAGGATGATGTAACAGTATGAGCAATGACAGGCGAATAACATTCATTATCTCTTCATCACGGACCCTGTTAAAGGTTGGGAAAAGAACAGAGAGAACAATTTGTCCAATATGTGGAAGTTAAAAGTTAAAAAAGACATGTTGAAACAGGCTAAGAAGTAATACCAACTTTCACTGAAAACAGGGTCAGAGCATCTCCAAGTAACATGGTGTGCTACATTATATACAACTTATTTATAATTTTCCTTTTTAGTAAACTTTAATGTTGTACCTTTTATGAATTATAAAAGTTAAAGAGTTTGTTCCATGCAAAATTATTATCATGCAAGATCTTCAGTACTTCTGCACATATGTAACCCATGTGTAACCTATATTAAGCAGATTGCAAATACAGACAAAAAAAAAAAAAAACACATTCTCTTCAGGAACGAGAAATGCAAATCAGGATTGGTGTAAAACATAAGGAAATGTTTTTAGAGGGACTGACAATTTTGACACTGCATAAATGGTCCTATAGATAGCTGTGATTACATAAGATGATAGGCATATTTGATAAATGACTGTTTCTTTACTTAATAACACAGACGAGGCAGATGGAAACCACATGCTGGGGGACCCTCTGCTTAGCCTTACATAACCACAATTTTCCAACATAGGGATCTTGACTATACCTCTCAAAAGACATTTCCGATATTCACATAAAATTGGATCCAACAAGTCATTTTTGTGTTTCCTCTCGTATGAATGGCCCAATTTACTTTAAGTCTGCTTTCGGGGGTGGTTAGCGGAAAACTCCTTTGAGACCTCCGTGACCATGAATCAAGCATTGAGGTGGAATTCTGGGAAAAATGGTTTGTATATGTTTACATGCACAATCAACCTTACCACTACACTTTCCTCCGATGAACCTCTTTCCAAATAACAGAGAAGCTACTACTACTACAACGTATATAAGTATATAGTCCTTAATAAGAAAACTGTTAAGAATTGGTCAAAAATATAAGTAAAGATTGCTGAGTTTTCTGGAGTATATAGCCATACACTATGCTAAACACTAGGGGTGTAACGATATCCAAGTTTCACGATATTTATTCAATATCGTGGGAAAAGCTCACGATATTGTGGGGAGCCTCACGATTAGGAATATAACAATATCCAAATCTCTCTGAACAATATTTTCATGATATACATCTCACGATACAATATTTATTGCGATATTTTGTGGAGGCAAACAAAACTGTTCCTCTTAAAATGTCTTGACAAGACTTAATCCAAACACACTGAAATGGTACAATGGACAATTTTTTAATTATTTTTTTTAATGGGACAAGGGGGAAAAAATGGAAGAAAAAAAGAGAGAAAAGGAATTTCAGTTATGAATTGGCTGCAATGTGTCAATGTAAGGTGGCCTAGCGGTATGTTTATGTTGCACTACCTTATTACTTTTGTTTAATTTAGCCAAATTTGTGTTAGTGTGTGTGGTTGGGGGGAAATGGGGGATTTTTGTTGTTGTTGTTGTTTGTATTTGTATTTGTTGTTTTGTATTTGTTGTAGTTGTTGTGGGTGTTGCTTTATGTTTTTGTCTTCTGTTTTATGCTGATTATTGTAATTGTTAACTGTTGAGTGTTGTATTTTTTTAATGTTATATTCTGTTGTCCTTAATTTAAAACACAAACAAACAAACAAACAAAAAACCACACTGAAATGGAGCAAAGGATCATGGTCTATGTAGTTCTCTCTGTCTTTTTTTTTTTTTTTTTTTTTTTTTAGCTATTGCTGCACCATAACTCTACTAATTGATACTCACATTCACCTGAATATCAGAACAAGTATATGACCACAAAGACTAGTATATGCCCATGGACTATTAAGGATAGAGTGTTCCACAGTATACCTATCACAAGGGAGACAAGCAGGCAACAGCACTACGATGCATTACAATACAGATCTGTGGACAGTCGCCCCTTTTCACTGATGGAACTATTATGTTTTTGAGAAATAGAAACATCCATAATAATTAGATGGATGTTTAAAGGTTGTATAGGGGACTTTTTTAAGGGAAGAGAAATACAGTGACAGTCCTTTTTCAAATGATGTGCATGTGTGACACCACCTTCCTCTTCCACAGCTCCCTCAGCAGCAACACCTCCTCCCGCCTCCTGACTCTAGAAATCACGCTTGTTTACAGCCAGTGCGCATTCAGCATTACTGTTGGAGTGACCTGTCTAGAAATAATTTAGCGACTGATGCGCCAGTTTTTAGACCCCTTGTCTGCTTCATTCGTGCAATCGCTGGAAGAGATCTCCAAGAATCACCTCAGTTTGGCTTTGCTCCTTTTCCCCTTCTCTTCTTCTTTCAGCGACCTCAAAAACAGACTTTCTTTTGCAGTGAACTGGTCGTGGATTCTCGTCCGCCATCGCAACAAACTTTGTGCGAATTGCGAGGAAGCTACACTTTGAAAAAGCCTCTAAGAACCGCTGCATAAAGCACATAATCCCCGTACGCTGGTGAGTTACACTAGAAACATAGGGAGTTTGATTGACAACCTAACAGCCAATAGAAAATGAGTGAGCCTCGTTATCTATTGGCTGATGTTTTTCTGGCCTCACTACATCCACAGTTGATAGATTTTCTTTTTTTTTTTTTTGGTCATCATAATTACAAGGCTGCTGCGTCTCTGTAATGGTATTTTAAACTTTCTTTGACAATTTGAAACAAAAAAAAAAATCCTCCATACAACTTTTAATGTCTTACCATGGAACAATCCAGGCAAAGCAATAACAATAACCCTCTGGAGACAAGTGGATAGCGAAACCCTCCACCAGAAGTAGCGCAGTGCACTTTTAAGTAAACATTTTAGATAATACTGTATGTGTTCCCATTATTTTACTGTCTATTTCTATTGGTTTAAAACAATAATATCAGATTATTATTATTATCAAGAGAATCAAGATCAAGACATTTACTCAATCCTGACCAGCCCTAGCCTTAAGTTTTGTCTAAAGTCAAGTGAGGCCCCTTTCACCTATATCCATCATGTGTCACAAGCTGTCAAGTTTCATCATGAGGGCGCATGTTTAAAGACACAGAGGTCAGCGTTGAGGTCAGCTGTGATGGGGTTGTGAAGGCAGAACAAGCAGCCACTTACACATAACACACAACCTCATTGTCAAAGCTAAGGGTCAGCACGCCTTTGACGATCTGTTTACATGTTAACGTCGTCACTAACAATGTTTTGAGTAAATGTTTTTAGCCCGTTAGCATATTAGCGCACAAAATAGAGACACACCATCTTCTGAACACTGATCTTCTGAAGTCAGGATTTAAATTAAGATGATTGACACATTACGGTAGATAATAAATGTAATAGATGTTGGACAAATTTGACAAAGTAGCTTATATCATTAATCAGAAATTTGTAGGTTGGTTTATAATAGGATCAGATAGCTAACATTTGAGTTTCCTCGTCACATGTTTAAAGGTGCACTGTGTAACTTTTCTGGAGGAAGGTCTGCCATCGGCTTGTCTCCGTGGAGATGTAGTTGCTTTGTCGAGAATATCCCAGAGTGGCATTAAACGTATCCATCTTGTATTTGCTCAATAACATGGGGTTATATTGTCTTACAAACTTGCACTCGCATGGGCTCGCCTCTCTACAGATCTGACATTTAACTTGGCTTGATGGCGTCACCTGCTTTCTCTGTAGAGATAAATAAGTGCAATGCCATACTGTGGAACATTTCAGATAACATTTCCACGGAGAAAGCAGATGACGAACCCTCCACCGGAAAAGTTACACAGTGCACCTTTAAGTCTTTTTTTAACAGAACCAAAACACAAGACTCAGATTCTGTACAGTAAATTATAGTACTATTATACTAATAAGTAGGGATGTAACGATATCCAAATCTCATGGTACGATATTTTCATGATAGACATCTCACTGTACTATATTTTCACGATATGCATCTCACAGTACAATATTTATTGCGATATTTTGCAGAGGCTGATATAATTGTAGATAGGACACTTTTTTGCTTTTAAAATGCCTTGACAAGATTTCGGTGTGAATTATGTCCATCATAATCCCAAGAATTCAAGTAAAAAACATATTTCTTCATGTTGTCTGCACTGAAATGAATCATGGGATATGTAGTTTCCAATGCTTATAAGCTGTTGCTACTATAAAACCATGTATTTAAGCAAAGAAACTTATAATCTGATATATTGTGACAGCCCACGATATTATTGTGAACTTTTGACGATATGATATCACGATATTTCGGTTATTGTGACATTCCTACTAATAAGACTGCATTGCTTACATATATATTTTTTCAGTACTGGCTCTTTGCTATGTTGTTAAGTTTAGAATTAGTACAGTGTTTGAGAGTGAAGACAAGTTTCTCTGCTCATCAGTTGACACAACTGAATATTTGTTTTGCTATGGATCCTACCTGGAATTACACAGACATTAGTTGGAACAGTTTTTTTAGGCAAGCCAATAGTTGCTCACTGCTAAAAATATCTACAACCTTTATATTTATCTCTAACCAACTAACAACTGCCCTCGAGTTTGCCATTGGACACTGAAGACCACGGTCAATTAGCTGTGTTATGAAATCCAAAGACACCTTCCTCATGTGAATGCCTAAATACATTGGTCTAATTTGCACCTTTACACGTTAGGATGTTAGCGATGCCACTTTAGCTTTATGGACTTCAAACATGGCGTGACACAGGAATGAGTTTTAGGGCTTTTAAGATCTGTGTGTTCTTGGAAAAAAAGGAAACAGCAGAAGATTTACATTAGGATCTCTTGTGTTGTTGCAGTTCATGTGTAAGGTTAATGGATGGTTCATTCAGGTTGATCTATGGGGCCTATATACTGACAGGTTTATGTAAGACGTTTACTGGTTTCAGCTGGCTGTCGTAGCCTATATGTGAAATTTTAAGGCCTTTTCATCATTGAAAATATACAATATTTTGCTTTAAATTGTTAATCACTATGACAACAGTTCCATCATTCTGAAATCAATGGAAAAAACTATAAAATAAAGCTCCAAAAGGCATTGAAAAACTGCAGAGAGTATTACAGAGACTTTAAATATTACTTTTATCATCTTATAAAACACAATAACTGAACTTTTCATCCACCCATCCATTTTCTTCCGCTTATCCGGGGCCGGGTCGTGGGGGCAGCAGTCTAAGCAGGGACTCCCAGACTTCCTTGACCTCAGACACTTCCTCCAGAAAAAAAATGCATGCAAACTTTGAATATGAATAACTACTCTTACTGATACGTCGCAAATTGCTATGTGAAACAATTTTTTTACTGTTAATTTCCTACCAGAAGAGTGAGACTCAATGTCTACAACACAAAAAATACTTCTAGATTTAAAAATATAAATAAAGTATAAAGTACAAATAAAATGTTCATTTTCGTTTTTGCAGTAATCTATGTATATGAAATAACCTTTGAAAGCATGTTGTTTAGGGATGTAACTATATCCAAATCTCACGGTACGATATTATCACAATGTGCATCTAACGGTACGATATTTATTGCGATATTTTCAAAAGGCTGATATAATTGTAGATGTGACACTTTTTTGCTCTTAAAATACCTTGACATGATTTTGGTGTGAATTATTTCCCTCATAATCCCAAGAATTCAAGTAAAAAACATATTTCTTCACGTTGTCTACGCTGAAATGAATCATGGGATATGTAGTTTCCGAAGTTTATAAGCTGTTTCTACTATAAAACCATGCATTTAAGCAAAGGAACTTATAATTTGATATATTGTGACAGCCCAACGATATTATTGTGTAAATGCTGTACCGCCTGCCCTACAGAAAATTGGCTCTGCACACTACCCCAAGTATTTACAAGCGCGCTCCATGTGCTAATTTAAATTACTGTGAAACATAAAGTTTGAACACTAAGAAGAAGAGTGGAGACCTGCAGGGCAATTTGAGCGAACAACGTGAATAAAATGTGCTGCCTGTCAGACAAATTGGATGTGATTATTTCATACAACAAAATAAAAACATGTTTCTATTCAGTTCGATGTGTGAAATTGTCCGCGATTATGTCAAATGTGGAAAATGAAGTGCAGCTGGTGACAACAAAAGCTAAATGTGTTTTTTTTTTTGTGAACAGTCTATAGCAATGCAGGGTCAAAGATCAACAATGCTATGTTAACATGATGGGAGTTAACAGAAAAGCTAAAAATAAGTTGAATCTTCTGGGAAAATCAGACTAACCTACAATGTCATGTGTTTAAGCATCTCCACACTCTAGTACACTTAGCTCTAGCTGTCATTTATCTTAAGCAGTACACAACACGGTGATTAGCATAGCCTTATTACACGCTGATTGCTGTACATAATTAATTAACGTGCATATTTTGATTGATCTTTGGCCTGCATCTACCTAGACATGAGCAAAGCAAAGGAGCCCAAAACACATTGCATAACCCTGGAAAAGCAATGCATGTGGGAAGCCATAAAAACAAAACTAACCTGCTTTGAAAAAGGTTAGTGCTAATAGATGGAAAACAGCAGCCCTTCCACAAAGACATACTGTGAAAAAACAGCATGAAAACTGTTCAAATCTATGGTAAAATAATTATGCTGGTGGAAAATTACGCACAATTCGTTTTCTAGTGCCGTAAAGAACTGATAAAAATAAATTCCCCCTTACAGCCTGTTGATGAATCACAATTTTAGATTTTTCCATATTAAAAGAATACATTTAATTTCAATATTATTTAATCATTTAATCACTGTCATGGCTATCAAAAGATGATTATTAAACTGTCTTAATCTCAATAAAAATGTGGTAAATTGCACATAACACATATTTAAAGGTCCTACTGTATATCACACAATCTTGGCTCTTTTCCACAGTTGTGTTTTATGATTTCATTTAGTGGTACTTTTAAAATGAACAGCAACACACATAATGTCCACATTGGCATCAGCCCCTGTCACCTTATTTGTATGTAATCTTTGACTTTAATGTTCGTCTCGTATCTTGTTGTTTCGTTCCTATATTCTGTAATGTATGTAGTTTGCAATGCAAATTACTAAAAAATAAACAAATAAATAAAAATAACAGCAACCTTTTACCTTTAGTTCAGTAAAGATTGGCAATTCCAGGGCTGAAATCATTCAAATGATTCTAATGAAGGTGTATGGAGTTTAAAAACACAATAGAGCACTTCATGTATTACTACATGACATCGCAAGGTGAAACAGAGTGTTTGAGAGACGAACTCAGCCTAAATATGCAGGATTTGTGTTAAACATGTGTGAAAGAAACAAAAAACAACATAATAACAGATCAGAAGATAGTGTAATATGGGTCCTTTAAGTAACAATTAAAGTTCCTGTACACTTTTTCTTTATGTTTTTTTCAGATTTTCACCTGTAACTTTTGTATGTTTTTATCACTTCTATCTAGTAACACAGGCTACTACTTTTATGGGCTAAATATGCAAAGTATTCAACACCATAGCTACTTCAGCACAGACATTGAGTGCACTATTTATAGAAAGTCTGCTTTGCTATAACTACAGTGATCATTAATATTCCTTGGACTCTGAGGCTTTCTTGTTGGAGAGACGATTTACTCTTAGCCAAGGGGAGGACGTGTATGTATGGAGTTGGGGGGTCTGCCTTGACTGAGGTTGGAAATAGTTGGGCTCAGTGCCACTCATGGTACAGTTACATAAGCTGTGTTGATGGTGGGAGCATGGCATTAAGAGGTCCCTGTTAGCACTGCTATTATGACAACCAGGAGAGGAGCAGATGGAGTTTGTACTAAAACCAGAAGGCGGGACTCTACTCCATCGTGGTGTTACATTAGGTTGGAAGGAACAGTGGTCAGAGTGGACGACAGACCGTGGCTTCTGAGATAAATACTTAGATAAATACAGAGAGGAACATGGGTCAAGTGATAAATGAATCCAGTCATACTACTTTTAGATTGTTGGTATAATACTGGTCTAGTTTAGTCTAATTTAGAAAGGTATTGCTGGTCAGACTGGCGCCACCTAGTGCCTCCACTCAATTTCATTTCTCTCCAGCGACTAGGTCAGGAATCAGAATACACTAGATGGTTTGCAAGAACCCCGGAAGTTGTAGACCGCGCACCGGCCAATCAGTGAAGAGCCGGGAAGCCATGACATCAAACTCAAGCGTCTGTCTGTGTCCCTTTTGTGATACAACACAACAGTAAACAAAGCAGTCGAGATGGATGTAGACGAAGACATACATTCTGTGTTGGCAGCAACTCCAGAGATCAGGAATTTAAAGCCGGAACAAAGAGAATGTTTGGTGAATTTTATCAAGGGGAAAGACGTTATTGTCCTTCTTCCTACGGGATTTGGTGCATTAGAAATGTCACGACCAAATAGCAGCAATTGGTTAAATTAAAAAAGTACTACCATCGAGCGAACAAATCCTAATGCTGTGAGGTCAGATGGTTTCCACAAAGTGAAACCGGCTGATGAATCAGACTAAGATATTGTTACTCAACTGATTAAACTTACTCTCACTTATAAGTTAGTCTACTATTAACTTAAAGGTCCAATATTACATAAAATTGACATTTGTGAGTTTTAGCCATGTTAGAATGTTGTTACATTTACAATTTTGTTATGCTTCATTCACACATGTTTGAGTAATCCTTTATTATTCATCTGTCTACATCTCCAAAGCTCAAAATGCTCTGTCCATCTTGTGATGTCATGAAGCAGTAATTTTAACAGCTACCTTTTTACCTTTTATCCTGTAGTTTCATAATTCCAGGTCTGAAATTATTCAAGTGATTCTAGTTCAAGTGAACACAGTGGAGCATTATAACATAGATCAGAAAATAGCGTAATATGGGCCTTTTAAATAAAACATTAAAAAATATATTAACATCCTTTTTTCAGAAGTAGGCTACAAAAATGTCTAGTTCAATATTCAAACAAGTCTAAAAATAATAATTATCAAAAAAACCCTTACAAGTCCCAGCCAAGTACACAATTGGCTTCAGTCTCCCTCAATGAACCCATTCTGAGAAATTGCATTAGCATAATTGGATTTCAGTGCCAGCGGTAGTCAACCAACTAGCTATCAAGCAGACTATCTCACTAGATTAGTAAGCAGTATGGGATTTTGACTTTTGCACGATCCCTTTTACACACTTGAAAGGTGAGCTATACATTTCCCCATAGCATAAATTGAGTTATTGAGGGACCATTAACAGGTGCCAAGTGTTACATGCTCCAGACATGGTCGCCTACAGACTGATGACAGCAGCGAACGTGCCCAGCTTATAGTGCCCGTATTATGCTATTTTTTGATTTATGTTATAATTTTTCCTCATCAGAAACAAACTTGGAGTTGTGTTTTGTTTCATTCAAACATGTTTAACAAACAAACCCTTCATATTTAGGCTGAGTTCTTCTCTCAAGCAAAAAACACTCTGTCCCACCTTGTGATGTCATGTAGTAACACAGGGTGTGCTCCACTGTTTTTTGAACTCCATGCATCTTCACTTGAAACTTTTGTATCTTTTCAGCCCTGGAATTGTCCATCTCTACTGAACAAAACTTAAAAAATGAAATGAAAATTACTGCTTCATGACCCGTGGTGTAGTGGGGATTTTTTAAGCGGGGGTACACAATTCGTGACTGAACCAGGAGGACTAAACCAGGTCTACACCAGGTCTAAACCAAGTCTAAATCAGGACTAAACAAGGACTAATCTTGGATTTGAGAGAGAGAGGGGCACGGGCGGGAGCGGGACTGTACAAGGCAGGAGTGGGCGGGTGGGATGATAAACTACAGTCCCACAAACTAAATATGAGTGTAAAGTAAAATATACACATGATTCATGTGTGTCTATCATACATCATTTGTGCTGGATATTTTATTTGGCATTAATAAAAACATTTTAAACACCCTAAATTTGTGGATGTGGTCTAATCTCGCATACATTTTAGACAATTCCTTTCCGCTTCTCTGTGTTTGACAGAGCTTAAGAAAGTGAATGTCTCCATCTTGCATGACTTGCAGGCATGAGCGGGACAAAATATTGCAGATGCGGGACTGAAAATTACAATTCTTCGTAGGTGTGGGTGGGAGCGGGACTGAAAATTCTGTCCCACACAACACACAAAACAAAACACAACTCCAGGTCTGTTTTGATGAAGAAACAGCGTTATAACATGGCTAAAAGCTCACAAGAGTCAATTTTGCACAATATAGAGCCTTTAAGCATTACCACAGCACTGCCCGGAGCCCACATTGGGGTCAAAGACAGTGCCAAAATGAAGTCTGACCTCATCATAGAAAATGACTAGCCTGCCTGACTGACATATTCTGGGTACAAACAGCACGTAGGCGCAGCGAGCTACAGAGCATGCATTTAGATGTTTGCTCGTTTAGCACTGAAGAGCTACTGTGCCCCGTCCAAAGAAAACCAGAGTAAATAAATGGGGCAGGCAACAGCGAGGTTAGACAGTAATCTCATAAGGATTGAGGGCTCAAACAAGGCTGCACGTTCTGGAGCAAGCATGACTTGACTGGTGGCGGCGCCCGGCTAATTAGCGACAGTAGGCTACAGAGACAGGCCTAGATGTAGGATTACGCGAGCTGGCTGTTCATGTCAGAGATGAGTGGCCAGTGAAGCAAGCTTTTGATTGATTTATTTATTTATATTTTTTGTTAAGTTTTATTTATTTATTTATTTATTTTATTTTAGATTTTGAGATTATAACAAAATGAAAAAAGAAGAAAAAAAAAAAAACTCTCACACCCCACTCTTTTCTCCACACTCAACACTTACACAAAACTACACAAAAACCACTGGGTAAACAAAACATGAACTGTCAGTCAAGTCTAATCCTATCATTATTTTTTTGTTCACAACATTTCTGAGAAGTCAAACACAAAAACAAACACACAAGCACACAAACAAAATAAATGCATATGTAAGCCGGAGATAATTTTGGAAAAGAATGATAAATAAAACTTTTTTTCTGTTAAAGGTGCACAGTGTTAGCCAGACTGGTGCCACCTAGTCTCTCCGCTCAATTTAATTTCTCTCCAGCGACTAGGTCAGGAATAAGAATACACTAGATGGTTTGCAAGAACCCCGGAAGTTGTAGACCGAGCACCTGCCAATCAGTGAAGAGCTGTGAAGACGGCAATTATTTGGACACCACTGAGAGTTTCGGTGCATGACATACATCACAACCAAATAACAGCCAAATAATTGGTTAAATTAAAAAAGTACCCGCCTACTGTCGAGAGAACGAATCCTAATGCTGCGAGGTCAGGATAGCTCAATGTAACATTTCAGGTGAAGTGTCTGGCACCTGCTTGTCTCCATGGAGATGTTATTACTTTGCCTAGAATGCTCCACAGTCTGGCATTAAACTAATATTAGAGAAAAGCAGATCTAGTTACAGCCCATAGTTGTGGAGAGGATAGGCCTACTGTGCTCAAAGTAAGAATGCACATTTTTCAGCCATAAAAACACCTTAATGGAACACGTGTGAGACATAAAAGTTTAATGCCACAATGTGGGACAGTGTAAAAAAGAAAAGGCAGATCCACACTGCAGTTCTTTAGAGACCCCAGTTTTATTACTTTTATAGGATAATAACACTTCACATTGCTATTAAAACAATAAAAAAAAAGGGAGCTCCAAAAACTGTGGTGCGGATCTCTTTCTTCATGTTTACAATTTTTTGTCTTTGGACGCAGCATGCAGATTCAACTTTTATCCGATGTGCATGTCTTCGTCTTCTAATACTGAGGAACATTCTTAGTAAATGAGTCTATAGGCAAACATTAACTTTTCTGTGGAAAGACAAAAATGTCAGACCTCCCACCACTAGTTACATACGGCAGCACATTTACAGGAGCACTGCATAACATTTCTAGTGAAGGGTCTGCCACCTGATATCTCCATGGAAATGTTATGCTTTGTCTAGAATATTCCACAGTGCAGATTCAAGGGAGAAAAGCAGGTTAGAGCACTACGCTACATTACAGTTCAGATCTGTGGAGAGTTGCCCCTATTCACAGAAGGAATTATTGTATTTTTGACTGATAGAAACAAACGTAATGACTTAATGCTAGATGTATATGTTTAAAGTCATACAGTGGAACATTCTAGGCAAAGCAATAACATTTCCATGGAGACAAGCAGCAGATCCTCTACCAGAAAAGTTGCGCAAGGAGGAAATTCACATTAGGCTATTCACTGATTTTTATTAAAAAGTTGGCAGTTATACAAATATTGATTGACAGGTTTTGTTTGTGATCCAATGTGAGAAAATAAAACTGCATTCAGTTTGCTCTACTTAAAATAGCTTACCTCACTTTCCACTCCACACCTGATTCTTGAAACAATATCTGAACAAGTTTAGACAGCTTTACGCACACTGGCATTTAGTTTGGCATCTAAATGACAACTTAAACTTCCTTTTATGTTATAAGCTGTGATATCTGCTCAAACTTGTGTTTCTTAACTGCCCAAAGGTACGATCTAAGACTTCTAATAATCCCTGAAAGATGAGCGTTATGTAAGTATGGCTTCTTATTGTGCTTGTGTTGGTTTTGTCCTGCATTATGTCACTTATTGGATTGGAATTGGGCACAGTTAATTCCCCAGTGACCTCTGTGTATCATCGGGCAAGGGGCGAAGTAACTGAAGTCAGCAAACTTGTTGATTTAATGAAGTCGTTCTAGATGAATATTGAGATTTAAAATGTGTAAATTATACCATAATGATCCACAGATGTCATAGATTATGGCCATATAATAGACACAATAGGTGTTTTTATGATAACAGAATTTGCGTATAGTTTGCCTGGTTATTTTTATTATGCCTGGTCTGAAAATGTAGTTAACTGCTGCCATTTGAGAAGCTGCAATATCATGACTTCACACTTTCTTGTTGAGGGTACACGAGGTCAAAGGTGATCAGCCACCTTTAACCCCCGCGAGACCACATACACCGTCTCTGACATTTCACCCATCGGTTTATTCCTCTGAGTACAACTTGTTCTCCCAGCCACAAATTTTTACTACATTTTTCCCATCACATTACAGTTAAAAACACAAAGTTTCCCCGGGCAACATGTGATAATGGGATTCACCTCTGCTCAGTCAATGGTGGAATTGTTTACATATGCGTGTATTAGGTCAATATATTACATAAGGCAATCATGTATGAGGTAAATGTGTATATACGCTAGTGGAAAAACTTAATGCAAAAGGAGGAAAAGATGATGTCATTAAATTCCACTATAACCGTTATTGCTGGTTTCAGACATCAAACCATCCTTCAGGCCAATATGTTTACGAGATAGAGGCAAGAAAAAATATTATTTGTTCATCTGTGAGTGCCAAAAGGTAGCCTGTGTTAAAATTTGTGGAGTTTAATTTTGGTTATTTTCTTTTGGAGATTTAAATTTTGTTAATTTTCATTTCCCTTAACAGATAATGCATTTTTTGAGTCATGTCATTACTACCAAGTATATAGGGCTGGGTATCATTAAGAAGTTGTCGATACGATACATACCTCGATACATAGGTCACAATACGATACATATCTTGATACAGTGCACTTTCGATTCGATGCAATATAGTTCGAATTGATTCGATACAGTGTAATAAAAAATAAAGTCTAAATCATGGTTGTGACACTAAAAGTCTTTGTTAAACCACTTCTTGTGCAAAGTTCATATGAAACACAAACATTTTAATCATCAAAACTGTAAAAATGTCAAATGTGTCACATAAATAAGTTCCCTTCCTTTAAACAAGCAACAAAACTGTAGCTCTGTAACAAAATAATTTAGTAAAAACCAAAAATACTCTGGTGATATATCGATACAGCTGCCCACAATATCGATACTGTATCATCATATTAAACAATACAATATATTGATATTTCTATATTTTTGCAGATCCCTACTACCAAGAGACCAAATTTCCTTTTTATTTGGTTTTCTTATGGTATTTATTCATATTGGGGTATATGAGTATCAGATTTGGATCTATCATATTAAAATAAACTTTGAAAATGCTGAAGAACAAAGTTATAACCATGTTACCATCATATGCAAGTGTTTCTCAATCCCATTTGGGTGTGTCATTAAATTATTAACAAATTTCTGACATTAAATATATGTTCTAAAAATAAAATATAAAATACCAGCTCTAACCCAGACAACAGGAAGGCATTGTGAAGCATTGGAAGAGCATCTTACATTCACAATACCACACAAATTTTACATACTAAACTATTGCACCTATATTAAATTCACTTATACATCAGCTATGCAATGACTTTTAATTCTAATCCTAATAATCCTAATTTCAAATGCATAAACTTTAATCAAAAAACATATTCCCCTTGACCCAATTCCGGTCAAAGCGTTTCATTGTGATTAAATAATACAGCTATGGTAGAAAATGTTCTGGGAGTGTTCTGATAGCGCGTTATGTTTGGATGGACTCTGTGTCATGACTTATATGAAGGAAAAAGAGGAGAGTGAATGGAAGAAAAAAATATGTACTCTACAGCTCCAACCAGCCAACCACGAACAGATCACAAGACGCCCAGAGGAGAAAGTTTTGCCTCGAAAAAGAAACTGGTGAAGTCATGTCGAAGCACTGAGAGATATTAGAAAAGGTTTTTAGTAATGGTTCTCACAGTGTAGCAGGGTTACGCAATTGCTTAACCAAAGATATTTATGCGGTAAAATCAGCTGTAAGGTATTTAATCAAAACAAGGAATACATTATATAACAGAACAATAAACTCATGAAGAGGAGGGAGTAGTGCAGCAATATGAAAAAAAAAAGGCTTTATATTAACTTCCAGAACAGACTTTTCAAAATAAATTAACATGGAAAAAAGTCCAATTTCATCCCTTGATCACTGATGTGTTGTTAAATTTTTTTAATTTTTAATTTTATTTTTCCTGTGTTTGCTAATCTGTGCATACATGCATCCCGAAATTTTGGACTTCCGGTCGTCACACAATGCATACTGGGAAGGATCCTCCGAAAAAGTGAGCATCAAACCGCCATATTTGTTTTCCCAGTGGGATGCATCTATTGTCAAAGCGGATCTTTTCAAGTCTTTTGAACCATATCACTTTTGTTTCTGGTTCTGATATTACCATATTTTAGTTCTGGGATTCGGACATCGTAATTGTGTGGTTGTTGGATGTTCTAACAGGGGAAAATGGGCTTTGGAAGTTTGCAAAATGCATAAATGCAAAAGGGAATCACATCTGTGTGACAGCAAACCTCCGTTCAAACTGTTTCCCTTCCCAACAGAATTGAAAAATACTGAAAGATGGTGATGGGCAGGATTGATACACAGGAAGGACCAAAAAGGTAAACTTTGGAAATCATCCTGAGTTTGCAGCAAACGTTTTGTATGTGGCGCACTAACAAAGCAAAAACAAGAGGTACAGAAGACAAGCAGTCTGATTTTTCTTGTTCTTGTGGCTTTACAGCAACATCACGTCTTGGTCTCTTTGCAGCGGAAAGTGTTTCTTGGTGAACAGCTGGTGCCTTTCACTTTGGCGTTGACTTTTTAAATTCCTAACCAAGGTTGAGCGAGGGATCGGAATTTTGCTTTGAGTCTGAAATTCGGCATGCATGTACTGTGCCACTACGGAAACTGATGAACATTCCACCATAGACATACATATAGAACCCCCCCAGTGTGATGTCATGGCAAAGTATCAATAGTATCGTGTGAATAAGAGCTTTCCAACATTCATTCTCATATATTAACTTTTATAGTTTACCAGCTTGTGTTGCCATATGTAAAAAGTAATAAACTGCACTACAGTTAAATGAATAGGTCACATGAGATCTTTAAACCTCCATAAATAAACAATGTATATTTAGAGGTGCCACCCAAGGGACCATTATGAAAATTACAAGTTTGTTACACATTGGCACAGCACACTTAACAGCCTGTGTGTGTTTTGTCATGCATATTGGCGTCAGAAAGGGCCACAGGGACGTCTCAAAGCTTTTAAACCGGATTAAATGTAAAGAACAGCCAAGTGGTGGAAGATGAGGTAGTAGTAGTCTATATTTTATGCTGCTCGGTAATGGGGAAAAAGACAATTATTTGAAATCACAGTTACTTGAAACTGACAAAAAACAGTCGCTTATAGACAGACTCATTAAAATTTATAAATACTGTTTTCAAATCATGTTTTTAAAGGCATTCAATTTACACCAGATTCATTTTAAGTGATTTGCAGCAGTTCAAACTTACTCTTCAAGCTAGTTTTCTCTTGACAGTAATGCTATCAACTACTAGTATGCTAACAGCACACTTCCTGGTTTGCGATAAAACACTTTATAAATAGTTGCACAGATCGGTCTACTCTAAGAGCTGCTCATACAATATGTCTGTACTGAGGGAACTTTAATACAGAGAAAATCTGGTACAGCTTTGCCCAAATTCAATCAGAACTGAACCGAATCAGAACCGAGCCTTCGCCGCCGCCGCCCTCTCCCTCTGGAACTCACTCTCACAATCCATCAGGAACTCGGACTGACTGCAGCACTTCAAATCACTTCTAAAAACTCACATGTTCAGTCTGGCATTCCCCACATGATTCCCCCGTTTTCTACAGTGTCACTTTTATTTGTTTGTAAAGCGTCTCTGAGTGTCCAAAAAAGCACTATATAAGTCCGATGTATTATTATTATTATAGAAATCCAGTAATTTTTGTAATTAATGAAAGCAATATGTGAGCAATACTTCATACTAACAATACTATTAAAAAAAGTTTAATGTAATTTGAACTGAAGGAGTATTCAGAGCTTGTATTACAGTATACACACATAAGAACTGTTGATAGAGACAGAGAGGAGTCCAAACTTGATCCCAGTACCTCTTCCTAAAACTGCTGCATGTCCATAACACAATGTGCTGTCATCTCCTGTAATCTACTCCAAAAATAGCCCCTGTCTGTCTCTGTGGTTCATCGTACAATGCTGGTGTATTTATAGATAATACTAGCCTAGTTATGTAGGGCTTATCGGACAGTGAAACCTGAAATGAAACTTTCATATGTAGCGTTGTTATGCTGCTAAGGTGACTGACACTGAAAAGGTGACATTGAAAATCCGGATCTTAAAATATCAATCAATCAGAAATGAAAATATTTGGTTTTCAGAGTAGCACGAGATCTACTACAGAGCTATAAGAGAACTAAACTAGGTCTAAACTTCAAACATTAACATTATTTGTCAAAACACCTTTATTTTCCAAAATCAAAGTTTAAATCATCACCTTACCTTGTGTTTTGGATGAAATGTTGTGCATTAATGATATAAATCAGACATGTCAAACTCAAATTTGGCCTGCGCTATAATCATATTTGGCCTGTGAGATCATGGAGACATTATTTATTTAAAATGTTGTTCTTATTTTATATTCTGCTTGTTCTAGATTTAATGTTTAATCAAAACTATTATTAAACATTTATTTTAATAAGAAAAGGTTTAACATTACATATATCGAAAAGAAGACAAAACATGCAGATGTTGTTGAAATTTTTCAATAAATGGTAAATGGTCACATTTTTCTATAGCGCTTTTCCACCTTCAAGGCACTCAAAGCGCTTTACAACAAGGAACCACTCACCCATTCACACACACATTCACACACCAGTGTACGCAGACACTGTGGGCAAGGTGTGTTAAGTGTCTTGCCCAAGGACACAACGGCAGCATTCATCTGTGGGAGCTGGAGTCACACCAGCCAACCTGTGGGTCAGTGGTCTGACTGCTCAACCTATGATGTCTTATGTCGAGAGCTGGATTCAAACCGCCAACCTTCAGATCAGTGGGCGAATGCTAGTCTACCAACTGAGCTACTGCCGCCCCATAATATAAATATTAATAAATATAAATAAAATGTATATAACATATACACATATAACATAAATATTTAGTTTGGCCCACGACTTAGTCCCAATTTTTTATTTTGGCCTCTGTCAATTTGAGTTTGACACCCCTGGGATAGATGGAGAGATCCCATTTCAGAACTCAATGCTGCATCTTGTATTTTAAAACTTGTCTTACGTTAAAATATGAACAATATCTACCACAAATACTATAAATCCAAACAGTAGGTAATAATTAGAAAACACAAATTTCTAAGAAGACAATTTATCTTGAATATAAAATGCAGAATAATAAATGTTTGTAAAATTTGATGATGGTCTTTAACCTGCAAATAGCCTTATTAATGTTAATGGATGCTAATAATTAACATTTATTGCCACAGTTAAACATAACAAGCTCCAACAAGATCAAGACAAAGAAATATCCTTTTTATAGGTCCCATTGAGGTGGATACTGGCGCCAATCCTCCAACAGTTAAACTATCTCGAGCCAGGCTTGTATCGAACAGTATTTGCGCATACTTGCTTTTATGGTTTACTTTAGCTCACCTTCGTGTCACCAGGCTGGTTTTGTCATTCACAACCTGCAACGGAAAGAACGACTACAAAAAAAGCCAGGAACACTTTGTCCTATAACTAATAGTGTGTAGGTGTATGTTTTCAACCTAGCAACACACAACAGTACAAGTAACCAAAGTTGAATTCCTTAAATTTCACAGCAAACACAGGAAGCAATACAGTTGGAATTAAGGTTTGTTTTGGTAAGTATATCCGTCGACTCTAACGGATAGGTCATATCGAGGTTGCTTAGGTAGATTTGGAGTTTACAATAACAACACTGTCCAGATAAGGTTAAGACCCGAGACACCTGGATTGGAAATTAATATAAAGTTTGGAGGAGGGCTAGTGGACATGTTACTGCAGATTTATTTGAGATTGTTATGCCCCTGAGGTCTGGCACCGAGATCCAAACAGATATACCGTACTTTCATTTCCTCAAGGAGTTTGGACCAGCTCTGATATAACAGGCTCACCATGGCGAATTATAAAGGAAACATCTTTTATAAAATGACTAAAACATCAATATATTAATAGTATTATAGTGCTCTGTCCCACTTGTGATGTCACTGTAGTGGTAATTTTCAAGTTAAAAGCTGCCTACTTTTACCTTTAGTTCAGTAAATTGTCAATTTGAGGACTGAAATTAATCATGAGATTCTAGTGAAGGTGTTTGGAGTTTAAAAACACAAGAAGAACTCAGCCTAAATATACAAGATTTGTGAGTTAAACATGCGTGAATGAAACAAAACACAACTCCAGGTCTGTTTGTGATGAGGAAACAACATTGTAACATAGATAGATCAGAAAATAGTGTAATATGTGTGCTCTAAGAATACAGAAGTGACATCTTACCTCGACCACAAAGTTAAATGCACATAAGCATAGCTCGTTACATTACATCAGGTCTTTAAAGGACTAGAGGCAGCAGCAGGGGCATAGTGTTACAGTGACAAACCAGGATGCCATATTGAGTACCGTGAGTGTGCATGACCGGACGCAGTTTAATGAAGTGCGCGTTATGCAAGCCCCGCTTATGTCACAGAACGCTAACGACTCCAGATTTATGGTCGGCTCTTCACACGTGAGTCTGTCAATGTAAAACACTCAGTCACAGGCCACTTTATTAGGTACACCTGTCCAGTACATTTAGTCCCGAAACCGGCAGTGGTGATAGTATTATCTTAAAAGTGCACTATGTAACTTTTTGGCTGGGGGTCAGTCAGCTTGTTTCTATGGAGATGTCATTTCTCTAAATGTTCCAGAGTATGACATTAAACAGCTCTACCTAACATTTACTCAATTACAGGTGTTTCTATTGCGTAAAACTATCTAGACAGCAGGCATTCTGACTGTGAGGGAGGTTGCCTCTCCACAGATCTGACCTGTAACTTGGTGCGGTTTGGTCCCCATGAGGATAGAAAAGATTAAATGTCATGCCTGTAAGATTCCAGACAAAGCAATAACATCTCCATGAGGAAAAGCATTTGACAGACACTCTACCTGAAAAGTTACACAATGCACCTTTAAACTGGAGATTTGCTAAGATTTTTCTGAACTTATATTAAATATTATATTAGTATCCTTAAATTATATTATTATCTTGACATGACAATAAATTACACTTTCATAATTTGAAAAATGGTAGTAAAAAGAAAAATATATATTGTTGATTCAATCTAAAGAGTAACACATCCTTAAAGGTGCACTCTGTAACTTTCTGGTGGCCACCTGCTTGTCTCCATGGAGATGATACTGTTTTGATTGGAATGTTACAGAGTATGACATAAAACTTTTCTATCTCCGTTGAAACAAGCAGGAGACACCACAGGCCAAGGGCAAAGACACATGTTCTTTAATCTACCTTTGATTTGCAATGACCGATAAAATGTAATGCCATACCGTGTAATATTCTGTAACAACAGCAAGCAGGAGGCGAAACTCCACTAGAAAAATGACGTAGTGCTCCTTCAACTTCTTATCTAAATGCAAATACTGTCAAATATAATGATATCATAATTTCCAAATCACAAATCAAATCTTGCCATTATAATGCCACTATATAGAAGGTTTTATGAATGAAACACATTATAGTCAGTTAGAAGGTTGGAAGATTAATAGATCTGGACCAAACCGATATTTTCGTTATTTGTTGACTTAGAAAACACATTAGGGTGTTTGTTGATGAATCATGTGGGCCAAATGACCCCAAACAAGTCTTTACTGTACACTAATGGTCAATTCATCCACTCACGTTTTCACGACTGACACCTCCACCTCCACACAAGTGACCAGAGCTTACCCCATACACTATACATTCTCCTTGACCAACATGGCAGCTTTTAAATGCAGAAGTTTGTTTAGAAAAGGCCTCTGGGGAGTCCGCGCGGCAGATGACCACATGTTTTCCAGGTGATACAAACACAGTTGAAAAGTAAAGTCATTTTTTAAGAACTAATAACAAAGCGGATATTGAGTTGAGGTTTAAGGAGTCGACCTGGCAACATGGTTTTCAAAGTGTGACATTTGAAAGAACTTGTTTCATAAAATTTGAGGCTTTAATTAATACTTACGGGAAGATATTGGATGTAGAGTACTGGAATCAAAGGTGTAGTAGTGGGTAAAAGTGCTCAAATAAAAATAATATACCTGCCCTGGGACTTAAGTCATGACTGAATAGAATGGGCATGTGGAAGACGGGAATTAGTAACGTGATAGTTCTGTCGGCCACTTTTATGAATTATCTGTTTGTCTACAAGAAGCTGTGGACTATGGACAACACAAGCTATGATGTTTTTTTATTTTATTTTAATTTAAATAATAACAGGAGCCTAGACAAAAGATACAACAAAATTAAAGGAAAGGAAACTCAAACATCCATCTAGTTAAGTCACTGTTTGTTATCTGTTTGTGTACAGCACTCTGGTCGACTGTGTTGTTTTTAATGCTCTAGAAATAAAGTTGAGCTGAGTTAAGTTATCTGGCATACTTGAACAACGCTCATGCAAGTTTGTGGTAAACATTAAACTTTACTTTACTACTCATATTTTAGAGTTTCTATCTCTTTTTTTCTCAGTCAAGTCTAAAAACTATTTTCAATCACTCAATCAAACTTTATAAAGCGTTTTTCACACATAGCATTGTTGTTGTCTGTATGTTTTATGAAGTATCTGTTTTCTACTATTGGAGCTTTGAACAATATATTCTATTCTGTTAAAAGAAAAGAAAACAAATAGACTATTCTAAAGATACAGCAAAAACTCAAGAAAGGCAACTCAAACAGAAGTAGATAACCTAATCTACTTTTATGTAAGCTTCTACGCGTGTGTGTTGTTTGTATAAAACATGTTCTATTAAAAGTTTACTTGTTATCGTTTAGAACAGTCTACAAATATTTTCGACCACTCAGTCTAAATCTACCTTTATATAACAGTCACGTAATGTACCCTCCAGGGTTTCCATGCTTTACATTGCATTACATTGATTTATTCATTTCCTGGAACATTAATCTAAACCCCAACCTTAACCTAGTTTAACCCCTGTATCTTCACACCACGTCTAATGATAAAGTGATGAAAAGCAGACTTGTGGGGATGACATCTAGAGATCCATCGATATGGTATGGTCATGGCCAATGCTAGTGCCAATTGTTTAGACTGGAGACAAACTGATGATCAATAACCTCTACTAATACTTCTGGGTCGATATGTAGGTCAGACTTTGGTCATTTTTGCATATTTTGTCATTTAAATAACTACAAACTCACTCATAGCCTTTTATTTCATCATAAACCAATAAGAGAGCAGTTTAGTCATGTTTTGTAGTTATCTCTTTGCACTACAGAGTTCCAATGAAGCATAATGTGTATTCATTAGGCAGCAGGTCAGCCAGAACTAAACATCGACCTGTGCTGGAGATATAAAGACCAATAACCCATTCATTAAAAAGAGCAAATATCAGCCAAATGATATATGGTCTATCTCAAGGCAGGTCCCATAAAGTGAGAGTGTGTACAGAGTTTAGTCCCAACACACACACAGACACATAAATGCACTTAGCCTTCTTTTATTATGACAGTGTGGTTGAGCACAAATGCCCCAGTACTTAATGCACGGGGAACGGCCATATGGGGATAAACACAAGAGATATTATATTTTTAAAAAAGGGTTTCAAATGTATGTGTTTGTTTTCGCACTCTAGTTTTGTACAAACCAAGTGCGTCTATAGTTAGCCATTGAAAACTAAGTTGGATGATTGCTGTCTATTTTTAGTGTTTAAGATGTTTTAAATCCCTGGGCACTGGGCACAGAGGTCCACTGTGTAGCTGTGACTTATCCGTGCACCTAAAAAAAGACACAATTATCAGTGGAGGCTAATAAGAAGCTGCTATCTTGACTGAAGAGCTGGGAGCAGACTGTATGAACTAAACAGGCAGTATCTCGCCAAACTATCATTAAATTAGAGCACATTTTGTACCAAACACATTTTATAGGTGACATAGTTTCCAGTGGTCTCTCTTTGAAAATCAGGTACAGCTAATACTGCCAAGCGAACATGTTAACGTCAGTGTGGCGTGAGGAAACGCACGGTATCAATGTGGGCTTGCTCATGTCTCCTCCTTGCCCCTTGGCTGGATCTGATAAAGTGAAATTGGCAGAAGTGCAAGCCCAGTAGAAGAAATTACAGTGTGGTTGTGTTGGCATTTATTGAAAGTGATAGGGCAGAGTGAGCTGGAGCGATCCAACTAAAGGCTTCTCACACGAGGGAAGGTTATGTGCTAAGATGATAGAAAGGCTGGTTTATACTAATTAAAGATGACCTGTTTGTCTCCATGGAGATATTACTGTTTGCCTTGATTATTCTACAGTATGGGAATAAATTTGGTAATCACAACGGAGACAGGTTAAAGGTCAGATCTATGGAGAAGCAAGCCTGCACATGATGCAAGTTTTTAAGGTATTTTTGAGCTATAAAACACCTGTAATTGAACAACAGAGATATGTTTAATGCCCTACTGTTGAATATTCCAGGAAAATAAATAACATTTGGAGACAAGCAGATACCGGACCATCCACCTTTCAAGTTACACAGGTATTCTGGTTGGTGATTTGCCACCTGCTTGTCTCCATGGAGCTGTTATTGCCAAGCACAGAATTGCAGAGTATTTATTTTGTCATTCATTTATTTATTCAATTACTGGTGTTTTTATTGCTTGCATTTTGGCATTCCTTGAAAAACATGCATTCCTACCATGAGCGAGGTTGCCTTTCCATAAATCTGACCTGTAACTTGGCCTGGTGGTGTCACCTGCTTAAGTCCATGGAGTTAGATAAGGTTAATGTCATACTGTGGAACATTCCAGGTAAAGAAATAATATCTCCATGGTGACAAACATGGAAGTTACAGTGGACCTTTAAGTGACATACGTATGTTTTCATGACATAATATGTGTTTTCTAGATGTGGATGGTCACCTTGTGCGTGGCTACTGCAAGTAACTACAGATTACTCCCACTGGATTGGATTGCACTGGCACAGCACCAAGTCTATGCTCGGCCAAATGAGCAGTATCAGATGAGACAAGAGTCCAGGAGACTTTTCAAGCTACCAAACATAAAGAGAGCAGGGGTGTTATGCTTTGTAGCAGCTGTTATTAATACCATTTGAATTAATTGCTGTTAAATAGGGATTAAAATGATTTGGCTCCTAGCTCATTTACCCTAGAGCCCACTTTGATCGTGCTAATGACTCCGACAGAAATGACGTAACTCTGAGCCAGCACAAACCACGTCCTTGTTCATGTGGTCCCTAAGTGACTTTTTACACTTCAAACTGCGTCATAATTCCACCTGTATAACTATATAAGAGGCAAGTGACGCCAAGTTACAGGTCAGATCTCTGTGGAGAGGTGACCTCCACTCTCAGCAAGAAAGAACACAAGCTTTTTAAAGTAATTTTTGAGCAATAAAAACACCTGTAAGAATTGAATGAACGCAAGACAGTTTAAATTTCATGTCTTGCTGTGTAACAAAACATTCTCCATGGAAACAAGCAGTTGGCAAATCCTCCACCAGGAATGTTACATAATGAAGCCAAAAGCCAAAGAAAGTTTTCTGTAAATCATTATTAGTTTGGATTTGTGTATCAGCAGTGCCTTGTGTTAATTCTTCACTTTAGTTCAATGCAGATTAAAAGATATTTTACTCTATATCCATTACAGCCGAGGGTGGTCCAGCAAAAAGTGTAAACGTTTAACATCAGATTGCCCTCATATTGTGAAAATACAAAGCAAATTTGTCTAAGATACAGTAAAGATACACCAGCAGATAACTCACTGCAATAATATGTACTGTTTGGGTTTGACACCACAGTTAAAGTTTATCTACAAATGCTTCACAAAGTGCCCTGAATCCATATCATGTGTTTGGAAAAGAAGGATTAACCTGTTAAATTTCAAGCAAATTGTTAAAGACACACGCCACTGTTTTACATTACAGAGACACTGCAAAAAGTGAAATCTAAGTTAAAATGACTTTAATTAAGAAAGTTTTATCATGATTTGAGTAAATTCACTTCACAAGGAAAAGTATGTATCAATGGAACAAGACTTTTTGTACTTAAATTGTGAAAATACATCTTGCTACACTGAAGATAAGAATAGCAACTCTTTGCACATAAAATAAAAAACTAAATCTAATGTTGCTTGAATTAAGAAAACACACACTTTTGTAGATAATTTTACTTGTCAGGTTCAGTCTACTCATATATAAAGTAAAATATTCTTAATTTAAGTCATTTTACCTGGATATTGCTTTTTGCAGTGTAAAGGTCCCATCATATATTAAGCAACTAGGACACAGGAGGGAGTAACTAAAAGGATATAAGGCTGAGTGCACTTAATACCAGTAGGGAGAGGGAAAAGTACCACCACTACCATTACTACTACTACTACTACTACTACTACTACTACTACTACTACTACTACTACTACTACTACTACTACTACCAACTTATATTCATACTCATATAACCTATTTTAAAACAAGATATTTTTAAACAAAAGTTTTTTCAATGTGTAATTTGATGTAATACTCTGAAACCGTTTGTAAAATACATTTAATTTTATTGTCTGAGTAAAATATCTTTGTCACATAAAGTGCACCGTTGCCCAGTGGCATTTATGGTTGATTAAACTAAAAAGGGATTTTATGAACATTAGATTGAACGTAGTGTACACAAATAATAAAGGGAGTATAAAGTGGAGATTAAGTGGTGTGCAGGGCTTACTCTGGCCTCACTACAAAACTCATTGAGTTCATGAATGAAAGTAAAGGCAGGATAAACAACAGGTCATCCATTATTTAGTGCTTCTATGTGTCTCTGAAAGCGGGTGAGGTCCCTGAATGGCATCTGAGCCAACTTTGTGCCATGTGGGGAGTGGTTGCTAAGCAGCAGTCACCTGCGATGGGACTAGATTTGGTTTAATCTTGGTTTAGTTCTGTTTTAGTCCTGGTTAAATCCTGCTTTATTCTCGCTTTAGTCCTGGATTATAATCTTGATTTAGTCCCAGTTTCTTCAATAATGGTTAAGACCTACTTTAGTTCTGCTTGAATCCTGGTCTGGTCCGGTTTTAGTCCTTTGTTAGTCCTGGTTTAATGTAATTCAGGATAAAATTCTGGTCCAGTCCAGTTTTAGTGGGCTAATCCTGGTTTAGTCCGAGCTGCTACCAGTAAGTACCAATTAGTCCTGGTTTAAGTCAGGTTTAAGTCTTGGTGAGATATGCACTAACATATACAATACTACAATAATATTATGTGGTATGATACATAAAATTAACCTAAAACCTAAAACAGGTCTTCTGGTTTATCTGTAGTCCTGGTTTAGGTCTGGTTTGGTCTTGTTTTAGTCCTAGTTCCATCTCTAGTGACAACTGTTCCTCTTAACCATAGATCGTAGCAGTACACTGCAGTGAGAGTCCAGGTCAGTGCAGAATCACATGCTGCACAAGCTTAGATAACTGTATAAAAATATAGAACAATGTTGGTCACACTTCCCTTGGGAGGACTGCAGCGGTGTCTTTGTCTTTGTTAGTCAGACCACAAGGACAAAAGAGATTCAGTGCTGTTAGATAATTGTATTGTGTTGCTAAAATGTTTTGTTTAAGTTGTAAAATCCATTGTACAATCAATATATTGATCCACAGGGGAATTCACTTGGTCACACTAAATTATACAATCAAAACAATAGAAAAAACAGTCAAAGGCAAATAGAACAACCATGAAAACATATGCAAAATAATACTGAAAATACGAATAAAATACAGAGATAGATTAAGAATGTGCACATGTTCTATAATCAAACTGGGACTAAACTGGGACTAGAACTGGACCAAACCAAGTCTACATCAGGACTTAACTGGGCTAAAACCAGGACAAGTGTGGAACCACAGTAAAGGCAATAAGACAATAAAGAAAATGTAAAATAAAATAAAATAATTTATAAATTAGTATTACAGAACTAAAAGAATAGATTGTACGTTTAAGTTGCAGAACATAAGGACCTAATAATCATGAGTCAGAAGTATGTGTACACTTTTAGTTTCTCTTTCTGTTTAATCTAATGAACTGAATTTGAGATCATATGTGGAGTTCACTGGATCACTCATGTATTATTCACTGAGTCAAAACAAAATGTGGCATCAGCATCATGACCTGCACATCACCATGGCAACACTCTCTAATTTCTTTAAGTTGTATGACTCAACTTATTACATCGATATTACTTATATCAAATCAGGTATTTTTAAGTAAAGATGCATTGTTTATCTTTTCTGATGAAGAGAAATGCTTTTCTTGATAGACATGTTATTGCTTTATCTGGTATGTTTCACAGTGTGGCATTAAACCTTTCTATCTTCATGGAAGTCAAACCAGACCAGGGTACAGATCAGATCTGTGGAGAGGCAACCCCACCCAGAGTTAGAATATAATAGTATAGAGCTGTTTAAAGTCATACCACGGAAAATTTCAGGAAGAGTAATGACATACTGTATCTATAGAAACAAGAAGGTGATGTAGCCAGATCGAAAAAGTTACACAGTGCACCTTTAATATACACTTCATTATCTCCATATAAATTTGTAAACTGCAGTTGACCTACATTTGACCTAAAACCGCTCGGGTAACTTATTATTATGATGATTAGGAAATATAGATGTAATGATATCCAAATCTCTCTGTCCGATATTATCATGAAATGCATCTCATGGTGCGATATTTATTGCGATATTTTGAGGGGGTAATATAATTGTAGATAGGACACTTTTTTGCTTTTTTTAAAAGAATTTGGTGTGAATTATTACTAGGGCCTGACCGATATATCGGTTGGCTGATATTATCGGCTGATATGGGCACTTGGAGACATATCGGCTATCGGCCTAAATCTTGCTGATATGGGCTGATAGTCCACGTGGCCATGTTGTACCTTGTTATGAAGCTTAGACTCTCTATATTATGTCCATTTAATCCAATTTACAGAAAGATAAATGTCCTAATATGTGGTGCCGCATCAGCATTTATCAGAGGAGTAATTTGTCTATGTCTGTGACACCATACTGCCCCTGAGGTTTACACCCGTGCGCAGCCATAGATCCATGGGCACAACACTACGGAACGGCTTTTAAATGCTCTTATGTCTGATCCACGATACTGACTATACATTTCAGCGCAGTTTTGGCCAACAACAAACTTACTGCTTGTTTTTATCAAAGTACGAATGCAGAGAAGAGCAGACTGTCCCATAGACAGAGGACACACGCAGCTGCTGTCAGCTTGTTGGATTATATTTTTTACGCACGATCATTTTGAGTCAGGATTAAAAGAGCACTTATGCCTATTTGTGAAGACTTGTGATCTGAGAGGAGCCTGTGTGAGTGGTGAGTGTTACAAATGTGTTTTGGAGCTACTTTTCGCTCTTTCTCACTGGTTAGCACTGAGCTACCACTCCTGTTTTCTCTTACATTGGCCTAGTGTAAAGTGACTACAGTGGCTGTTTACACTTTACTGTACCTGCATTGATATGTAGATGACCTGTGAATAGAGGCGTGAATGATCGACATTTACACATATAATTAATCACAACAGCGCGCACACATTTACTGCTAAAGGATAATAGCGGTAGTTTACTTACTTTCTTTACTGGCTAGAACGTGATGCAAAAATGCCATTAGGGTGACCTACTGTCTTTAAATATGACTGTAAGAGGCAGAATAACAATAAATGTAACCTAAACAAACCTAATTTAAAATCTAGTAGAGCCAGACCTATGTTTTATAATCAACTGAAGATTTACAGTCAATTGTTACATCACTAAATATATCGGCAATTATATCAGCTACTGGCACCTCTAACTCCCATTTTATCAGTATCATATTGGCCGCAAACAAAATCCATATCGGTCTGGCCCTAATTATTACTGTCAAAATCCCAAGAATTCAAGTAAAAAACATATAACTCCATGTTGTCTGCGCTGAAATGAATCATGGGATATGTAGTTCCAGTTTATAAGATGTTGCTACTGTAAAACCATGTATTTAAGCAAAGGAACTTGTAATTCGATATATTTTGGCAATCCACAGTATTATTGTGAGACTTTTGACGATGTAATATCAAGATATTTTGATTATTGTTACATCCCTATTATGAAATAGAGTTATGCTAATGAGTAAGTAGCAACTTGCGGAAATACTATTAGGAAATTAACATACATAATTTAAAACACTATAAAACACCTGTCATAATTACAATATACTACAATATAATGCTAGAAAATGTAAAGATGGTAAATGATAATACTAATTTATGACACTGACACAATAACTCAAGAGAAGATTGAAACCACAAAAACTTTTCTTGCAATATCATTAAAACATCATGAGCTGCAACAAATACATACAGTGAAAAAACTAAAATCTATTCAAGTTAAGATTACTTGAATTAAAAAGTTTTATCATATGTAAATATCACATCACAAGTTAAATTATCTACCAATGGAACAGGACTTTTTGTAGTTAAAATATAAAAATACATCTTGCTATACTGAAGATAAGAAAACAGCATCTCTTAAATAAGAAACTAAATCCAACACATGTATTCCACTTGTAGACAGTTTTACTTGTCAAGTCAAATGTTCTTAATTTAAATCATTTTAACTGACCTAGATATTGCTTTTTGCAGTGTAGCAGATTAAAACACCTGAGTACTTTGTATGTTTATATGTGTAATGAGTCTTTTACAGCTTAAATCTAATCATATAGCCAAAAAATGACCAAAAATACCCCAGTAGTGCAAAGAAACTGTACTCACGATAAATACTGAACCCAAAAATTAATATCCCATTTATCAAGCATTGAAAATAGCTATAGTAATAATTATCGTGCCAGGTCTACTTCAAAGCATCTATAATTGAAAGGTACTTTAAGGTAAGAGTTGTTGTCAGTCTAATAATTGCCCCAAGTCACAACAAAGCAGGAATAACAAGACGGTATCACTACCTGCTATAGCCTGTATATACGTTGTAAACACAAACTGAAGAAGTTGGCTTTAACTTGTCAAAGTGGAATTGAAGGAGCTTTGTTCTTTTTTGTTGCAGTCACAAAAACTCGTTTAAGCCGCCGCCCATAAGAGCTGTGTTCACGCAAAGAGAATCAATACAGCAATAATAGCTCCATTGTACAGGACAATTAGAACTATTTTTAAATCATTTGGACCGGACTGACTCATCCACAATAATTGCATAAATAAAATCTGACAACTGGTTTTGTTCACGCAATTTAGATCTAGTGCTGTAATTATTTTTGCAACATCAGAATTTGTCATTTATCATTTGTACAATTTAAATTAGACTGAGTTAAGGTGCACAGAGTAGCTTTAGTGCTGCTGGTCTCCATGCTATTGATTTGCCTAGAATGTCCCAGTATATGGCATTAAACTTATCTGTCTTGCATTTATTCAAATTCAACTGTTTGAAATTAATGTAATGAAGAAGAATGCAGAAAGTTTATGCCATACTATGGAACATTACAAATCCATATCATCTCCATGGAGAACCGTTACATAGTGCAACTTTAACACTATTTTTGGTTGGCAGACTTTGACATGGTTTAGTCCTGGTTAAGGTCTAGTACAGACGAGCTTTCGATCTTGTTTAGTCCTGGTTTACTCCTAGTTTACTCCTAGTTTAGTCCTAATTTAGACCTGGTTTAGTCCTATCTTAGTCCTGGCTTAGTCCTGGTTTTGTCCTAGTTTAGACCTGGTTTAGTCTTGATTTAGTCTTGGCTTAGTCTTGATTTTGTCCTAGTTTAGTCCTGGTTTACTCCTGCTTTAATGTTAGTTTAGTCCTGGCTTAGTCCTGGTTTTATCCTAGTTTAGTCCTGGTTTAGGCCTGGTTTAGTCTTGGTTTAGTCCTGGTTTTGTCCTAATTTAGTCCTGATTTTGTCCTAGTTTAGTCCTGGCTTAGTCCTGGTTTTGTCCTAGTTTAGTTCTGGTTTAGTCCTGCTTTAGTCCTGGTTTAGTCCTAGTTAGTCCTGCTTTATTCCTACTTTAATCCTGTTTTACTCCTAGTTTAGTCCTAAATTAGTCCTAGTTTAGTCCTGTTTTAGTCCTAGTTAGTCCTGTTTTAGTCCAGTTTAGTTCTGCTTTAGTCCTAGTTTAGTCCTGCTTTAGTCCTGGTTTAGTCCTCCTTTAGTCCTAAATTAGTCCTAGTTTAGTCCTGTTTTAGTCCTACTTTAGTCCTGCTTCAGTCCTGCTTTAGTCCTAGATGCAGCCTCTGTATAAATCGTTACACAGCTGATTGTAGTTCCTGTGGATGTGAGCCAGGTAAACTCAGGTAATACATGTTTAAAGGACCTGGGACTGTTCTCCTTGACTTGTAATGATGACGCACCTGAAGGCTGCTCTGTCAACACTGCTACAGCTTTTCTGTTTAACCACCAACACTGAGCTTTGTGTTCATTTAGACAATCTATGTGTAATAGAAAAGGTTGACCAGCAGTAGTGGAAAGTAACAAACTACAAAAGTAAAAGTACAATGCTCATGTCAGGTGTATTTGACTTTAATTTATCATTTTTACTTTTACTTCACTACATTTGAGTGCATTTATTTGAACTTTCTACTCCACTACATTTTAGATCTGGACTGAAAAGTAAAAAGTACTTTTCTTTATTGTTTGAGACTTACTGTTGTCATATTTAATTTGAGTTTCTGTCCAAACTTTGAGCAAACCAAATATACACATGCACAAAAACAGCTACAAAAAATAAGAAATCTATCAGAAATCAGCTAAATTCTTACCATAATACCAAAATCACTACATTTCAGCTTTTAATTGTTCTAATAATGTCTGCAGAATACTTTTACTGTTGATTGTTTAAGTACATGTTTAAACAGGTACTTAAGTAGATTTTTTTTTTCATGTGATAGTAGCTTTTTTGCCCCTGTATTTGTACTTTTACTTAAGTAACAAAATTGAGTATTTGATCCACCACCATTGACCAGCAGACAAGGTGAGTTTGAGGTATTAAACGGTACTGAGATACGCTTCTGGGAGGTTAACTTATCACACCGCTAACAGTATCAACAATGGCCGACTTAAGCTTATTAGAGGAGATTAGGGAGATTACCTTGGCTCATGTCTACAGTGAGGAGATGAAAGAGCGTTGCTTTTTAACAAGGCTACGAGGAACCGAAACAAAAGAAACAGCAATAATGTCTACACTCCAGGGTCATTAAGTGTAAAAAATGCATGCTAATGTCTTTTTGATTTATTTATCCGCATAGTAATTTAAAGGTGCACTGAGTAACTTTCCGGGTGGAGGGTACACCACCATGGAAATATTTTTGTTTTGCCTGGAATTTTTCACAGTATAATATTAAACTTATCTATTTCCATTGAGACAAGCACCAAGCCAATTTACAGGTCAGATTTGTTACAGGTTCACTTAATTACATTACAGTCCATATTTTCTAAGCGTGGGACACAACCTGCTGCTGGATTTATACCAGAAAAGTTACACAGTGCACCTTTAAGTAAATGTGTTGCGTGTTCAGCTACTCAAAGTCCCAAAATCAATACGCATAAAACAGTCTTAAAGCAGACCTAAACGAGATCTGAATACGGTCTAAACTAGTACTAAACCAGTTATGCATCAGGGCTAAACCAGGATTAAACCAGGTTTAAAGTAAGTTAAGAGCAGAGCTAATTCATTCACACTACACCAACATTGTTCTGTAGAGGTGTTAATTAGGGATGTAACAATATCCAAATGTCTCAGTACGATATTTTCACGATATGCATCTCACGGTATGATATTTACTGCGATATTTTGAAGAGGCTAATATAATTGTAGAGAGGACTCTTTTTTGCTTTTAAAATGCCTTGACAAGATTTTGGTGTGAATTATTTCCATCATAATCCCAAGAATTCAAGTAAAAAACATATTTCTTCATGTTGTCTGCACTGAAATGAATCATGGGATATGTAGTTTCCAATGTTTATAAGCTGTTTCTACTATAAAACCATGTATTTAAGCAAAATAACTTGTAATTTGATATATTGTGACGGTCCATGATATTATTGTGAGACTTTTGATGATGTGATATCACAGTATTTCGGTTACTGTGACATCCCTCGTGTTAATGACTAAGACTGATGTATTCATATTATGTTTGAGCTGGTAGTGGTTTAACAAAGAAATACTGCCGTTGGCATGCATTTAGTTCTTAAAAATAGTGAAATATCGCAGAAAATGTCAGCTCCATCGCCTTCATGCTTCTATGGAGATGTCATTGCTCTGCCTAAACTGTTCCACAGTATGACATTAAACAGATATACCTTACATTTGTCGAATTACAGATGGTTTAATAGCTGAGAAATACATAGAAAAATGGGAGGTTGCCTTTTGACTGATCTGATCAGTAACTTGGTATTAGGGATGTAACAATAACCAAAATATCGTGATACTGTATCGTCAAAAGTCTCACAATAATATCGTGGACCATCACAATATATCGAATTACAAGTTCCTTTGCTTAAATGCATGGTTTTATAGTAGCAACAGCTTAAACATAGGGAACTACATATCCCATGATTTATTTCAGTGCAGACAACATGAAGAAATATGTTTTTAACTTGAAGTCTTGGGATTATGATGGTAATAATTCACACCAAAACCTTGTCAAGGTATTTTAAAAGCAAAAAAAATTGTCCCATCTACAATTATATTAACCTCTCTAAGATATCACAATAAATATCGTATCATGAGATTTGGATATCGTTACATCCCTACTTGGTCTGGTTTGGTCTTCATGAATATAGAAAGGTGTAATATCATACTGTGAAACACTCCAGAGAAAGCAATAACAACAAAGGTATTTAAAAAGTTACACAATGCACCTTTAACATGAGCCCTAGTAGGTTATACACATCACACTTCTCTGTCTTTATAAAACTGAGATTCTTGCAGGCAAATTTAAAACATCAACCATGTGTCTTCACCAACAAAGAGGAAGCTGTTACATAAAATATTATAGCTTGAGGTGTATATGGTGTCTTTGTATGTTCACCAATCCCCCAAAACAAGAACCCCGTTGTGTAGACTGACAGGTGGATTCTGAGTCCCGGTTTGCTGCTGCGACGTTTCGCTTCAGCCTCAGGGGCACCTCACCTTGTGTAATCCCTGGATGCCTCAAATTGTCCTGGATACACAAAGACTTCCTGTGTGCTAAAATAAGAAGCCAGACTTACAGGTGCATTGTGTAACTTCTTGGTTTGGGGCTCGTCGTCTGCTTGTTTCTATGGATATGTCATTGCTCTGCCTGTAATGTTCCACAGTGTGACTTTAAACAGCTCTACCTTAGATTTATTCAATTACAGGTGGTTTTATGGCTGAAAAATACACACAGAAACAGGACATTCTGACTCTTTCGCTCCTGGAATGTTTCAGGATATGTCCAAAAATAAATATCCTAGTCAAACTATAGGTCAAACCCCAAGCGAGAAAACTCTATTGACAGTAAGAATGCAAGATTTCCAGGTATTTTTCTCAATAATGAAGTCAATGAAGATAAGATAGATACGTTTAATGCTACACAGTGGAACATTCTAGGAAAAGCCAGGACATCCTCATGGAAACAAGCAGGAGGTGAAACTCAGCATCCCAAAAGTTAAATAGCAAATTTAAAGCGCACTTAAAGCCTATAATTACTACTTTTACAACAACATCTACTACTGCTTCTACAACAACAACATCTACTACTACAACTGCTCGTACTAAGCCTACTAGTACTACTGCTACAGCCTGATGCAAGCTGCCTGTGTCACACGAAGGGCCAAAAGTAGGTGACGGGCTTATAGTTAAATCCTTGAGTGTGCTATGGGTCTATAAGCAGGTGAAGGGGCAGCTGCAGCTCAGACTATTTAACGCCAACACAACATAACAATATAGGACACGGATCAACCATCTGCAATATTGGGAAGCAACTGAATACATGTGCAGAGAATACATCTTCTGAATACTCATTTTAAGTAACTGTATTCTAGTAGGTACTTTTAAAATTGGTGGTACTCAGAATAGTTTCTTTCCTAAAATCAAAAGGAAACATTGCGGTACTTGATCTCACAATTTTGGTTTCAACCTGCATATTATTAACCCCTTAACCCCTGAATTTATCTAGCTGTATATAAAAAAAATGGTAAATTAAGTTGAGATTATTAATTTGACTATAGCAAAATAAATAAATTGAAATGCAGGTATGTTGCAAACTTACGACAAGTAGAAATAAGTGCTTGCCAAAGCTTCCTAGGAAGGTGCTGCACATACACTCACCAGCATTATCACTATCTCGTCTTATATCTTGATCCCAACAGTTTTGTCGCATATTTGTGACACTCGGCATTAAGGGGTTAACTAGGGATGTAACAATAACTGAAATATTGTGATAAAGTATCGTCAAAAGTCTCATAATAATATCGTGGGGCATGGCAATATATCGAATTACAAGTCTCTCTGCATAAATTAATAGTTATATTATACTATAGTTACAGTTATAAGCACTTTTAAACCTTAATTATTTGGATTATGACAGACCAAAGTCTGTCGAGGCTTTTTAAAGGAAAAAGTAGCATATTCACAATTTTGTTAGCCCCCACAAAATATCACAATAAATATCGTACTGTGAGATGTACATCGTAAAGATTTGAATATCGTTACATTATTTGTTTTAGTATTAATAAGAAAAACAGAAAAAACTACTCTTGTGGTGAGTGCATGTCTGATTTTTTGTGACAGGAAATGCTTTAAAATCATGACACAAACACAAAGCTGTTTTTAATCCCATGTTGCATTTTTACACTAATTTAATTGTAAAAATATTCAGAATACTGTACTCTAATTGGACCATGTATCAGAATACGTTACAAAATACATTTTAAAGCAGGTATTCAACATTCAATATTCTCTAGCTAAATATATTTTCAAATCTCTTTCCCTGCCCATCAGTCTGGCCTGTCTCTAACATCAACACGGTGACGGGAGGATGTTTGTGTACATGTGACACCTACATATGGCCTTAGGCATGTCTTAGGGTCTGGAAATGTTTCACAAGCTTCAGTGCAGAAGTAAGAGCGAACTGTGAAAAATGCTGTTTACAAAAAGTGCTACCAAAAATATCAAATTTTAAGAAAGGTCAGTCATGGGTTAAAGAAAGACTGGCTAATTTTCGTGTGGGTGTAGATTGCAGTTTAGACTATAGGGATTTGGTATCTGTACCCAACTTCTGTTCTTCTTTTCCAAATAAACATGCTTTTGCCAAGATTTTTCTACCATTTTGTAATACAGCCCAGAGATAAAAAGTCAAGAAAGAGAACACTTACTGAAATAAAAATTGGAAACTAAAATATGAAAAATTCTGTAGCATTTTGAAAAAGATAACAAAGATACAAACTTAGACAAACTAGCAGAGGTGGGGACATGCAAACTGTGACTTGGACTCAAGTCAGACTTGAGTCACTATTTTTAGGACTTGAGACTTGACTTGATAAAATGGACTAAGACTTGGGACTCGACGTGGACTTGAAGGTCAGTGACTTGGGACTTGACTTGGACTTGAGGCCAGTGACTCGAGACTTGACTTGCCTGTATTTGACTTGGGACTTGACTCGGACTTGAGGTCAAAGACTTGAGTATTACTTGAGACTTACTTGAGACTCGCAAAACAAAGACTTGGTCCCACCGCTGTAAACTAGATTAGAAATTAATTGGTTTTTTTTGTCTATCCTTAAAGATGCACTATATAACTTTCCTGTCTCCATGGAGATGTTGGTATTGAAGTGTGGTATTAAATGTGTCTGTCTCAGCGGAGACAAGACCAAGTCACACATGAGTGGAGAAGTAAGTCTGCTCGTAGTAAGAATACAACACCTGTACTGAAAAAAGCAGCATAGATACTGTATGTTTGTCTCCAGTACAATCTAAACACAAGCAAGTGGCAGACCTCCCACCAGAAAAGTTACATACTGCACCTTAAATTTTAATCAATTTCAGTCAGGTTTTCATGATGTTCTGACCACAGCACACTCCATATTCATATAATCTAACCTCTCTAAATGTCCATGTTCAGAGCAAGCCTTGCAGAGCCTTGTCTGGTGCTAACACAAAACAGAGATTAGCCTGGATGGCGGAGCACAGTAGTTTGGGCTGCTGACAGACAGAGTGACCCGGGTTACCACCAACGCACATGAACCCCAGTCAAGGTCGAACAGGGAAATATATACAGCAGATTAGCCGCTTCACAGAACACACTAACCCTTTGGACATCAGGATACCACAGAGAGAAAGAGGGAGAGAGGGAGAGAGCGAGCGAGTGAGGAAGGGATTTGGAAACTGGAGAATGAGACAGTTGAGCTGAAATGAGATTGATGCAAAATATGCCAGTATCTTTGTATGGTATTGTCATTTGTAAAGTAGCCTTTTTTTTACACATAGACTAATAAATGAGTATTCAAACTAAATCCATTTAAATCAGTCAATTATAATTTAGATAATGAAATCCAACAAGCATTAGTGTGTCTGGTTGTCCAATTTGTCTTTCTTGTTGTAGTCCTTTAGGTACTTTGGTAATATTTAGCAGGATAAGCAGCAATATTGAACTTTGTAAGACAAAAGTTACAATAAGTGTTGTGTGTATGAGATAAGAATGTGTTAAAGGTCCATCTATAAAAAGCTGATTAATATACTTGTGTTATTGTTGCTATTTTTGTGCAGTGGTGCTTGTATCTTACCTGCAGCTCACACCACGCCACCTCCACTGTGGTCTCCGTGTCCAGTCCTTTGTACACGTTCTTGAAAGACCCCCGCCCGATCTCTATGTTGAACTTTAGATATCTTCCATCAGGAGACGTCGCCACGGCTTTGGTCTCCAGGTCCTCCTTCTCCTCCTGCTCCCACTGAGTATCAAATGGGATCCGGGAGAGGTTCTTTTGCTGTTTGGTCTGGGCCAGTTCACTGTCAGAGTCCGAGCTGGCCTCCTGCCCCCGGGGCCGGCGCTCCCAGTCCGCCTCGTGGTGTGTGGTGTCCGGCTGCGTGGGGGGCGTGAGGGTGCAAGGGCCCGGGCTGGAGACGGGTGAGGGCGACTGGGGTGACTCTTCCTCGGCCTTCTCTTCCTCTACCCTGGACTCTGTTAGTGTCAGGATGTTTTCGGCGGACCACGACAAAGTTTTGGAAAGAACGCCGCTGTAAAGAGGCGAATCCAGGTCCATGCTGATTTTCTGCAGCCCATAAGAGTTCCTTCTTGCGCCCAGTCCGTGCGTCCTGAGCACGGACGGGACTCGGGGCTCTGACATATCCATATGGAGGCCGGGGAATCCGCGTCCTGGTATCTCAACCTGTGCGTTGGACATTGTTGCAGGTTCAGTATAATTTCAGTTTGGTGCCTAAAGTGGGACATAAGAACAGAGGCATTAGGGTCACTAAGGACAGTAAGTTGCAGAGAGGATGTCATGTCAGATCGTACACGACAGATAACAAAAACTACATTTAAATGAAATAACTTTTAACAATACCCAGAACTAGACGATAAAAAATGTTAAGTTATTAAATATGTGGACTTACTCATGACAGCTGTGGTTCAGACCGTCTCACATCGACAAACCCCGCAGATAAAAGCACATTAAAGCATACTTCCTCTTGGTTTATCGGAGTTGTTCTCTTGTACAAGTCCTCAGTCATAACCTCCAGAGGGAGGGCAGCTCTGCCTATATCAACAACAGAGCAGTGGAAAGCAGCGCGCACCGTGCGTCCCGGCTGCGCGCGGCCAAAACTCCGCCCCCTTCTCCCCAGCATTCGCGCGCGCATCCAACAGGCAGTAATTACAGCACGTGGAAAGATATTATTAATTAATGTCAATAGAAAAAGCAGGGGGATATTTGCTATTGTTTTAACAGCTGTTGGTTCCCACGGGGCGTTGTGGTTCAGTCTTGTGTCTCTAAATGAGTTGTGCTTTAGAGACCACACTACAGACCCGTTTGACATTTGCTTGTATTGATCAAAGGAGCAGCACAGGGACAGCGTGTTCACATCATTAGATTTAAAGGTTTAGACCCTGTTTGTGCCTTAACCAAAGGACAGCAAGATGTCCCTTGGGAAATTAACTCCCAGTGGGCAATGTTTTGTTGACCCATTTCAGCTTGTCCATCCAAAGCATTTATAGCACAATGTTGTTAGAATGATAATCCACACACATGCTGAACAAGTGTGTGTAGTTTCAAAGTATGCCCAATAGGGGGAGCCAACTGCAGTATTAGAGTAACCGGACACTTTTACGATCACTCAAGGCCACCCTGAGCGAGCCCCACCTGTTTGGAGGGTTTTTATCTACACGTTGGACTCTCAGGAGAGATGTTACGTCCTGAATAGCGCATGTTATGAGTAATCCTGCACAGCTGTGAACCAGAGCAGCCTCTCTGCACGTCTCAATCACGTTTAGTTTACATGCTTCTTGCTTTATACGTACTGCGAATATAATAGACATGATCTACAGGCTCAATGTAACGACAATGTAAGGAAATCACTGCATTGTTAAAGGTGCACTGTGTAACTTTTTTGGGCTGTTACCTGCTTGTCTCCATGGAGAAGTTATTGCTTTACCTGAAATGTTCTTCTGTATTGCATTAAAATTATGTAACTTGCAGTCACTTAAATACTGGGAATTTTCTTATTTTGAACATTCACTCTCACAGAGATCTGACCTGTAACTTGGCCCAGTACCGTTACCTGCTTGACTCCATGGAGACTAGGAGTGTGTAAAAAATATTGAAATATCAACATATCGTATCATTTAATGTGATGATACAGTATCAATATCGTGGGCTGCTGTATTGATATATATCGGCAAGAGTATTTTTTTTTTGTATATTTTACTACATTTTTTTGGTTACAGCTACAGTTTTGTTGCTTATTTAGTGAAGGGAAACTCATTTATGTGCCACATTTGACATTTTCACTGTTTTGATGATTAAAATGTTTGTGTTTCATATGAACTTTGCACAAGAAGTGGTTTAACAAAGACTTTTAGTGTCACAGCCTTGATTTAGTCTTAATTTTTTTTATTGAATCGTATCAAATTGATTTGAAATATATCGTATCGAACCAAAAGTGCACTGTATCGAGATATGTATTGTATCGTGGCTTATGTATCGAGGTATGTATCTTATCACCAATTTCTTAATGAAACCCAACCCTAATGGAGACAGATGCTTAAGACTTTACTATGGGACATTATAGCAAGAGCATTTCCATATGAAATGTGAATTCATATCCATGAACCAACCTTCGATCAGAAGTTACACAGTGTACCTTTAAGGTTAAGGTTGTTGCATATTGTATTATTTAAGTTATAGACTACCTCATACTACTCTGTGTTTGTGATTATTATGTTTTTTGCAAGCTTTGTGCCAAGTAATTTCCCTCGTGGATCTACAAAGTTTGTGTAAGTACAAGTTAATAATTTATTATAGAGTTAAATATTAAAATCTGAAAATAGCTAAGATAATTCTCACTACATTTAATGATAAAAGTATCCAAAATAGAGTGCTACCATAGTCGGCACAAGCAGTCTGTTCAGATAACTATTGATTTTCCTGGTATCACTTTGAATTGATAAAATATAAGCCCTAGAACAAGACAAACCAAACAACAGTTACCAAATGTAGATTTATTTTTCTATTGAGGATAAGAAAAAGGAGTGAAATATTGATAGAGAGGACAGAAGAGTCACAGTAGCACGATACTAAGACAGCAGTCTGTGGCCCAGGTCCCTGTAGAGTTCCTATAATGGAAGCATGTATTCTCAAAATATGGGTCCCTCTGGTGTTGTGTTTTGGGATTTTTTAAAGACGTCATTACAGCGGCCCTACACCAGAGCTAATGAGACAGAAAATCAGAGTTAACAAGAAAATAAAAGAGAAATAAAACTATATTTACAGAAAGAAAGAGCAGAAGGTGACAGCTCTCCACCCAACATTATTCACGATTATACTTAGTCCTGATACTTGCTGCTAAAACAAATGGTTAAAAGGTCCAATATTACGCAAAACCTTGACCTTTATGGGCTTGAAGTCACGTTGTTTCATGTTAAGTCATGAACGAATGAAACAAAACACAACTCCAGGTCTGTTTATGATAACAGATCTGAAAACAGCGTAATATGGAACCTTTAAAGTTTAGCAACAGTTCCCTAAAAAGTGACATTATAGTAGTGTCACTGATTTCCCCCTTTCCCAATCAGTTATCCATGGATTTCAGAAAGATGTAAAATTAGGTTAGCTGCTTTAGCACTTAATAATTCAAAATATTATATCTTTTGAATGGTCAGCCTGAAACCTATGAATAAGGACATCAGTTCATTTCCAAGTAGAAAAACATGAACCAACAAAGGCAACGCAAATGACAGGACCACATGGACTTGGCCTCGCACCAGGCACCTTTGTTTTGCCTGAAAGGTCACTGCAGAAATGGCCTCTGGAGTGAATTTGGGGCTCAGAGAATTAGAAACAGCACTAGCACCGCTCAGAAGAATTTGACCCCTTTGCTGTCGTCCATGGTGATGAGTTCAGCTTTGCCTTCAGACTGTAAAGCTTGCAACGACCTCAGCAGCATCCACTCTTCCAGACCATGAAACTCTGAACACAAGATTCAATTTGTGATTAACCAAGGATGTCATGAGAGGTCAAGTTTCACTGTTCATTATCAGAATTTGAGTGAATTATTTTGAAATGTGAAGCAAATCAAAGCAATAGATGACCAGTTTTGTTTTATATGTAAAATCACATATTCTGGTCAATGTTTGTTTCCTTTGTTGTAAGAAGTAAAAAGTAGTTCATGCTTTCATTAGTCATTTATTACATACACTTCAGATACTTTTGTTTCTGAAATTCTGACTGATCTTGACATCAATAGTGACATATAAAAACACTGTACCTTCATTTTCTGTGTCGTCACCATTAGAAAGCTCATAAAGTGTACAAACAGTGTTGACCATCCCATTTTTGGATATCTGAAATATCAGAAAGAAAACTTTATATAACTGTGCCATATTAAATACACTTCTCTTATTCAACAAATAGGAAGAAAGATAACTGGCTGGTGGTTAATGAATTATACAGAGCTACACTGTTTCATTGTTTGATTTTCTAACTTTCTTTGGGTTAAAAGCTACAATTTGTGAAGCCCTGTGAGGCGACCGCTGTTGTGATTTTGGGCTCTACAAAAATAAATTGAATAGAGACAAGTATAATCACATTGTTAAGAGTTACACAACACATGAATGTCTCTGCAAAGATCAATTATCTGTGAGGAAACAGCTGAATCTCTGATTAAAAAGTAATCACGTCTAGTTATTCACACAAACAAAACTTCCTCAGAGATCACAGAAACACGCCAAGATTAATAAAGATTTTTGTAAATATTTGCAAAATCTCCTGTTCCTGATTTATTCTGACTTTAGAGATATAATCTGCAAACTGCTCTGACAGGGACATTGGTAAACTCAATAAAACTGGAATCATAATTAGTTTACAAAATCATTAATTCTTGTGGTAGTTGGTTAATAAGTATAAACTGTATATGTATCACGATCAAGTATTTAAAACCTAAATTTTGCATGCACACATTCTACTTACCCACTGGTATATTAACTTCCCCCATTCCTCTGGCCGTCTCCACATGACTAAACATCTAGATTTGTTTTTGTCCAGCCACTCCAAATTGCCTGAGGCGAAGCAATCAAACAAACAAGATAATTACATTACTATTTAAATGACAAGCTCCAGACAAATATTTCTTTATCAAAACATGTCCTAACCTTTTTTCCTTAATTCCTCAAACACAACTTGAATGGCTTCCATAGAAAGTTTTCCTGCAATTCAGTTAAGGCAAAAAGAGACCAGTCTATAGATAAACAAACTCTGCCTTGATACAAAAGTCCAAAGCTGAAATATCTGATACTGAGATCTGGCCAAATGCATTTATAGGCAAATTACAAAAACAGGTAACATTCTTTATAAAGGTTATGTAATTGAAATCAAGATAGTTACATCATAGAGCATCTGACATCATTTGGTTTACTTCAATTATTAAATTAACGATGAAAGATTACTGGACTGATTCATACTTCTGTGCTTCTCTGTAGTAACAAGTAATTCACAAGTAATTGCCCTTGTGAATCAATAAAGTTTGGTAGAAGTAGGTCAGTAAAAACTATTACACGATCTTCCCATAAGATAAACATTTGCATGCATTTAACAGTAAGTTTCTATGTTTAAAAGGAGAGGAAAATACTGGCAGTTGAGGTTAATGTTTTATATTTACATTTTGGTCTAAATTATACTATTCTGAACACACTATTATATCATGAAGAGTGTGAGGATACGTTCTATCTTCTTGTTGTTGAAAATGGGGCTTTCCTGAGCTTCCATGACGTCCAGAGTGTAGAGTTTGTGATGCCGACAGTACGACAATGTCAGGGAACACCATGCTGCCAGCTGCTTCTGTCTCGTGTCAGCATTGGGCTGTAGCCTTTAATAAATCAAAGAAGTGAATTCAAATCAAACACAATAATCACCAGATAATAAACTTATAAACCTTAGGCTTAATTTATAATGGAAAAATTTAAAGGCCACTTCATATTAAATAGGTGAAAATAATGGACTTGATTACCCATGATTGTTGCATGGCCCATATTTGGTTAATATTTTCTTTTTATTATAAGATATAGGAAAATGAGCAATCAACAAAAGCTACATTAAAGCTACCTAATATTAACCTTGTATCTTTGATACCACGAGTTCACTTAGATCTATTTTACTAAATGAAATGCATGAGCTCTTCCACTGCTGAGTCCAACTTTTAACATCCTTACAGTGGTAAATTGTTGTAATACAGTTTGATCCCAAATAACCCCTCAGTCTCACTGTACAACTGTACAACTATACTAATAATACAAACCTTTAGTCTGTTACTTATGACGCTTTTACAGTTTATTTGGGTGATGTTTATTTGGGCATAATTAAACATTAAACTATTAAACCATCGATCATCAAACACACACTGAGCCCACGCCCTAATGGAAACACACTGCACCCATCTGTTACCGTAAAATAACCTAACGGAATGGATTAAACTGTGAGTAGATTCACTGTTCCAAGAGAACTTGATGACTTGATTTTGTAGCTGATGATGTAGTTTTATGATAAAGTAGCTCAGTTTAGAGTCTCAGCCTCACCTCTAACAACAAGACAGAACCGGTCTCTTAAATCTAACGATCTAACACCACACGAACGTGGTCTTTCATATGTCTAATGGTTGTTTGGACAGCCAGAAGTCTTTAAGTTAAATTCGATAATTGATTGAAAGTTCAAAATCAGACTGTGCCCACTTCCCTAGCAATTTGTCATGTTTAGCCTGTTAGCTTAATGAGCTAATAATATGCTAATACGAACAACCAGGGCTGTGATTTTTATCTGAACCTATTCAATGACTCTTGTTTCCCAGAGGACACTATTAGTGTACTTCAGGTAAGTGTTACTTACGTAAAAAACGGAGGAAAATTATATTGCCAGGGCCACTCAAAACTCATTGCAGTTGTGCGGCGTTCACAGCTGACAGCCTCCGGAAACGGGTCCGACAACAAAATACTTCCGACAAATGTGGAAACAGAAGTTTTGTGCATTTAGTGTGGAGTTCGGATGTATTGGCATAAACATACTGGGTAATTATTGTACTTAAAATAATCACACCACCATGTAGTGATTTTAATCAAAGCATTTATCGTAAGTTATAATAGTTCGAACTTGAATCCAACAGGGGGCAGCAATGTACCGTCTCGGTGCCAGCTGTCATGCCACAGAAGAAGTTGATGACCAGCACAGCTCGCGCTCACGCCCACCCCTGTCTGCCCACGGTGCCCACGGTGCCCAGGCTGTCCACTGTCACGCCGGGGACCATCACTCACCGCCAGCGTCTGCAAACATGGGCAAAGGCAAAGATCTGAGCGACTTCGACAAAGGGCAGATAGTGATGGCGAAGCGGCTGGGAGAGAGCAGCTCCAGGATCTCTGCTCTGGTGGGCTGCTCCAGGTCCACGGTGATTAGCATCTACCAAAAGTGGTGCAAGGAAGGTGAGGCTGCCAGTAGGCGCCAGGGTCACGGGCGGCCCAGGCTCATTGATACACTCGGGGAGAGAAGGCTCGCCCGTCTGGTCGAGTCAGACAGAACAGCGACAGTGGCTCAAATAGCGGAAAAAGTTAACGCCATTTCGGACAAAAAGGTGTCTTCACATACGGTGCACCGCAGCTTGTTGCGCATGGGTCTGCGGCGCAAAAAGGTGAACGCATCCATGCTGGCCAATGTGCACCGACAAAAGCGCCTGCTGTGGGCACTTGAACACGAGGAGTGGACCGTGGAAGAGTGGAAAAGGGTGGCTTGGTCTCGCGAGGCACGTTTTTTATTTCACGAAGCAGGTGGAAGCGTAGCCGTGCGTCGTTTACCTGAGGAAGAGCGCGCACCTGGAGGATATCAAAGTAGCGGGTACACAGTGACTCTTTGGGGTATGTTTTGTTGGGAGACTTTAGGGCCTGTAGTTCACGTGGACGACACTTTAACCCCAAACACGTACATCAACATCCTCGCAGATCACGTCCACCCCTTTATGAACTCCGTCTTCCCAGAGGGCACCGGGTACTTTCAGCAGGACAGCTCCGCCTGCTCCACCTCTGACAGCGTCCAGGAGTGGTTTGAAGAGCACGATGATGAGTTCAAGGAGTTGACTTGGCCTCCGGATTCTGCAGAACTCAACCCTATGGAGCAGCTGTGGGATGTGTTAGACAAACAAATACGCTCAATGAACGCATCTCCGCTCACGAGTTTGGAGGAGCTCAAAAACTTACTGCAAGCCTCGTGGAGTCAGATACCCCAGGACACGTTCAGGGGTCTCGTGGAGTCCATGCCCCGCCGGGTTAAAGCAGTTTTACAGTCACGAGGAGGCCCCATACCCCTTGTACCAGGTGGTCTTAATATTATGGCAGATGGAAGCACTACTCCACTTTAATACGGACTGAACATAGAGCACTTCACTGTACAGTTCAATCTGTATCATGGACCTAAAAATGTTCTAACATACTGTCAAAAGTTTGGATACACTTCTCATTCAATGTTTTTTTTTCCTACTCTCTACATTTTAGATACATACAGGTGACATCACATATATGAAACCAAATATAGGGAATTAATTAGTAATTTTTTTTTTTTTTTTAGATATTTAGAGGTGTAATTTACCTTTTTAGATTTACTACTATAATTAAATTTATCTTGCTTTATATATCTGATGTCAGAGGTGGGTGCTCGAGTCACTATATTTAGGACTTGAGACTTGGCTTAATAAAATGGACTAAGACTTGGGACTTGACTTGGACTTGAGGCCTGAGAAGCACTTTTAAATCTGAATTCTTTCTATTCTGACCGTAATGATTCACACTAAGAGCTTGTCAAGATATTTAAAAGGAAAAATTTGCTAAATTAATTTCTATAACTCTTATATACTTATATATAAATACTCATATATAAATATACTATGATTTTATAGTACAATTTATTTTAATTTGAGTTTAGTTAAATTCATATAATTTGCAAAAATCTAAGCTATATTTGGTACTTTGGTACCAAAAGACTTGAATGGACTTGAAGCTCAAAACGGACGACTTGGACTTGACTTGGACTTATGGGCCAGTGACTTGAGACTCGACTTGGACTTGCCTGTATTTGACTTGGGACTGGACTCGGACTTGAGGTTAAAGATTTGAGACTTACAAAACAAAGACTTGGTCCCACCTCTGTCTGATGTTTTCTGAATGGATATAAAATGTAGAAAGTAATAAAAAAAAAAAAAAAAAAAACACTGAATGAGAAGGTGAGTCCAAACTTTTGACTGGGAGTGTAAGTTATATCCTTATTTTTGCACATAAATTATGGAGACACTTTATTAAACAAAGTTACTTTATTATTTGAATGACACATTTCACAGCATAAATACATATGCTTTCTATGTCTATTTACAGAAATTCATATTATTTATGTTTTGACTTCATGACCAAAATATAGCCTAAGTTAATTCATATTTGTCTATGTTATTGTACAGTACAGCATGACTGTAATTCCTTGTGTACATATTTGTAAATAAATCTATACGTTGAAGGATATGATGTCTATATTACAAGTTAATAATATTTCTTTTTACATTCCTATATTACATCAACAGTTTAAGTAGGCAAGAGGCAAACATCTCAGTTATTGAAAATATACAGTAAACCGTGCTGTAAAGCAGAAATATTAACCTAAAATAAGGAAAATGATTGTACTATTTCACATAGAAACTTAATGCACTGCGCTGTATTGGATTGTAATACAACTATTTTTAGAAGAAGAAGTTAAACTCAGCTGAAAGTGACTTGTGAGAATTAGAAAGCTACAATCTCAAAAACTGCAAAATTCTTAAACCAAATGTGTGGTTTGATTTCAAGCACAATACTGTCTTTTTGCACAGTAAATTTACCAACTAGTGGATCCTTTCAGTTTTCCATCTTTCCTTCAAATAGCTATATAATGCTTGTATGTATCACTCTTCTCTTTCATATTTCAGTTTCAGTTGAAAATTCGGTCATATTCATTCAAGATAAACTCCACGATCTGGTTTTGAAAGACCATATGCATCGTGAGATTGCTGGACTCATTCTCAGGTCGAAGCAGAGTTGGTCCAAACACTATTGCCACGTTTTGCACAGTCATCCGATTGTCCTCTCCATAGTCAATCACACTGCCAAAACAAGAACATAATGTCAGATATGTACAAGGAAATCATGTAAGGACTGTTTTCTTCTTTTCAAGGTGCACTATATAACTTTTCGGTTTGGGATCTGTCACCTTGTTTCTAAGGATGTCTCATTTCTCTGCTTCAAATGTTCCACAATGTGAGATTAAACAGATCTACCTTACATTTATTCAGTTATAGGTGGTTTTATGGCTCAAAAATACCTAGAAAAACATATTCTGACTGTGAGCAGGGTTGCCTCCCACAGATCTGACCTGTAACGTGGCCTGAGGTTTGGTCTCCATCATGATAGGAAGTTTGTCTGCTACACTTTTAAATATTTCAGACAAAGCAACAGAGGTGGGACCAAGTCGTTGTTTTGCAAGTCTCAAGTAAGTCTCAAGTCTCTGACCTCAAGTCCAAGTCAAGTCCAAGTCGTCTGCTTTGAGCTTCAAGTAATTTCAAGTCTTGAAAGCAAAGATTTTTGCAATTTATATGACTTTAAAGATAAATTGTACTTTAAAAAAATCATAGTATATTTATATATAAGCATTTATAGAGTAAATAAGAGTTGTAGAAATTAATTTAGTTAATTCTTCCTTTTTAAATGTCCTGACAAGATCTTAATTTGTCGTTACAGTCAGAATAGAAAGAATTCAGATTTAAAAGTGCTTCTCAAGTCACAGGCCTCAAGTCTGAGTCAAGTCTCAAGTCTTAGTCCATTTTATCAAGTCAAGTCTCAAGTCCTAAAAATAGTGACTCAAGTCTGACTCGAGTCCAGGTCACGACTTGCAAATCCCCATCTCTGCAAAACAATAACATTTACGTGGAGAAGAGCAGGTGGCAGAACCAGAAAAGTTACACAATGCACCTTTAAACTGCGTTGGAGGTAGTCATATATTGCACCCATTATAATTATTTTTAATTAAATCTGTTTCAAGTTTACACAATGCAGTAAAAAGTTCTTAGTTTGTGAATTTTGTTTAATTCAAGACACTTAACCTAGAAAAAGTGCTATATAAATGTGACCATATACAGTTTTTTAAAGAAATAGAAGACCTTTGCAGTGATCTTACAATAACAATACAACAACATGATAATACAAATTGTAATAGGGAAGGTTTTTGAGAATCAGTCGTCTATGAAGCCCTTTATTACTTGTCATTATTGCACAAACACACAAAAATTCTACAAAAACGTACTTGCGTAAATGTTCAAACAGGAGCTTCATGGTGTCGTGGTTTGGTTGAGGCAGAGATTTGACCAGATTACAAATGTAAGACAACTTCATGTTATAGTCCTGTTGTCCTGTAATGAGAAGACACAAGTAATAAATAATGTATATCAGATTAATTAGCATAAGGTAAAACAAACAAAATACATTTACAAGAGACAGAAAGAGAAAAAGTATAGGTTTGTTGTATTGTAGCTTAGCCTGATTTGTCGTCCGGTTTCACTTTGTGGAAACTGTCTGACTTCGCAGCATTAGAATTCGTTTGCTTCACGTTAGGCGGGTACTTTTTTAATTTAACCAATCGCTGCTTTTGATTGTGATGTATGTAATGCACCGCTAACAGGGCTAACTGGTATATTGTTTTTCCAAAATCCCGTAGGAAGAAGGGCAATAACGTCTTTCCCCTTGATAAAATTCACCAAACATTCTCTTTGTTTCAGCTTTAAATCCTCGATCTTGGGAATTGTTGCCAACACAGAATATATGGCTCTTCACTGATTGGCTGGTGCCTGAACTCTTCCAGGGTTTTTGCAAATCGTCTAGTGTATTCTGATTCCTGACCTAGTCGCTGGAGAAAAATGAAATTGAGCAGAGGCATTTATCAAAATATCTATATATCAAATTGTTTAATGTGATGATACAGTATCAATATCGTGGGCTGCTGTATTGATATATCCACAAGAGTATTTTTTGGTATATTTTACTAAATTATTTTGTTACAGTGCTACAGTTTTGTTGCTTGTTTAGAGAATGGAAACTCTTTTATGCAACACATTTGACATTTTCACTGTTTTGATGATTAAAATGTTTGTGTTTCATTTGAACTTTGCACAAGAAGTGGTTTAACAAAGACTTTTAGTATCACAGTCATGATTTAGCCTTTATTTTTTATTGAACCGTATCAAATTGATTTGAAATATATCATATCGAATCAAAAGTGCACTGTATTGAGATATGTATCGTATCATGGCCTATGTATCGAGGTATGTATCGTATCGGCAGCTTCTTAATGATGCCCAGCTCTAACTGTAGCATTATTTAAAGGTTAGGGCACCATACATTTGAGTCTTAGATAAACAATTAAACATCCCAATCATAGTTTTCATATACAACATAAGAAACAGTCCCATTAAAGAAATACATAAATACTATGACTTTTTCCATTTTGGACTTGTTTTTTTGCTCATTGAAAAGATAGAATATTTAGTTTTGAATCAAATTTTCATCACTCTTTTACTCTGGTTATAGTTTTTGTTTTGTTTTTGGCAAGTTTTCAGTAAAAGGATAATTCCCTTACATTGAAACTACAATTTACAATGTCCAAAAGTATGCCCACATATCCCAATATTTTATTAAATTTGGTAATTTAATCGCATAACTGTGTCTCTCTCTTTTCCCATAATATTAGCAGAGACTTTATTTGGTTCACTTTTTTTTTTTTTTTTTTTACTCAACCTGGCTCGAGTCTCTAATCTTGTACCGTCTTCAGGACAGAATGTTCCCACCCACTGACAGTTTCCACGGTAACAGTATAATCACAGTAATTCACTTCAGCTTCACCTGTCATCGCGCAATGGTCCCTTTGATTTCTGCTGCTTCAAAAAAAACTCAAAAACAACTGAACCAAAAACTGTGCCGTTAGCAATAATATCCAAAAGACAGGTTTTACTGCCGTAGAGAAAATAAAATGGGCACCACTTTATTTTAATTTGCCTTAATAAAGGATGAAGAAAGATTTCATTCACAGTGAACAAATAGTTTATAAAGAATGTTTTAACCACTGAATTGTTAGAGCTAGAGGTCTAGGCAGCACAAATCCAAACAGAGATTACAACAGTTTATCTTGTCATTATTGCAATAGTTGGTAGGATTTATTGGGCTGAAAAAGAACATTCTGTCCTCAAATTTGAACAAGTTTGACAATTGCTAAATTGGTCACAAAACTTTGTCGATTCTGAGCTTCTCAAAAACTGCGCAAAATGCAATGGCCAGTCTGTTGCCACCTAGTGCCTCCATTCACTTACATCTTCTCTCCAGCTACTAGATCAGGAATCAGAATACACTAGATGGTTTACAAGAACCCCAGAAGTTGTAGACAGCGCACCAGCCAATCAGCAAAGAGCCATACATTCTGTGTTGGCAGCGTGGATCTATTAAAATATCTGGATAGGGTGTTGCTGCTTGTAGTTGCCTCCAGTTGACGTAGTGACACTCACTGGAACTACAGCGAAAAAAATCTCCTGGGCTCCTGGGCTGAGACAGGATTTTTCTCATAGAGGCAATGTAATCACAAACTGCTCGTGTTCGACTGACAGGACACCTACTACTTTCAGAAGTGTTGGATTTTGTAGCGATTTGTACCTATTTTTAGATCATACACTTTTTCTCAGCTCAAAATCCTTCAGTTGTCTTAAAAAACGCGTTAACTCCTCTCCTCCAATTGGTCAAAGCGATCACATGATACACGAGACAGTGCTTCATGTGTGTGCTCGCATGCATTTACATGTGCCCATGGGAGAAAAGAGCACTACTGTGCATGCTCGGTAGCCCACAGCCACCGGAAGAACCTCACCGGGCTAAAGAGTAATCTGGAATCATGCGCCCAAGGTTTGGTTGGCAACAATTCCCGAGAACAAGGATTTAAAGCCGGAACAAAGAGAATGTTTGGTGAATTTTATCAAGGGGAAAGACATTATTGTCCTTCTTCCTACAGGATTTGGGAAAAGTTTAATATACCAGTTAGCCCCGTCAGGGGCGCAATACATACATCACGACCAAATAGCAATGAAGTGAATGAATCCTAATGCTGCAACGTCAGACGCTTTCCACAAAGTGAAACCTGCTGATGAATCAGGCTAGTGGTCAATACCAGCAGAATCAAACTTCAGGTTATTATTAAAATGCAATAGTAAAGTTGGTAGGTATAGAAAATGTGCCAGATTATAATACAGAGTTTCAGAGTGGATTGGTTCTATGTTATAATGTTTCCTCATCAAAAACATAATTTGAGTTGTGTTTAGTTTCATTCACACATTTTTAACACATAAACCCTGAATATTTAGACTGAGCTCGTCTCTTAAATTGAAAACACTTTGCTCCACCTTTTGATGTTGTGAGGTAAGACAAAAAGTGCTCCACTGTGTTTTTAAACTCCATACCTTCACTAGAATCATTTGATGATTTCAGACCTAGTATTGCCAATTGCATTTTGAGATTTGGAGATATAGATAATAATAAAGGATTACTCAAAGGTGTGTGAATAAAACAAAGCACAAGTCCAGGTATGTTTTTGATGATGTAACAACATTATAACATGTCTTAAAGCTCACCAGAGTCAATTTTGTGTAATATAGGACCTTTAATAAGTCATTAGCTCATTAGTTATGAGCCAGAAAATATTCTGTATGTAGAGAGAAAAAATACTGACATAGCACAGGCTGTTGGAACAGTACAGCTCATATATTCACTTTTACTTGTCCTTATGTTAATGCAGATTGAAATAAAAAATAAATCACAGTAATAATAATAAAATATTCAAAAACAGACTTACTGATAGCTTCTATGAATTTGTTAAAGTGACTGAAGGGGAAAAGTGGCTCAGGAAGCTCTCTGAAGAACAGCTTGAGAGCTCCTGTGATCACATGCACGTCCTCCCACTGCCCGTCCTCCAGGTCCAACTCCTCTGCTCACACAAAACAGAACAACGTTTACACTGAGGCTGCTAAAAATCTGATAACTAGAATACTCAGAAAAACCAATAATTACATCTGATTTTTGGTTTACAAAGGAAATCTGATCATCAAAAACATCTGGTGACTTTTCAGTTAATTAAAATATTTTAGAGTAACTTGTATTTGGAAGAAGAGTACAGTGAGTCTTAAAATCGCACTTTCAATCTTTAACGACTTTTTCTAATTTCTGCCTTTGCCCTTTTTGTAGATTCTTTCTGTTCAAAACCTGCACATGTGTGAAAAATCAGAAAGAAATCAGATTACTCCCATCTTTTCTTTGCTGTGAACGTAGTGCCTGACTGCAGTATGGTTAGACAACACCAGGGGGCGCTGCTGACTAAACTAAGAGTCTTACAGTTGACTACAATAAAGTTTAAAAAAAACTTTGTATTGAAAGCAGTTTACCGTGATCAGCTTTGAAGCGTAGTTTCTGAATAACAGCAAGATTTCCACTGACTCTGTAGAGACCATCAATGTCCAGACCTAAAATCAGCAAGAAAGTACAAGTATTTAGTATTAGTATTCAGTTATAAATCATAATTATTGGACTGAAGTCATGAATTTACTGAGACAAAAAATGCGTGTGTGCATGATTAATGCTGTCTCCCTAAAAAAAAAAAAAACTAAACAAAAAAAAAAATCGTATTTAATGTACCAAGAAAACTAATAAAGAGTAAAAAGTGAAAATATTTTATTTTATTTATTTGTAAATTTTTTGTTTTGCTTCTATAAAATATTAGAATTAATTAAACAAATTTTACAAAACACAAAATAAACAAATTAACCATGGGCCTTGAGTTGATGCACTTTAGACACTGGTAAAAGTCTACAGCGTGTGTTTTTTAATTTTTACTAGGGATGTAACGATATCCAAATCTCTCGGTATGATATTATCATGATATAAATCTCACAATACAAGATTTATTGCAATATTTTGGAGAGGTTGATATAATTGTAGATGGGACACTTTTTTTGCTTTTAAAATACCTTGACATGATTTTGGTGAGAATTATTTCCATCATAATCCCAAGAATTCAAGTAAAAAACATATTTCTTCATGTTGTCTTCGCTGAAATGAATCATGGGATATGTAGTTCCTTATGTTTATAAGCCGTTACTACTATAAAACCATGCATTTAAGCAAAGGAACTTATAATTCGATATATTGTGACAGCCCACGATATTATTGTGAGACTTTTGACAATACAATATCATGATATTTCAGTTATTGTTACATCCCTGGTTTTTACTGAATGAAATGGTCAGTTGTTGCCAGAGAATTAAGAACAATTTGGTAGAAAGAGCTCACTATAACATGTATTTCTGTATAGTACAAAAACAGAACCAGAACAGAACAAAAGCACATAGACTTGTTGCATTTATCTTTTTACCTCTCCTCTCGACTGCCCTGATGCACTTCTCCACAAAACTGGGCACTGAGCTCTTCTCCAAACTGCACAGAGTGGCCAGATGGCACCCAAACACATTGTCTGCAGAGAAAAACCAAACAAATATTAGAACAGGAAAAACAGACGGGGCAAAAGTTCATGATGCAAAACTGCGGTGGAAAATGAAAGAAGACTAGCAGACAGAAGATCATGCAATGTTTCAAATCAAAGGGCATAAAAAAATAGCTGAAATCTATACTAAACAGTTGCATTATCAAGTAGAAGTTTGATACAACTACTATCCATTTTAATTTAATGTTACTAGAAACTAACTATATATTGTATTATTTCACTGTAACTTAACAGCTACTTTCCGGGAGAAATACAAAAAAAAATCAAGCCTCCATTAATATTAAGAACAGCTTTTGTATCAAACATAAACCACTATTCTGTATTTCTGTGTACTAATTCAGAACTATGAATCACAAGTGTAGAAAATAGCCAAATACACAATAAAAAATATAATTACTAAGTAGAAGTACTCAGCATTATTTAGCATTGTAATGATGTGTCATACCAGGGGAATGAGTCATAAATTAAATCTAATCTAAAAAACTAAAACTATTACAGTCAATACAAATCTTACTACTACTACTACTACTACTACTAATGTGGCAAGACAGGAAGTGCCCCAGTGAGCTTTTTAAAATCCATATTTTTAAGACCCATACACCTTCACCAGTGTTGGGATTAACACATTATAAAAGTAACCAATTACTATAATGCACTGCTTTTTGCAGTAAGGCAGTAATGTTCGGCTTTACAGGGAAAGCATGGTAATATTTTACTCAGTACAAATGTGAGTAACGCACGTTGCAATGCTTTTTTAACCTGGATTGAAGTGGTGGGTTTTATGTTTTTCTTCATACAGATTCACTAAAATCTCTCAGTTCTCTCTTGCGGTTCTAGATTCCAGGTGCTAGTTCAAGAATAGTCCTAGTTTGGTCCTGGTTTAGTCCTGGTTTAGACCTGGTTTAGTCTGGTTTAGAGAGTAACTTAAAGTGATACAGTAGTTGTGTAATGTTTTACATTTTAAATACAGAAATATTGTAATGTAACTAATTATTTTGAAATGACACTAACAAGTCATAAATAACACATTACAGTTTTGAAGTAACTTGCCCAACAGTGATCTTAATTAGAGTCATTTGGATAATTTCAGATCTAGAAATGCCAATCAATACTGAACAAAAGGTAAAAGGAGCTGTTTACTTGAAAACTACCTCTTCTTGACATCATAAGCTGGAACAGAGCATTTTGAGCTCAGGAGATATACACAGACTAATAATAAAGGATGACTCAAACATTTGTGAAAAAAAAAAAAAACTTAACTTACAATATATAACTTTTCTGACAGAGACTCCATATAGACATTATTGGTTTTCCCTGGAAGGTTCTAAAGTATGGCATTTAATTGAACTATTTCCATGGAGACAAGCAGCTACATCTCCAGGTCAAGGTACAGGTCAGATCTGTGGAGAAGTGGGCCCCGCTCACAGTGAGAAAGCATGTTTTTTGTGGTAGTTTTCAGAACCAAAAACTCCTCTAATTGGATTAAAACAAGATATATTTGTTTACTTATTTGCAGACAGCACACATTCCATCAGAAAAGCGACACAGTGCACATTTAAAGCTTGCAAGAATCCATTTTGCGTAATATAGGGCTGTTAAATCTGCCAGTACCTCTGATGTAGCCCTTCTCTTTGACTGACTGCAGTGTGGGGCGTTTAAGCAGGAACTTCATGAGCTTGGTTCGGACTCTCTTCTGATCCGCCTCCGCCGCGTTACTGGACGAGCTAGTGACACTGGCCCTGGCGGCTGCAAAAAACAGTCAATCAAAGTTCAATTGTGTCATGGTATTTTTAGCACCCTGACGGCCTAGATCGTAGTAACTGGGTCAAATGGACTATATAATTAAAAGAGGGTAAGGCACAGAGGTATGAGGAGGTGTTAAAAGGTGATTTACCTCTTTTCTTCTCCTGTAAGACTTGTTTCTCTTCTCGCTCGATTGTCGGGAGATTAGGGATTTTCTCGTAGAGGTCATTGTCCTCCTCCTCTGAGTGATGCTCCTGGTATTCCTGACACAAAAAGGAAAGACAAATAAGAAGAAACCAAAGCAAACCTATTAAAAGATCATCCTAAACATACCTGGAGTTGTGTTTTGTTTCATTCACACATGTTTAATTAATACACGAACCCTGGACATTTAGGCTGAGTTTTTCTCTCAACCACCTTATGATGTCATGTGGTGATACAGAAGTGCTCCACTGTGTTTTTAAACTCCATACACCTCCTTCACTAGAATCATCTGGATAGTTTCAGCTCTGGAATTGCCAGTCTCTACCAAATTAAAGGTAAAAGGAGCTGAAACTACCGCTTCATGACATCACAAGGTGGAACAGAGCTTTGGAGATGTAGACAGACCATAGACTGTATATATGAGTGGACATATCTAACGTACGTGTGCCAAATAGGAAGTTCACCAGGAGGCTCTTCCGGCTCCTTCTGACTCTGATTCTATTTGACTTACATGTATTTATTTATTTGAGACAGGGACAGCGCACAATTTTTACATTAAACTTAACAGGAGAGATGCATTGTACATTAGGTTGTAGCATCAGTGCAGATTTCCACCTGTCGTCCCTGGGCAGATTCATTGATTGATTGTATTTAACTGACCTTAACTATCAGCTGTTCTTGGAGACCTGGAGCATGTTTTGGGATATTTGGGAACATTAGGATCTTGTTGCCCCTCTCTCTGTAACTGCTGCAGCGAGCCTCATCATTTTGGTCTTAAAATGTTCATATTAACCCACGACACAGGATCTGGATTTTTTTTTTTCATTATTTTAACTGTCAAAAACATCCTATTCATAACATACAGCCTGACTCCAGATTCACTCCTATAACCGTTAACATCACGAGCTTCATTTGAGCGGCGCTGAACGCTGTGGATGACGTCACACTCGCTTAGTCCACTTCTTTTATACAGTCTATGAGACAGACTAATAATAAAGGTTTACTCAAGCATGTGTGAATGAAACAAAACCACTCCAGGTCTGTTTTTGTAGAGGAAACAGCATATAACATGATTTAAAGCTCACAGTCAATTTCAATCCATTTATAATCATACCAGTTGTTTTATTGTGTCCCCGAGGGCTTTGTGCCAGTCGCTGATGATGCTCTCTGTATCGTATTGTATCAGAAACTCTGCACCATTCTTACTTTTCAACTGGAACAGAAAAAGAAAACATTTAACGTTAGTCAAGTACTGTATGGACAAGAATGTGACACAGTTTGTTAAATTTTTTTGTTCAAATATGTGACTTGATCCTTGAAACAAACAAAAAGCTACATCCAAATCTCTGCTAAGAAGGATTTCCTGGACTGGGCTATAAATAAATATGAATATCACAGATTTTACACAATAGTTTCAGTCAGTGAAGTAGCCTCTCTGACCTCTGTATGTCTGCAGTATTTATGAAGCGCACATGGAATAACTATAAAAACAACAACAGCATATACTAAATACAGAGGTTTAAAGTAAGTAACGACAAATACATGTTGCTGTAGTAGATTTTTTGCTTTACCTCCTCTAATTGACCCTTGAAATATGCATATTCTGCTTTAAAACAACTTTATTTAGCTTTAAACTGTTCAATTAATCACATTTTGTATAAAAGACTGATCTAAAAGGCTACAAAAATCATGATAAAAGGTCATTTCTAGTACTCAGAGTTGTATTTTCATGCACACTTCCTAATTTTGCTTAACTACAGTTTCGGCAATAGAACTTCCTCACTTTTACTTTTAATTTACTTTTTACTTTTACTTTTTAGTCAGCTTATGTAATTATACTTTTGCTTAGATAGCTACTTCAGTGATCCCAAAGGAAAGTCAAAGTTATTATTCAGTACTTGTTCCATGTTCCAGTGTATAAAACAAAGTGGGCACCTCTAGGACATTCTTCTTGCTGGATTTGTCCTTGGACGCCCAGTTGATGGTGGCTCCTCTCAAATCCACTTGAATCTCAGGCACGATCTGATTAGTCTTGTTCTGCAGAAGAAGAAATATCACGTTCATACTTGAATAATCATGTTAGTTTAAAGGTGCATTGTGTAACTTTTTTGGTGGAGTGTCTGTCAAACGCTTTTCTCCATGGAGATGTTATTGTTTTGTCTGGAATGGTTCATAGTACAGTATTAAACCTTTCTATCTTCATGGAGACCAAACCAGGCCAAGTTACAGGTCAGATCTGTGGAGAGGCGACCCCGCTCACAGTCAGAATGCTTATAATACAGGGGTGGGCAAACTTTTTGACTCGAGGGCCACAAAGGGTTCTAAAATTTGACAGAAGGGCCGGACCATGAGCAGATGGATGGAGTTTTTTTTGTAATCCACCTCATAAGAGAAAAAAATAACATGAAATATGTAGAAAATATATCCCATGTTATTGAAATATCCCATAATTGAAAATCATTACAAAGAATTACAACAAAATATCTGTCTTTCAAGTCCCACGACATTTCCGATTTATTAAAATAACTTTGAAAAACACTGAATATTATCAAGTTCCGTGGGCCGGATTAAGAAGATTGAAGGGCTGCATATGGCCCCCGGGCCGTAGTTTGCCCACCCTTATAATCCAAAGAAACAAGCAAATGATGGACCCTCAACTAAAAAGTTACACAGTGAACCTTTAAAGTGACTATGCCAGGTTTTCATGTTTTCTAATTGTTACTTGGTTTGGTGAGGAATATTTATCATAGTTTTACACCAGTTAAGCCACAGTTTGTTGAAAAAAAGAAAAGTAACAGGAAGTAGCGGTGACTTCCAAAACCTCAGAATACCTCAATCTAAAATTCCATCCAAAATGAAGGAACAGTTTACACATAAAGAAGCCACAAGGTCAGTTTAAACTTTCACTTCACTAAATAAAGGCCCTATCATTTATTTTCGTTAGTCTAATCATAACTGTTGTGCTGTTTAGACAAGCTATGGCCCTTGTTAACATCACGGTTTGTTCATCATTTGCAGTAAAGTCTTAAATATAATTACATTAACTATGGTCTGGTAGTGATATTAGTAGTTAAACCTGTCATATTTTAAATCTCCTCACGACATTTCTATTCACAACACAAAACTTTACAGCTGAGGAATAGTCCACGTCGTCACTGCACATAAAAGCAACTCACAGACAGGAGTTTTATGTTTCTGTCTTTTAAGTGAAAATGATACTGCTACAAAGACTTTCAAATAGGCTATGGGTAAAAGGTCATAAAAGTTGTATAGGCCCACTCTGTTTAGGCAAATGTTCTTTAAAGTTTGGTACACAAGCTCCTTTAGGTGATACTGGGGCAGCTTTTCAGTTTGTGGGATTTGCCTCGAGTTAAAATTATGTAGTCCACTTCTAGACCTGGTTTAGAGCTAGAAAAGACTTGCAATGAAGTACATTTCTCATTCATTTTTCCCATAAAATAAAAAAAAAAAATTTTTTTGAACTCTTAGGGCTAATCAGCTATAGGGTAACTAATGACCACAATACCTATAATTTTATCTAAAATCTGTTTTCTGAAACTTTATAAACTGCAAACTTATTGAAGCATTACAGCAAATATTATGTTTTAAATGTGGTTTTAAGCTTTGGGTTATGGTCATTAATTACCACGTACCTGGTTAGCCTCCATGATGTCTTTAAACTCTTTTTAAGTTTATGGGAAAGTTTATGGGAAAAATAATGGAAAATTTACTCCCAGATGTGGAGCGGGCTGAGCACTGTTGAGCTTCATATTCCTGTGATATACTGCATTTATATCTGGTAATACTTAGAAAACCAAATCTTCTTTTTAGTGGTACTTGGTGTGAAAACTTTGAGAGTCACTGATCTCAAATGTGGAAAGTATAAATAATTTTTTCTCAAATAATTTCAGAATGATGATGGGGAGGAACCAGAAAATAGACCAGGATTAAACCAGGACTAGAAGAGCGGATGCAGCCGTACTTCAGTGGATTTTGGAGCAGAAATGCAAACATTTTATCACTATATTTTTAGATTTTATACATTTTTATAAACATATTTTACTTCCATTTATGCAACTTTACACTACTAATGCAAATTTCATCCAAATAACTATATATTCTTCTGCAATTTCTACTTAAATCTTCAAAAAACTTCAAATTGAGTACATTTTAAACTCCATTTTGAAACTTGTACATGGGTCATTTGTACAACACAAACCACAAATGATAATAAAGGGGACAGTAAGTATGCGTGTAGAAGTATGTGACAGATGCCAAGTATGAAACCTACTGAAGACCACAAAGATATTTTAAGAATGCAGTGATAGAGGTGACAGGATGAGTTCAAAGCAGATAATTTACAATGTTAACACCCAAATTGACAAATAAAAAATGAAAAATTGTACCGAGGCTCCTGTTGTTGCCGATTTTGGGTCTTTGTGAAATGTCAGAACTCCATGTTGAAGAACTGTCCAAGTCTGAGCCCAGTTTTTCCTAAGAGAAAGAAAATACGTATAAGAGTTTAGCTCTGTTCATTTTATTAGAGCAGCATTAAATTGTATTGTATATATTGTGTAGTAGTACAATTTTGCTCAAAAAGGAGTAGGAAGAGTGTAGGCTTATAAACTCCTACCCCTTTCACATTCTAGATATTGACAACTGTGACTCAACTTTGTACATCAAACTTCATCACATGAACATAGGACGTCATTTCCTAGTGAGCCAGAGTGTTGACACTTTTTTAAATATTCCATCCAGTCTGTGTATTTGCAGAGGTCGCTAGTGCTAGGCTAGTGCATGTCAATGGCCATAGTTATCCTGACACTAAAAACAGTTTTACCCACTCCACAAAACACCAGAAGCAAATCTATTATTACACCAGACTGTCCATGTGAATGTCTGTATTGACAGAATAATGTTTGAAATAAAACTAACCTTGTATCACATGAATCATCACATGTTGAGGGACTATTTTCTCATATATCAGTCCGCCGCTTCCAAGCTTTCTATCAGGAAGTACAACTCACTACTGCTCACACATAAATCCTTCATATGCCAAGCTGGTTTTACTTCTAAACTTATTCTATCAACACAAACATTCACATCAACAGTCTGGTGTTATAATAGATTTGTTTCAGGTGTTTTGTGGAGTGGGTAAGTGGCAGGAAAACTATGGCCATTGACATGCACTAGTCTAGCACCAGTGACCTCTGCAAATACAAGGACTGAATGGAATATTTTAAAAAGTGTCTCCACACGTCTCCAACACTCCTACGTCCAAAATTCCGAACTGTGCCTTTAAGTTCCTTAAGTTTTTTTGTTCTTATTTTGTTTGTCATGGTTGGACAAAGAAACCTGGGGGCAAAGTAAACCCTGAGACCTTCAAATACTCCCATTTAGAACTAAAAAGACAAATTTTAGGTGAAAAAATTGGTCGTGGCTCACCTCACTTTCTTTCCATTTTCACATATTTTAGTTTTGTTGAGAATTCCAGCTTTTTCCAGATTCTGCACCTGCAAAACGAAAAGGTGTTTACATTATTATTCTGATTAAACGGATAATAAAACATGTCATTTTGATCAACTTTTTGTGTAACTTTTTTGGTTAGGGTTACGTCACCTGCTTGTTTCTATGGATATGTCATTGGAATGTTCCACAGTGTGACATTAAACAGCTCTACGTTACATTTATTCAATTACAGGTGGTTTTAAAGCTCAAAAATACCTAGAAAAACAAGTATTCTGAATGTGAGTGGGGTCGCCTCTCCTCAGATCTGACTAGTAACTTGGTCTGGTTTGGTCTTTATTAAGATAAAACGGTTTAATACCAGACTGTGAAACATTCCAGACAAAGTAATAACATCTCCATGGAGAAAAGCATTCGAAGGATGCTCTACCAGAAAAGTTACACATTAAACCTTTAATATGAAGACACAAAAGCGCATTACATCGCACAAATTAAAACACTGTAAAACACATAAAAGGAAGTGAAAGACAGAAACAGATATCAGACAGCCTCATCTTTGCACTGGAACTATCACATCATGTGTTATCTGATTTTGTTTTTTTAAGTCTAGGGTAAATGCCTTATTAAAATACACCACAAAACTCTCAAAATAGCAATGCTTCATTTATGGAATTTGTGTCTCATGGTTGAAACTAGTTAGCCGAGCCAGTTTGACAGCTTTGTTCAGAAAGAAAACATTGAGGACAGCTGAGAATGAGAGTTAACTTTATACTTACAAAATTGTATCGAAATATCGTGATACCGTATCGTCAAAGTTCTCACAATAATCACAATATATTGAATTACAAGTCTCTTTGCTTAAATTAGGAGTTATGGTGCAGCAATAGCTATAAAAAGACAGAGGGAACTACATAGACCATGATCCTTTGTTCCATTTCAGTGAAGATATAACAGTTCTAAGCACTTTTAAGTCTTTTGATTAAGGCATTTTAAGAGGAAAAAGAGGCATATTAACAGTTTAGTTTAGCCTCCACAAAATATCGCAATAAATATTGTACTGTGAGATGTATATCGTGAAAATATCGTACAGAAATTTGGATATTGTTACATTCCTAATCGTGAGCTTTCCCACAATATCGCAGTAAATATCGTACCGTAAGGTTCATACCGTGACAATATCGTATCGTGAGAGTTGTATATTGTTAATTTATTTCAGTTTTGTAATAAAGCTAAAAGAAACCTGACTGTTACCTGCTGTAAAACTGACATGCAAATTAATTCTCTTATGGGGACAGTAAAGTATTTCTTATCATAAAAATAAATTAAAGATCTAAAATAGGCCAAACACAACAATAAAATACAATACAAAATAAGCACTGAAAAAGCTGTACATGGATTCAAATTTAACCTTATACTGAGAAGTTAAAGGTGCACTGTGCAACTTTTTTTGGTGGAGGGTCTGTCAAACGCTTTTTCTCTATAGACATGTTATTGCTTTGTCTGGAATGTTTCACAGTATGGCATTAAACCTTTCTATTTTCCTGGAGACCAAACCAGACCAAGTCACAAGTCAGATCTGTCAGGAAGAAACAGAGGGAGGACCCAGAACGCAGGACTGCTTCAGTTGTTTAATGTAACAAATCCAAAAAAAACAGAAGAAACCAAATAATACAAACTGCAACAGACATGATACTGACAAAGACAAAGACAAATACAATGGACCAACCCAGGGCAGAGGAGAAGACAGGGTATAAGCACAAAGATACAGGGGTAACACATTAGACATGAAGTAAATCTCTAGACTAGAAGCAGACAGGACAAATGTCAAAATAAAACACCAATGGCACACTACACTACAGGAAAAAGATACACCAAAAAACCAAAAGCAACGACTACAGAACATGAACATGAACCATGACAAGATCTGTCAGAGTGCCTGTTTTTTAAAGTATTTTTGAGTTATAAATCACCTGTAATTTAATAAATGTAAAGTCGAACTGTTTAATGTTGTGCTGTGAAACATTCAAGACAGATAACATCTTCATGAAGAAAAGCATTTGACCAGAAAAGTTACACAATGCACCTTTAAATGAGAGACTGCATGATTTGACACCGTTGGTTAGATAGGCATTGCTATCTACAGACTGGGCTCAGGATTGACTCTTAAAACTAAGCACCCACGTTATAGCGCAGCCACCTGGACGTCAGATAATAAGGGTTTCTGTACGGCCTGAACCCAAACGCCTTGAGAGAAGAAGAAGAGAAAGAACAGAAAGAAAGAGAAACCAGAGAGGAGAGCAAGGATAAAAAAACAACCTCACTTATATGAACTTTACTTTACTTTATATGAACTACACTATGAAATACAACACAACAAATGCTTTCCTATTATGTAACTATATTAGGGTTTTGAAACTAGATGTTGCAAATGTAAATTCTATTGCCTAAAAATATATAATTTCATCATCTTATTAACTTTCAGATATCATTACTTAAACTAGTTTTGAATCTAGATACTCAAAGTTTGTAGACAGTGAAAAATAGATCACATAAATGATTTACATGGTGATATTAAAGGCACTACTATTATTTTATGTTGAAAATTTTAGCTGTACTGTCTAAAAATAAGTATGATTTTATCATCTTATCAATTTGTGGTATCAAAATTGGTATTGAGAAGTCCTTCGAGGAACTGAGTTTGAAATGTTATCATCATAATCAGATTTAAGACATCAACGTCTGGCTTGCGTGAACACCATGACATTCTATTTTAAAGATATTGTGGCTTCTAAAATTCTCAGTTATCCAATACTGATATCAAAAAATCATGAATAAAATAAATAAATAAGTAAAAATTGGTAGAGTTTGAGCATTCCTAGTGTGAAGAAGGGATGTGAAGAGCTATGATTTGGTAGAAAAATAAAAAAAAAATACTCACATTGTGCTGAATTTCTGGTGAGTTTCCAGTGCTGGAGCTGTCGCTGCTGTAGTCGGACGTGGTTCTTCTGTGAGTGGCGACGAACCTCTGACAAAACAAAATAACAAAATACAGTTTGAATTTCCCAGTTTGGCATTTTTAAGATTTCAAAGTTTACTTCCTGACTGACTGAAAACCCTGACATTACACTAGGTTATTTCAACTTCTTAGCAACCGTGAGTCCACAGAAATTATAATTTGATAAGTAAAAATGTAAGAAAACACCTTTATTTTGTTGAAATCATGTTTGAAGTACCAGAAAAAATGTGTTTCTTGGTAAATTGTGTTGAATTTTTGGATAGAATTCTCTTTACCTTCTGCAATTTTAAACATATTTTTCAAATTTTCTTCACAAATTGCTTATCAATTCCTGTAAAACTTTCATTTATATCGACAACAGGTACAACATTAAATCTGGTTGTGGGTCGGTTTAATACAATTCAATTCAAGCTTTATTATCAGACTGAACAGGTCCATATAAAAGCAAACAGACAGAACTTGCAGTGTCTAAATATTTGTCATAATCTGGATAGTTAAGCTCTGTTGGTTAATCAGAGCAACGATGGGTGTTCACTTTAGTCAAGTTAATGGCAACACCGCAGACACAGGGACATACCGGTCTACATTCCTGACATATTTATTCACTATTAAGGCAGAGTGATTATTGAAATGCAAAATACTTGACTAATTCAAGGCTAGATCAGCAAAGGTGACTAATCTGTAATAATAGTCTGAATGTATTATAGTATGCTATTTTCAGATCTTTGTTATAATGTTGAATCTGTGTATCATTTGTTCATTTGTTTTTCAAAATAAAACCTAAAAAAAATAAGAAAAAAAAAAATATTTTCTTCATTATCTTCGAAACCAAAATGAAAAAAAAAAAAAAACGATTTTGATTTTGTGTTTAAATGAATAATGGAAAAAATGGATAACGGTCGTTTCCCATTTCCGTGACTTTAACTGCGATACCAGACTTTTGCACTGTATACGGATAGAACCAGGACTAAACCAGGACTAAACCAGGACTGAATGTTGGGACAGGCCCGGAGTTGTGCCCGTGTAGACTGTCGGGTGATCAGGACTGAGACCAGGATCAGACTGGAACTGAGACCAGGACCAGACCGGGACCAGGACCAGGAATGAGACCAGGATTGACCAGTTTAGTCCTGGTTTAGTCTGGTTTAGGCCTGGTTTAGACTTGGTTTAGTCCTGGTTCAGTCCTGGTCTCCCGACAGTCTACGCGGGCACATCCCCGGGCCTGTCCCAACATTCAGTCCTGGTTTAGTCCTGGTTCAGTCCTGTTTTTGTCCTGGTTCAGTCCTGTTTTTGTCCTGGTTCAGTCCTGTTTTTGTCCTGGTTCAGTCTTGTTTTTGTCCTGGTTTAGTCCTGGTTCAGTCCTGTTTTTGTCCTGGTTCAGTCCTGTTTTTGTCCTGGTTCAGTCCTGGTTTAGTCCTGTTTTAGTCCTGGTTCAGTCCGTATACGGCGCAAAAGTCCAGCATCACAGTTTAAAATCATGAAAACAGCCGTTATCTGTTTTTTCCATTATTCATTTAAACACAAAATCAAAAACTGAAAAACCAAATCGTTATCTGTTTTTTTTTTTTTTTCATTTTGGTTTTGGAGAGAAATAATGTAGAAAATAGTTGTTTTTTCATTTTCTTATTTTTGGTTTTATTTTGAAAAATGAATGAACAAATGCTACACATATTATGTAGTTTCCTCATCACAACCAGACCTGGAGTTGTGTTTTGTTTCATTCACACATGTTTAACTCACAAACCTGCATGTTTAGACTGAGTTCTGTGTTCTTGTGCTGTCATGTGGTAATACAGTAAGTGCTCCACTGCGTTTTTAAACTCCATACACCTTCACTAGAATCATTTGGATCATTCAGACCTGGAATTTGCAACCTTTACTAAACAAAAGGTAAAAGACAGCTCCTAACTTGAAAACTACTGCTTCATGACATCATAAGGTGGAGTTTTGAAGATGTAGACAGACTAATAATGTGGGATTACTCAAACATTTGTGAATGAAACGAAAGGAAACAACATTATAACACGGCTTAAAGCTCACGAGAGTAAATTCTGTGTAATATAGGACCTTTAAAAGTCCTTCTTTTCCTTTGAGCCCACTGTTAATCCCTGTCTGTCCCCGTAGAATATTTGAACCACCTCCCACATGTTTTCCTCTCTTCTTCTTCTCCGGAGGCAGTGCTGCAAATACAGGGCTCTGCTGTAAATTTGCCTTGCTAAACAGTAGTTAAAATCCCTGTTACACCCCTGATACCAGTGGCACCACACCCATGCCATAAGCCTGACACAGACTCCTTGTTCGCGCAGGTTTTTGGAGCAAGAGTTGTGAGTTCGTACCCCGTCGTCCTGGCCTTGGCTCAGAGTAGCTGGCCCCATACTGTGTCTCCAGTTTTTAATCACATTTGGGTTTTCGGGTTCGAGTCCCCCGTTCTCCACACGCAAATGTCCAGAAGAGAAAGGTGCCTGTCAGAATACAAGTGTGTTTTAGTTTCATTCATACATTTCTTTATTTATAAGTGTATTTTTTTCTCACATTACAGTTTTACGTGCAAAACTGGAGTGATCAAAATGAGTAGGCTGCAGTGAGAAACATTTTTTTACAGGACAAAAAAGCAAATAACACAAAAAATTAACTAAAAAACTAAAAAACTGGGCAATCAAACATCAATTAAAGTCCAATCTTGAAAAGAAAAAAAGTAAAAATGAACATCTAAAGTCATTCAAAGTCTTACTGTTTCCTCCTTTATACATAAAAACATACTTTTACAATATTTTCTTACCTCCACAAGCACATTTTTTAAGCAATGATGTCTAACAAACATCCAGGAATAAAATATTATCTGCGAGTTAAAACAAAAACAACTAGACCAGGCTAAAAACAAACCCTGAAGAAGCTTTGGTTAAGTCCAGTTGCTTTTGTTTTAACTCTCTTATCGTAATTTTGTTTTGGGGGAATTTACAAGATGGTTAGTTTAACAAAATATACTTAATCTTATAAAAACAATGTGATTAAAAGAAAGGATTAGAGGATAGGCCAGTAGAATCAAACAGGAACTATAACATGTTTTTGTAGCAGAGGTGAGACCAAGTCGTCGGTTTGAAAGTCTCAAGTAGGTCTGAGTCAAGTCCCAAGTCAAATACAGGCAAGTCCAAGTCGAGTCTCGAGTCACTGGCCCATAAATCCGAGTCAAGTCCAAGTCGTCTGCTTTGAGCTTCAAGTAATTTCAAGTCTTTAAACCAAAGTACCAAATACAGCTTAGATTTTTGCAATTTATTTGAATTTTAAGATAAATTGTACTTAAAAAGTCATGGTATATTTATATATGAGTATTTATAGAGTATGTAAGAGTTGTAGAAATGTTAATGTTTCTTTTTTAAATGTCTTGACAAGATCTTAGTGTGAATCATTATGGTCAGAATAGAAAGAATTCAGATTTAAAAGTGCTTCTCAAGTCTTCTCAAGTCACAGGGTTCAAGTCTGAGTCAAGTCCCAAGTCATTGACCTTCAAGTCCAAAGTCGAGCCCCAAGTCCATTTTATCAAGTCAAGTCTCAAGTCCTAAAAATAGTGACTCAAGTCTGACTCGAGTCTAAATCGCGATTTCCCCGAAGTCCCCATCTCTGTTTTGTAGTATTCACAATACACTGAAAACTCAAGACAGGGGTGGGATTTAATACGTTTTTAATCTTCCCACTCCTTTTTGAGCTCAAATAAGAAATGTACATTAAGTGTACTGGATATTTCTTGTGTTCATTAATCTGCTTGAAATAAATAAACACATACAAATTTTAAAAATTAAAAAGAAAGCTGATATTTTTCTATATTGTCTGTCATCATCACGTTTAAATTGTATGTAAATGTATTTTAGTCAAACTAGTCATTTGTAGATTTGCAGTCATCATATATTATTATCACGGCAAATTCACACACATCTGTGACTATTCTTATTTTATCATTGACATTTTTAGCGAGACAAGAAATGACTAAACCAAGCTCACCAAAAGGAAATTGAAAAAGACGATCGCTAGACAGTACACGGTCAAAGACATCCAGCGCACACAGGCAGTGACAGATATAAGGCGTTGTGTAATTGTAGTGTAATTGTAGTTCAGAGTTGCGTTTACCTCTGGAAGGGTCCACTGTGATTTAGAGCCGTCTCTTAGATAATAGTAGGTCTGGCCCTGTTCATCCACTGACTTGATCCACTGTTACACAACAAGCAGAGAGACACAGAGACAGAGGAAGGGGGTGTAGTTTAAGCAAATGTACTGTGCAAAATCTGCATTAGATTTGACTCACACCTGCCCATTCAATACATTTTAACCAGTGCTGGAACATCATAAAGTAAAAGTAGTAAAGTACTGTACTTAAGTAGAAATTTTAGGTATTTGTACTTATTATTTGTTATTGCCTTGTCTGGAAAGTTTCACAGTATGGTATTACACCTTTCTATCTACACAGACACCAAACCAGACCAGGGTACAGGCCAGCTCTGTGGAGAGGCGACCCCGCTCACAGTCTGAATGCTTGTTTTTCTAGGTATTTTTGAGCTGTAAAGACACATGTTATTGAATAAATATAAAGAAGAGCTGTTTAATGTGATGGACCCCCAACCAAAAAGTTACATAATGTACCTTGAAGTAGATTTGAAAGCAGATACTTTTTACTTTTACTTAACTACATTTGAGAGCATGTATCTGTACTTTCTACAACAGAACTAAAAAGTAAAAGTATTTTTCATTATAGTTTCAGATCTGCTGAAAAGGCTGAGGGTCTATTTTTTATTTTATTTATTTTTTACTTTTTATTTGTACTTTTCAAAATTTTAACAAATGTACATAATATAACAAACAATCTGTGCGGTTCTACTACAAAAAAAGGAAAAAACTTTATACACTGGATTGAGCTTTGTAAATAGACCATTTTGACCATCGCTTTTCAAATTTACCAGCTTTCAGTCTCAAATAATAGGTTACTATTGCGATCCCATAAATTTCCTCCATTATATCTGTCCATTGCTGTAATTTTAAAGGGTCATCCTTCAGCCAGTTCCTTGTTAATACTTTCTTACTAGCCAAGTGAGGGTCTATTTTTAACATATTCATATTCATTCAACAAAAATAAAATCAGCTAGGAAAAAGCATACAAAATTCAACACAAATCTTTATCAAAATCACTACATTTGAAGCTTCATAGGAGTTCAAAATCTACACGAAATACTTTTACTTTTTACTCTTTAAGTAGACTTTTAAACTTAAGTAGATGTTTTCATGTGATACTTTACTGTACTTTTACTTAAGTAACAACATCGAGGACTTCTTCCACTACTAATTTTAACAACCCTATTAATAACTAAGGTTGGGTCATATCATTTTGCTGGTGATGTGTATTTGTTTTTTTTTTTTTGTTTTTTTTATTATTAATTTAAATATCAGTTTATTTATTTATCCTTTTTTAACCAGAAAAAAATCATTTGGATTAAAAACTCCTGTTGGTTTTCAGACTATTTACATTAAAAGCATCAGTCAGGAAGTTAAAAGAGCCCAAGAAAAAAGATCATCTATAGGTGGGAGCCATGGGTATATTGTCCATATAAAAGTGGTATGGTACGTATGCTTTGAACCATGCATTCACACCTTTATTATATAACGCTGAGAACATTTAGTCCCTTTGTACATCACCTGATCTGAACCACTTAAAATGGGAACACTCCACACGAGCTCAAGTTTGAAGATTCTCTCTGACCCAGTTGTCTAGACTAGATCTATGTAGCTTGTCAAACTTCTTCAATCAGATTGGATTACATTTTATTAATATTTTATTAATAAAACTTCGATAGAGAAAAACTGCAGCAGTAAAAGTGAATAAATATAAACACATTCTCACATCTACAGTATATCAAATAAACAGATAGATAACTGCTTTTAGGCCAATGACTGTACATATCTATTTTAAACACTAGAAATTTTGGTTGGTATCATCAACAGCTTCAAGACACTTATAAATAAGGGGATATCCTGCACTTTTGTGGTTAATTGTATTCGCTTTTGTGTGATACAGATCTTCAATCAAGACATAAAAAGACACATCTGAGCATATGATCTGATGAACTGCAAAAAATATTATCTGTAATGCAATCATCCTAATGCACCAAAATATACATGCATATTTATCACTATTACTCACTCCTACCTTGTTACATTTTTCATTATCAGTACTAAATAAATTTCCACAGACTGTCTGAATAATTGCCTCATCATTGCACTAAAATGTAAAAATGGTCAGGACTCACTTGCTCGGGCGTGTGTTCGTTGGTGAAGACCCAGGTCCCATTGGCCTCCACGGTGAGGTTCCAGCCTGACGGGGTGCTGCGGTCCAGAGAGGCGCGTGGGATCACAGTGCGGGTCACATGACTCAGGCTGAAGTCAGAGGGAAAGGTGGGAGAGGTGGGAGAGGGTCCGGCCGCCACACAGTCCTCGTACTGCTCTGGGGGGTCCACAGGGGGATAGTCCTCCAGGGGGTAGTCCTCTTCAGGAAGAGGCGGCTGCCCAAACAGATACAATCAACAAACAAATGAAAACACAAACTCATGAAGCTTTTTCCTTTTCTAGACATGAAAGAGGCTGGCTCCACTGCTTCAGTGTACAAGTATTATGTTTAGCTTCATGTTTGTACACAAATGGCCCCTCACTCCAACTCTTACACAACAGTAAATAGTCAAATGCAACACAAAATGAGCCTAAATATGCAGGGATTGTGTGTAAAACGTGTGTGAATCATACTGTGGCTGTGTTTTTGATGAGGAAACAACAATGCAACAGAGATCAGAAAATAACGTAACATGGGCCCATTAAACTTGATTTTATTTACCTGGGCTTGGGACTGGCTCAAATAATGCAACACTATTGGCTCAAACTTATAGTGTAACATTTCTGGTAGAGGGTCCACCCCCTTCTTGTCTCCTTGGGGATGTGATTGTTGCGCGTAGAATGTTCCACAGTATGGTATTAAACTTTAATTTAAACTTTTATTCCATTACAGGTGTTTTTATTGCTTAAATATATCAAGAAAAACAGGCATTCTTAGATGCACTGAGATGCCTTTCCATAGATCTGACCTGTATTTAGGCCTAGTTTAATTTCTGCTCATCTTCATGGAGATAGATGAGTTTAAAATTTCACATTGCAGACAAAGCAACAGTAACGGCTCCATGGAGACAAGCAGTTGAACTCTTCACAAGAAAAGTTACACAGAGCACCTTTAAGAATAAGTCAATTCTCATTTCTTGAACTTAAAAATGTGTGGAGATAATCCATACAATCTCAAAGTCAAATAATTATACTGTTTATGATACATAAAAGCTTTGCATTTTGAAATCTTGTATAATAATTCCCACCTAGAAATGTAACCTAAAAAACAATACTGGAATATTGTATTGTAGGAGCTATGGCAATATCGAAAGAAGGAAATTTCCCTATTACAATATGTGACCTTTTACTTCCTATATTACACAAAATTTACTTTGGTGAACTTTAAACCATGTTGTTACTTCATCAAAAATATACCTGGAAATGTGTTTTGTTCCACTCACACATGTTTGAGTAACACTTATTATTAGTCTGTCTACATCCCCAAAGCTCAAAATGCTCTGACGCAGTAGTTTTCGAGTTAACAGCTCCTTTTAGCTTGCATTCAGTAAAGACTGGCAATTCTAGGGCTGAAATTATCCAAATGACTCTAGTGAAGGTGTATGGAATTTATGAACATAGTGGAGCACTTCCTGTATTGCTACATGACATCACAGTGTGGGACAGAGCGCTTTCTGTTTGAGAGAGAAACACAAACCTAACTGCCTATAAATATGCAGGTTTGTGTGTTAAACATGTGTGAATAAAACAAAACACAACTCTGGGTGTGTGTCTTATGAGGAAATGACATTATAAATATCAGAAAATAGCATAATATGGGCCTTTTAAACTTGTACCACACTAAGTTATGATATTTATTATACAATAGCGATGTGATTTTAGTAGGACATTTATAATATGCATATCAGCTGGGTGAAGCTGGCAAAATCAATGTACTTATGTAATTTGTGCCTTTGTTGAAGAGACAATGGATTTTCTATAGATTTCTCAGGACACTCTTTGCATCGTAACACATGTGAGAGTGGACATGCTTGTGTTCATCCTTGAAACACCTCACCTACTTTACTCAGAGCTCCATGACTTTGATTAATAACCTTTCCATGACCCACTGTGGTATTTCTACGCCTGTTGTTTTTGAGTATGAGGAAAGAGGAACTTGATTTCCTTTGTATTGCCTTGGTTCTGTTCAAATGAAATTTGACAACATGTAAAAACTATTTTATGTTATACATCTGGCCATAACTTCCTCTATGATATTATTACACCCATAAACAACAGTATTATGACCAATGTCTGAGCAATGCTGAATTATTATTAATTGGCTTAGTGACTGGACTGTGACTGGAGGGGTTAGTATGTAGGCTCCCAGCAAAATGATCCCATGCATGTCCAAGTATATGCACAAAATATGCACAGTAAGCCAGTCTTTCATTGTATACTACTGACAATGAACCTAGCTTTAGATCTGCTGAAGTTACCTAGTAGATTTGAAGAATGGGTCAAATGCAAAGGACAATTTTCCCAACTTGTAGATGGAGCAATATGGTACTTTTTCTTTATATTACTGGGGAACTTTTTACTATTTTCTGTCCTTTTCATATATGTTTTAGAGTCTGTATAGTCCAGATAACAATTGTGATTATCCAAATCTGATTATTATATATGTTTAATAGACAGCTAGTCAGTATTAGAATATATAGAATTGTTTTGGGGGGGAAATCCTACCTAGGCTGACACCACTTAGTGCCTCTGCTCAATTTAATTTCTCTCCAGCGACTAGGTCAGGAATCGGGATACACTGTTGTAGAACGCGCACCGGCCAATCAGTGAAGAGCCGTGAAGCCATGACGTCAAACTCAAGCGCCTGTCTGGGTCCCTTTTGTGGTACAACACAACAGTAAACAAATCGGTCGAGATGGATGTAGACGAAGACATACATTCTGTGTTGGCAACAATTCCCGAGATTGAGGATTTAAAGCTGGAACAAAGAGAATGTTTGGTGAATTTTATCAAGGGGAAAGATGCTGTTGCCCTTCTTCCTACAGGATTTGGTGCATTACGTACGCCACGACCAAATAGCAGCGATTGGTTAAATTAAAAAGTATCCGCCTACCTTCGTGCTAACCTCATTCCTAATACTGCAAAGTCAGAAGGTTTCCATGAAGTGAAACTGGCTGATGAATCAGGCTAGGGAAATTGTACTACAGGGTTATCAGGTCACCAGCAAAAATAGCATTCAGTATTATCGTTATAATAATATCATCTATATTTTCTTTAGCAATGCATTCTACTTTCAAAGTTGTTATGGTGACAGACCTATCAACACGGACTACCACCCTATATACTAGTAATACATACAGTGTATTTTGACCACACCATTGGAGCTGGGACAAGAGCTCGTGTCAAGTTTTTGCAAGATAAAATTGCCACAAGATTAGTGCACACAAGAGGAAATATTATCGAGTGAGATTTTTTACTATGCGATTATGTTCCCACAAGACACGACATGGGTAAACGAGTACGAGAAAAGACCTAACTTATGGTGAGTATTTTGTGCAGTTCAGTTCATAATTTTGCCCTTAAAAAGTTGTATCTATTTTATCTAATATATTTTCTTTCACTGTAGAAGTATGTTTTAAAACTACTTTGTCCAAAAAAAACATCTCACAAGATAATTATGAGCAATTTTAGGTCTTGTCCCATTCATCATCAAAAGCTTGAACTAAACACATCAACGTTTTTGCTACTAAACTATTTATATGTTTTGATTTTTTAATAGTTGTGTACATTTTAATGCAAAATAGCTACATTTGCAGCTTTCTCGTCAAAAACAGTCAAAACTTGAGTGTGTGCTCTGTGGTAATTGCAATTTCAAGTACTATGTAACATCACACAGAACTGCCCTGATTAAATAAAGGCGTTTCTGATTACAAAATCTGGCTGCAGAAGGGCGGAGTTTGAAGTGTGGATACCTGTTAGATCAACCACACTGTTCTTTATGCCTCCAGACCCCGCCGATCTTTTCCCCAGGCTCTCCCCTTTAGTGCTCCAGGTGCTGCCCGAGTTTAGCGGCTCTATTTGAAACGTGGTCATGGAGGAGTGTATATGTTTAGTCCTACTTTAAACGGACTTGTCTATGTAGGTGGGTGCGATTTGAAACCATTCTAATCAGACCATTTTCGCAGCAATCCCTCGGGCTATTCTGAAACAGGACAGCGCCGCTAAATAGAGCACCGCCGTGTCCTCTCTTACCGGGCCGTCCTCGTGAAATCTGTGCACGCTCATAGGCTCCATCATGGGCGGGTCCCAAGACGTCTCCCCAGACATCGGGTTGTAAAAGTAGGTCCGACCACTTCTCTCATCCACCAACTCTTCCCAGTCGGAGGAGGGCGAGGCCGGGGAAACTGTTGGAGACTGCGGAGGCGACGGAGAGTGAGGGTGGGGCTTAAGTTCGGAGGGGGAGGAGTCTGTGAAGGGGTTGTCCCAGGTGGTTTCTCCCGTGGCAGGGTGGTAGTAGTAGTCCTGGCCGCTGTCCTGGTCAAAGTGGACCTCCCATCCTTCGGGGTCGAGGAAGGACGGAGAGGACGGAGAGAAAGAGGGAGGGGCAGAGGGAGGGAGGGCGGAGATGCTCTTTCGGACCTGGGCTACGTTGACGTAAACAGCTGTATGGTCATTGTCTACCTGTGGAAAAAACAAACAAAGCAGGTATTAAAAGAAAGCAACATAAATACTGGTGTAATTCTAGTTCAGATCTATAGTAGAGCGTATGCTTATACTCCTGAAGATGTTATTGCTTTTCTTGGAATATTTCACAATATAGTGTTAAACATATCTATTGTCATGGAAACAAGCAGGTAGTGTTACTAGGTAAGGTACAAGGCAGAGGTTGGACCAAGTCGTTGTTTTGCAAGTCTCAAGTATGTCTCAAGTCTTTGACCTCAAGTCTGAGTCAAGTCCCAAGTCAAATACAGGCAAGTCAAGCTGGATGGTTAAGTCCAGTTGTTTTTGTTGTAACTGTTTTATCGTAATTTTGTTTGGTGGGAATTTACAAGATAGATGGTCAGTTTAACAAAATATACTTAATCTTATATAAATGATAAAAGAAAGGATTAGAGGATAGGCCAGTAGAGTCAAACATAAACTATGACATGTTTTGGTAGCAGATGTGGGACCAAGTCGTCCTTTTGCAAGTCTCAAGTAAGTCTCAAGTCTTTGACCTCAAGTCCAAGTCAAGTCCCAAGTCAAATAAAGCCAAGTCCAAGTCGACTCTCGAGTCATTGACCCATAAGTCTGAGTCGAGTCCAAGTTGTCTGCTTGGAGCTTCAAGCCATTTCAAGTCTTTAAACCAAAGTACCAAATACAGCTTAGATTTCTGCAATTTATATGAATTTTAAGATAAATTGTACTTTAAAAATCATGAAATATTTATATATGATTATTTATATAAGTATACAAAAGTATAAGAGTATATAAAAGTTGTAGATATTGATTTAGTATTTTTTTCCTTTTTAAATGTCTTGACAAGATGTTAGTGTGAATCATTTTGGTCAGAACAGAAAGAATTCAGATTTAAAAGTGCTTCTCAAGTCACAGGCCTCAAGTCCGAGTCAAGTCCCAAGCCACTGACCTTCAAGTCCAAGACGAGTCCCAAGTCTTAGTCCATTTTATTAAGTTGCGTCTCAAGTCCTAAAAATAGTAACTCAAGTCTGACTCAAGTCCAAGTCACAACTCGCAAGTCCACACCTCTGCTACCAAGTTAGATCACAATAAACGTTTCCTAGATATATTTAGCATTAAAACAGCTGGAATTAACCAATGCAGAATAGTTAAGTTAAATGCTCTGCTGTGACTCTAGGTAAAGCATGTGACACCCCACCAAAAAAATTACATAGTACACCTTTAAGACAATAATACAAGAATGAGTAATAGCACGGCAGAGGATAGAAACAAACAGAAACCACCAACATCACCAACAGTCAGGGGCATGTAGACATAGACACATTTTTATCAAACACAGAGAAAAAATAAAAGAATTTACTTGCAAAAATGTAAATAGGATTATAATTGAGATTTCAAGATGTCTTAAAGGGTGCACAGACTACTCTTATACTCTGACAGGATTGTGAAACAAAACAAATATTACAATGACAAAGTATCATAATAAAGTGATAATAAATGATCAGAAATGTGAAAGTTAACATGTTAAATCCTTTCGTACAGTTGCAGAATGAGTAACCGATAAACTATAAACAGTAATTTCCAGAACTGTTTCATGCACTGAATGAAATGAGTCAGCAAGAAGTGAGAGGTTGTCCTGAGATTCAATAAAAAATCTGATGCTAAAAATAAACTTGGCATTTATTTAAAAGTATAAATTTGTCATTACTATTACTGTTGACTACGGGTGAAGTGTGAAGATAACACTTTATGTACCTCACTCGCAGCTCACAAGTTTTTATAAAGCTCTTATTGGCTTATTTTGTCTTTGTTGCTCTCAAACAGGAAGTGGCCTAAAACAGTGAAAACACACACACTTCTGAGAGCAACGCCCATCCCACATTAAACTGTACATCACCTCATTCCTGTGTCATCATCTGTTGCACCAACACCCACAGAAAAACAACCCAAAGTGTGGTAAAAAGTCTAAGTTTCGCTGGATTTAAGCAAAGCGAAATAAGGACTTGAACTTATGATTAGGGACACACTGATACAGCTTTTTCAGTTCTGATACAGGTTCAGCTTTTAAGAGAGACTAAAGACAGCACTGATTTCTTTTAAACACAAAGGAAATAAAACTGAAGTGATAGAAATGTGTCATGTACCTCTTATTTATCCCTCAAGAAACTACTGAAACTAAGACCAGTAAAAAGTCTTATAATATAAATTTATATGTCCAACCAGGATATCGGCAAAAGTCTGGTGACATTGATCTTTGTCGGTAAGGTGTTGCCTGAAAGATAACTAATATGATTATTAATATGAAACAGACTCAGCTTGGGCCAATGGTAGAAACAAAAAGCAATGTGTTATTTAGGGTTGTAACGATATCCAAGTCTCACGATACGATATTGTCACAGTATGAATCTCATGGTACGATATTTATTGCGATATCGTGGGAAAGCTCACGATATGGTGGGGAGGTTTATGATTAGGGATGTAACAATATCCAAATCTTATGGTACGATATTTTCATGATATATATTCCACAGTACGATATTTATTGCGATATTTTGTGGAGGCTAAACAACTAAAACTGTTAATATGCGACTTTTTCCTCTTAAAATGCCTTGACAAGACTTAAAAGTATTTAGAACTGTTATTTCTTCTTGTAGTCTACACAGAAATGGAACAAAGGATCATGGTCTATGTAGTTCCTTCTGTCTTTTTCAAGTTATTCCTGCACCATAACTCTTCATTTAAGCAAAGAGACTTGTAATTCGATATATCGTGATGGTCCACAATATTATTGTGAGAACTTTGACGATACAATATCATGATATTTCGATTATTTTTACATCCTTAGTGTTACTGTCTCCATGTAGTGGCCATTTCTTTTCTGAGAATGATCCACAAGGCCAAGTTACACGTCATATCTATGGAGAGGCATCACATACATAGGCCACCTTTCAAAAGCAGCAGTTAGTAGTTTAAGTAATAGTGTAGTAGTAGTAGTAGTAGTAGTAGTAGTAGTAGTAGTAGTGTGTATATTATGTAGAGATATTAGTTTCCATTCATTGAGTGGTAAACAAATACCTTTTGATGTAGTGTTAATTTAAAAATAGAAGTAGCGCTATGGCAACAGGAGCAATGTAATAATGATAGTGGTATTTGTTGTACCTATAGTAATAATAATGGTAGTAGTACTGCAAGTAGAACCAGTAATCTGAGAGACTTTATTGTATGTAGAGATCCACTGATACGAGTGTTTCTACAGCCAATAAAGATTCTTTAGGATCCAGAGCAACTGATAAACCGATAAACTGCAACGATATTTTGAATTTCAATATGAAGGGCAAGTTTTGCTCATTTACCCAAGTGTCAAATGAAACAGAAAACGTACACCTATGCCCGGATAGAGGTGCAAATGCAAACAGCAGATGCTTCAAAGTGAAAAAATGCATTGCAGCATCAGTTTTAATTTACCCAAGTGTAACATGTGACATTTCTATAATCTCAATTACTGTCTAAACTGTAAATTGATCTATATAAGACAAATCTCACATTTATAGCAATGATTTTTAGATAGCCATAATCAGTTTGGTCTCATAAACTATTCAAATTAGGTTTAGTCAAGTGGCCGGTCCATACATAATACTGTTTTACGACCTATCATGTCCATAAAGAAAAAAGGCCAATCAAAATGTCCTCAAGCACTCATTTTGGTCAATCATATATTATATAAGAAATAAAAAGATACAGTAGAGATAGTATACAAGTACACAAGATGACACATTCTAATCTACATCAGCAGTGGAACATAAAGTAAAAGTAGTTAAATACTGTGCTTAAGTCAAAAAAATGTAGGTATCTGTACTTCACTTGAGTACATTTTAAAGTGGATACTTTTTACTTTTACTTCACTACATTTGAGAGCAGGTATCTGTACTTTTTACTCAATTTTGAACAAGGCTGGCAAGTAAAAGTTCATAGTCTGTGCAAAAAAATATACAAAGAAAAAGCTAAAAGAAACTGAAAGAAAGAAAATACTTTTATTTAAGCAGATTTTTTCATGTGATTTGACTTTTCCTTGCGCATTTCTTAACAAAATCGAGCTCTTCTTCCACCACTGAACAACATACACACACACATTTCTGTCATGTTTACTTGACAAAAATAATAAAGTAGTCTATTCGAGTTGCTGCATGCACATTACATGCAAATCCAGATATCCATGGCAACTGATTTGTTTAAAGCAGTGAAACTTACATCACAGACTCTTTCTATCTCCGACACTGATCCGGATCAATTAGGGGCAGATGGAAAAACCCAAAATGCAAAAACGTTCTTTATACAAATGTTAGTAAAGTTTTGACTTACTCGGGTGTAGATTAGTGAGTGACCTGATGTTGTAGTAGCAGAGATCGGTTGACAAGTGGAACGAGAATGTCTCTTTCAAACCAACTTTTGCATATAGGTATTTTTAGCTGACACGTACAGAGCTGCTTTCATTGTTGTATCATTAAATAGCGCTGCTGTTACTAAGCGATCGAGTGAAGTCTGCCTATAACTACGCTGTCAGTTTGTCTGCATCGCCTTAACCAGTTGGTCCACTTCAATAAAACATGACTAAAATCAAATAAGAAAAACTGGGTTAGTACTTTAGTGACAGCAGTTAAAGGTGCACTGTGTAACTTTCCTGGTAGAGGATCCATGGAAATTTTATTGCTTTGTTAGAAATGTTTTAGTGTGGAAATAAACTTTTCTATCATCATGGAATCCAAACCAGGCCAAGTTACTGGTCATATCTCTGGAGAGGAAACCCGCTCACAGTCACAGTCACAGTCAGCTGACCAAAATGTATCTTAACTGAGTAATAATTGTATTTATTTTTACTTTATTTATCCTATTTATATTTGGGACAAAAGTAGAAAAGTTTAATTTAGTCCTTATATAAATACTTTGTTGACTAGTAGTTTTTCTGCATAAAAAGTTGTTTTTTGGATTGTTTAGTGGACTCATGGATCATCAGGACATGTTTTTTGTTGACCAAGAGTTTCTTAAGTCAACTACAGCCCTATAATGACAAAAATTATTAGTTATTTTTGATAGTTTGGAAGTATTAATTTGAAATAACTGTGATTTAAAAGTCAAACAATCTTAATAAAAGAGCAGCCCTAATCCAGAACGGCTGTCTCTTTCTCGGTACACTACGTGATGCCTGAGCTATAAGAATAAAACCTAGAATTACATTAGAAAGACACTAGAAAAACAATAGTTGTCCACACAAACTGAAAATATCAACACCTCAGACAAAAGCAACCAACGTCAGAAAGCAATGTTCACACCACCACACAGACCACAACAGACTGGGTCTAAACCTAAAACAAACTTAACCGGATATGACCCGAGATCAGAACTAAATCAGCATTAGACCAAGACTAGATCAGAACTAAACCAGGACTAATGCAGGACTAAATCAGGGGTAGACCAGGATTAGATCAGAACTAAACCAGGACTAAACCGGGATTAGACCAGGACTAGATCAGAACTAAACCAGCAAAGTCCTTGAAAAAGCTGTTTACCAACAGCTTATGAACTTTCTCCAAATGAACAACTCCTTTGATGTTTTCCAGTCAGGTTTTAGAGCCCACCACAGCACTGAGACTGCTCTTATCAAGGTGACAAATGACATCCGCCTGAACACTGATGCAGGCAAAGTCTCAGTCTTGATCCTGTTAGATCTGAGTGCTGCTTTTGACACTGTCGATCATGGGATCCTCTTACAGAGACTAGAGGACTGGGTGGGCATCTCTGGTACTGTATTAAACTGGTTCAAGTCCTATCTAGAAGACAGGAAGTATTTTGTTGAAATTGGAAACTGTGTCTCAGATCACATGGCCCTGACCTGTGGGGTGCCTCAGGGGTCAATCCTGGGCCCCCTGTTGTTCAATCTCTACATGCTGCCATTAGGCCAGTTAATAAGCATCAATAATGTGTCCTACCACAATTATGCAGATGACACTCAGATCTACGTCTCTCTGGCAGCAGGAGACTATGGGCCAGTGGACTCACTTGGTCACTGCGTCCAACAGATCAGTGTGTGGATGCAAAACAACTTTCTCCAGCTAAACTCTGACAAGACTGAAGTCATAGTGTTTGGTCCACAGAAACAAAGGGACAGTGTCAGCAGTCACCTCCAGTCTCTCTCCTTCAAATCAAGCAAGAAATCTAGGGGTAATAATGGACTCAGACTTGAACTTTAACAGCCACATTAAATCAATAACATCTGCAGCCTTTTACCATCTAAAAAACATAGCAAAAATCAAAGGTTTACTGTCTAAAGCAGACTTGGAGAAACTTATCCATGCATTTGTCTCCAGTAGGTTAAACTACTGTAATGGTCTGCTCACTGGTCTCTTAAAACGAGCTGTGAGACAACTGCAGAACATCCAGAATGCTGCAGCTCGGGTCCTTACTCGAACTAGGAAGTACGACACATAAGTCCTGTGCTCAGGTCTCTGCACTGGCTTCCTGTGCCTCAGAGAATAGACTTTAAAGCAGCTCTGCTTGTGTACATGTCTCTCCATGGCCGAGCACCAAAGTACATCTGTGACATGTTAGTGTCATATGAACCATCTCGCACTCTGAGGACCTCAGGGACCTGCTGGTGCCCAGAGTCAGGACTAAACAAGGGGAGTCGGCGTTTCAGGTTCATGCAGCTAAAACCTGGAACAGTCTTCCTGAACATGTGAGACAGGCTCTTCTGTGACGCTGTTTAAATCCAGGCTCAAAACATTTCTGTTTAACTGTGCATATAACTGAAAGGTTTTCATTCCGCACTCTTCTCTCCAATTTATGTCTCTCTTTTTTAATTTTAATCTTCATGATTATTTATGTTTTGATTTGTTTTTATTATGATTTTAATGTATTTCTTATTCTGTAAAGCACTTTGAATTACTTTGTGTACGAATTGTGCTATACAAATAAACTTGCCTTGCCTTGCCTAGACAAGAACTAAACCAGGACTAGACCAGAACTAAACCAGTACTAGAAGAGCATCAAACCAAGTGCAGTATATATATATATATTAAGTGTATATATAATCACAACCAATCTTTGACCAAACCAGGACCAAATTAAGACAAGTGTGAACACAAAAGAAATAGGACCACTACTGGTTTTTTATAAAGTCTGAAAAAAAAAAACAACAACAACAAAAAACAACAACATAGAAATATCCTTCATTTGAAAAAATCACGCATGCCACATTTTCATCTGGCCAAACTCCTAAATCTGTAACTAAACTAAAGAAAAAAGTTTATAAATCTACATAAACTGGACTCTAGACTTTAATTACTGATTTTTAAGTGTTTATTTTGTTGAGAATTGACAAGCCAATCAAATGCTTAGTTTGAGACAGACAAAATGTTGCAATGACCAGTTTTTGTCAGTAAATATATGAAACACAAACTTAAAATACACTGTAATTTAATATGTTTAGCCTTTAGTAAAACTTTAGATCATTTTGATGTAATGTAATTGAATCAATACGGAGTAGACAGCTGACACTAAAACATATCGATCGCTGTGACAACACTTACAGACACAGGAAATTGAATTGCTGGGTAATTGATTTTTTCTGAAATAGCAGTAGTGACATAACCTCATCTTTATAAAGGAATTACTGTCAGTTTTCACATAATACATAATACTGGCATTGGTATTTACACAAAGTTGTCGAGAAATAAATAACAGCCAGGCCAGTTGGCAGAAATTTGGGGGCCAGGGGTAAGAAAACTCACATGGGCCCCCCTCTCATATAAATTAACAGGCAGAGGTTTCAATTCTGGCCTCTAAAACCCTGGGTCCCGTGACAACAAACCCCTTTCGACTGCCCTGATAACAGCTACATACCATTTAGATCAGTTTTGTCTCATTTTATTTTTGTTTTAATACAATTCTCTGCACTAACATCTGTTTATATCGGGTATTGGCAGTAATAAGTATACGTTTAGTCTCGAAATCAGTATCTGTAATACTTAGAGATCAGTGCATCTTTAGGTATTACATAAGAATAGAACATGGACTAAACCAGGACTTTAAAGCTGAAGATAAATCAGGTCAGAACTCAAATTAAACTAGATCTAAAGCCATGGACAACCAGGAATTAAACATAACTAAGTAAAACAGAAGAAACCAACATTAACAAAATAAACAGCACTATATCTAGGTCTAAAAAGTCTAAACTCAATATAAACTAGATGTTACATTTTATATTGTAACAGCTGAAATTCAACCAACTAGAACTAAGATGACTTCATGGACACATGGGTTCAGTTTTTAGAAAGGGAAGTGAATACAAACAGAATGTATAGTAACATTGTTTAGTCATTCCTCTTGTTTCAGATAACTCACACAGCTTATATATCAAAAAAACAGTTCCCAAATACAAACACTAAATACTAAATGTACATTGTGTAACTTTTCTGGTAGAGGGTCCACCAAAGGCTTTTCTTCATGGAGATGTTATTGCCAGAATGTTTCACAGTATGGCATGACTTTTCCAAACCAGCTCACAGTCAGAATGCTTGTTTTTTGAGCTATTAAACCACCTGTAATTGAATAAATGTGAGGTAGATCTGTTCAATGTCATACTGTTGAACATGCTAAGCAGATCAATGATGGAAACAAACAAGTGGCAGACCCTAAACTGAAAAGTTACACAGTGCACGTTTAATACACAAAATTAATAAAGATACACTAGTAGAAAACGCGGAGAAATTACAAAATATTTTACTAACTGACAGAAGAGGCTCTAGTATATTTGGTTATATAGTAATTGTAGTAGAGCTGAGCATGGAATAGTAGTAATAATATTTGCTAAACAGATACAAAATGGTGTACTTTATACTTCAGTGTTTAATAGTAAATCTGTATTTCTGCTGTTAAAGTTAGTCCTTAAGTTATGTGTTAATACCACATAAAAACAATACATGTATGCACTTTCTGCTCTTCAAACTCATAGAAGTATTTCAGAGCATTCTATATTGACTAATACTATACACGAAAACAAGTGCAACATCACAGCGCTGTCAAACCAGGAAGTACAACACCGTTACAGTGACAACAGCAATGCAGCCTTATCTGTCTGGTTAAATAAGATGTAAATTAATAGCCCTTGTATTGCATGTATTATAATAACTCACCTCAGGTTGTACCGATAAGGTTAGACTCTTTTTAGGACGGTGACCCGCTGTCCAAGCCCTAGAGTACATATCCATCATGATTATAGCCTATTTAAAACATCCATACATACGAAAAGGAAGCGAAAATAGTCCGAAGTGTTCAAAGTTTTAAAATGTTGCAAGGTTTGAGGTTTGCAAAAAAGGCCCTGGCATCTTCACGGCTGCACAGACAGTTTGACACGAAAAGAAGAAGTGTAAAATGGTATTACAATAGCTAGCAGAAGGAAGGGGCTGAGAGAGGAGTGTGCCTATTTCAGTCAATACGGGTGTGTGTGTGTGTGCGTGTGTGTGCGTATGTGTGTGTGTGTGCGGGTGAGTGTGTGCGGGCACGTATTCATCTCACTGTGGGGAGCAGGAAAAACACACACACATCACGGGGACCTGAATCAAAAATCTAAAATCAGGTCCCAATGATGTAAATCCTTTGTAATGAGTTCAACAACATGATTTAAAGTTCATAAATGGGTTAAAATAGGTTCAGTAAAGGGTCCACTACCTGCTTGTCTCTATGGAAATGGTATTACTTTGTCTGAAATGCTTCACAGTGTGTTTTTATTGCTCAAAGACACATACAGTCCTCTACAGGGATCTGACCGGTGTGATCTCCTTCTTGTTTCCATGGTAGATAGTTCAATTTAATTCTATGGATGTAATAATAACCGAAATATTGTGATATCGTATCATCAATGGTCTCACAATAATATCGTGGACCATCACAATATATCGAATTACAAGTCTCTTTACTTAAATGAAGAGTTACTTAAATGAAGAGTGCAGCAATGGCTAAAAAAAACAGAGGGAACTACATAGACCATGATCCTTTGCTCCATTTCAGTGTAGACTAGAAGAAGAAATAACAGTTCTAAGCACTTTTAAGTCTTAGTTCTTTGGATTAAGTCTCGTCAAGGCATTTTAAGAGGAAAAAGTAGCACAAAATATCGCAATAAATATCGTATCGTGAGATATACATCGTGAAAATATCGTACTGAGAGATTTGGATATTGTTACATCCCTAATCATGAGCCTCCCCACCATATCGTGAGCTTTCCCGTGATATCGCAATAAATATCGTACTGTGAGGTTCATACTGTGACGATATCGTATCGTGAGACTTGGATATCGTTACACCCCTATTTAATACTAGCCAGACTGGCGCCACCTAGTGCCTCCGCTCAATTTAATTCTTCTCCAGTGACTAGGTCAATCAGAATACACTAGATGGTTTGAAAAAACCCTGGAAGTGCGAGTTCAGGCACCAGCCAATCAGCGAAGAGCCATACATTCTGTGGTGGCAACGGTTCCCGAGATCGAGGATTTAAAGCCGGAACAAAGAGAATGTTTGGTTAATTTTATCAAGGGGAAAGACGTTATTGTCCTTCTTCCTACGGGATTTGGCGCATTACATACGTCACAACCAAATAGCGGTTGGTTAAATTAAAAAAAGCACCCACCTACAGTCGAGAACGAATCCTAATGCTGCGAGGTCAGACAGTTTCTACAAACTGAAACCAGCTGATGACTCAGGCTAATTTAATATCATACTGTGAAACATTTGAAGCAAACCAATTACATCATCATGGAGACAAAAATGTAGGCAGTCCATCCACCAGAAAACAAATAGTGCACTTATGAGGTTCAGCAAGTAGTGAATAATGTTAAGGTTAAGTTTAAGTCAATGTAATGTCCTGAAGAAGTATGGAAACTTCATATAATGTGTGTGCTAAGATAAAACGCTGGTGGAGCAGAGGATAGTAGGGCAGAGGGTGAACTGTCTGAGAATTCTGAAACTGTGAAGAAGAAACAGCTAAGTATGAAACAAGAATACTGAGTTAGCATTTCTCTCCAGACCAGACTTCCTCCTTTAAATGGTAAATAAACTGGAGGTGGCATTATGCACAACAACATAATCAGACTATTTAGCTGTATTTAAAACAATGGTGGGATGCTAAGTTAAGTTTAAATGTGCACACTATAGTTTCTCCAGTGGGGGGCCTATTTCACCGTAAGGCATTAAAGTTGTCCACAGCCACAGATCTGACGTGTAACTTGGCCTGGTGGCTAGGATCTGGACTAGTCTTTGTGAACATGTGAGACAGGCATCTACTTCGACAATGTTTAAATCCAGACTAAATACAGTTCTGTTAATGGTGTACTGTAACTTTTTAGTTGGAGGTCCGTTGCCTGCTTGTTTCTATGGAGATGTCATTGGGCTGCCTGGATTGTTCCACAGTGTGACATTAAACTAGTCAGGCTGGCGCCACCTAGTGCCTCCGCTCAATTTCATTTCACTCCAGCGACTAGTTCAGAAATCAGAATACACTGGACGATTTGCAAGAACCCCAAAAGTCGTAGACCGCAACAGTAAACAAAGAGGTTGAGATGGATGTAGATGAAGACATACATTCTGTGTTGGCAACGATTCCCGAGATCGAGGATTTAAAGCCGGAACAAAGAGAATGTTTGGTGAATTTTATCAAGGGGAAAGACGTTATTGCGATTCTTCCAATGGGATTTGTTTAAAAAGTTTAATATACCAGTTAGCCCCCTTAGCAGAGTACTACATACATCACGACCAAATAGCAGCGATCGATTAAATAAAAAAAGTACCTACCTACCGTCGAGCGAACGAATTCTAATGCTGCGAGGCCAGACAGTTTTCATGAAGTTGAACTGGCTGATGAATCAAATCAGGCTACCATTAATCAGCTCTACCTTATATTCATTAAATTACAAGTAGTTTTATAGCTCAAAAATCACTAAAAAAAACTGGCATTCTGACTTTGAGTGGGTTTTCCTCTCCACAGATCTGACCTGTAACTTGGTCTGGTTTGGTCTATATGATGATAGAAAGGTTTAATGCCGTACTGTGAAACATTTGGCAGACACTGCACCAGAAAAGTTATAAAATGCACCCTTAAGCTGTGCATACGACTGAAATTATTATTGCTTTTCTCTAATCTCTTTAATGCTTATTTTAAGATGATTATTTATTCATTTGTTTGTATAATGATCTTAATGTCTTTCTCATTCTGTAAAGCACTTTGAAGTACTGTGTGTATGTATTGTTCTATACAAATAAACTTGCCTTGCCTCACCTTATATACCTTAAATGATGTACTGTGGAACATTCTATGGACTACATCTCCATGGAAAGTAGCTGACCTGCCACCAGAAAGTTACGGTACATAGTGAGAAAGTGAAACAAAACAACCGTACGTGTTTATTTTCGAGTTATGTCACTACAGTGCCTTCATATCAGATAGACAACAGATACTTTCTGTCTGTGGGTGTGTTTTTGTTATTGTCATCAGAAGTGGTGACTCGAGTCAGACTTGAGTCACTATTTTTCGGACTTGAGACTTGACTTGATAAAATGGACTAAGACTCAGGACTCGACTTGGACTTGAAGGTCAGTAACTTGGGTTTTGACACGGACTTGAGGCCTGTGACTTGAGAAGATTTGAGAAGCACTTTTAAATCGGAATTCTTTCTATTCTGACTGTAATGATTCACACTAAGATCTTGTCAAGACATTTAAAAAGGAAAAAATTGCATTTCTACAAATTACATACTCTATAAATACTCATATAGAAATATACTATGACTTTTTAAGTACAATTTAGTTTAAAATTCATATAAATTGCAAAAATCTAAACAATATTTGGTATTTTGATTTAAAGACTTGAAATGACTTGAAGCTCAAAGCAGATGACTTGGACTTGACTTGGACTTATGGGCCAGTGACTCGAGACTCGATTTAGACTTGCCTGTATTTGACTTGGGACTTGACTTAGACTTGAGGTCGAAGATTTGAGACTTACTTGAGACTTGCAAAACAAAGACTTGGTCCCACCTCTAATTGTCATACCCGTCTAGTTCAACATTTAGTATTGTATTTTATTTTTTAAAAATCATAATAAATATATATATTTTTATTACTTAATTGTTATTTATTCACATACTATTTTTCACATTCACACCAAAAATTTATAAATAATTAAATAAAACTCTTTTACACCCCGCACTTCTCACTATACACAACATTTCACAAGCATAAAATATAAAAAACATAAAAATTATAGGTATGAATAAACTTATTTTGAAGTCAAGTTAAATGTTTTTTGAGTGTTCTTACACCTATCTGTGTAACTGTAACTTATACAGTATAAACATATTATTATAACATTTTCCTCCTAATTTTATTCTACAAGACATATGAAACCCCTGACTAAAAATCACAAATGCTGAGTTACACTGTACAGTACAGTTGCTGTTGTTGTACAAAAGTCAGATTTTCAGAACTGTAACTAAATAAACTGCAAAACTCCACGTGGGTGTTTTAAAACAGGAAGTCTGGTTTTGAGCTCGATTGTTACATCATCCTTTCCTTTCGTCTGTCAAACAATCCGCCAGTCTGTTGTCAAAGGCCATAACATTTGTGGCATGAAGGTGGCAAAGGTTACTCAAATATTCAGGCGTGTACCCCGTAGTTCAAATATGCAGTAAATATAATGGCCTAAATAAATATTGCTGGTAAAACAGGGATTGCCCCACTGTGTTTTTAAAGGGACAGTCTGGAATTTTGGACTTAGGACTTCATTTCCTAGTGAGCCAAAGTGTTGGAGACGTGTGGAGTCACTTTTTTAAATATTCCATCCAATCCTTGTATTTGCAGAGGTCGCTGGTGCTAGGCTAGTGCATGTCAATGGCCATAGTTATCCTGCCACTAAAAACAGACTTACCCACTCCACAAAACACCCGAAGAAAATCTATTATTACACTGATGTAAATGTCTGTGTTGATAGAATAATGTCTGAAATAAAACTAACCTTGCATCGCATGAATCATCATGTGCTGAGGGACTATTTTCTCATATATCAGTCTGCCACTGCCAAGCTTTCTATCAAGAAGTACAACTCACTACTGCTGCTCAGACATAAATCCTTCAAATGCAAGGTTGGTTTTACTTCTAAAATTATTCTATCAACACAGACATTTACATGGACAGTCTGGTGTAATAACAGATTTGTTTCGGGTGTTTTGTGGAGTGGGTAAGACTGTTTGTAGTGGCAGGATAACTATGGACATTGACCAAGCCCTGGGGTTTCAAAATGGCCGCACATTCAAGTCAATGGGTCGAGCTCAATGGCGCATGATCCTTTAGCCCGGTTAGGTACTTCCGTTGGCTGTGGAGTGACCGAGTGTGTGCAGCAGTGCTCATTTTCTCCCGTGGGCACAAGCAAATGAAAGCAAGCGCACACAAGGAGCATGGGCTTGTGTATCATGTGATCGCTTTGGCCAATCAGAGTGAGAGGAGCTAGAACGGATCAGAGCGGAGCTGGAGGTAACGATTATAAAGTGTTTTATACACAACTGAAGGATTTTGAGCTGAGAAAAACTAAATCCAACATTTTTGAAAGTTGTAGGTCCCTGTCAGTCGAACACGAGCAGTTTGTGATTACATTGTGCTCTATGAGAAAAATCCTCTCTCAGCCGAGGGGATTTTTTTCATTGTAGTGGAGGCAACTACAAACAGCAACACCCTATCCAGATATTTTAATAGATCCATGCCATTGACATGCACTAGTCTAGAACCAGCGACCTTTGCAAATACAAGGACTGGATGGAATATTTAAAAAAGTGTCTCCACACATCTCCAACACTCTGGCTCACTAGGAAATGAGGTCCTATGTCCAAAATTCTGGACTGTCCCTTTAAACTTCATGACTTTCACTAGAATCATTTGGATAATTTCAGCATTGGAATTTCTAATCTCTACTGAACTAAAGGAAAAATTTAGCTGTTAACTTGAAAACTACCACTTCATAACATCACAAGTTGGAACAGAGCCTTTTGAACTTTGGAGATGACAGATTAATAATAAAAATTAGTCAAGCATGTGTGAATGAAATAAAACACAACTCTGGGTCTGTTTTTGAGGAGATAACAACATTAAAACACGTTTTAAAGCTCACAATATAAAACTCATAACATAGGACCTTTAATGGATTATATCTAGATACTGAATTATTAATAAAAATTTCAGTGCACGCTAAAAACCTTCTTCACATCACCCATAATAACAACTGGAGATGGCAAAAAAAAAAAGACAGGACAAGAACAGGACTAAACCAGAAGTAAGACAGAACTAGACCAGGACTAGAACAGAACTAAACCAGGACTAGACCAGGACTAAACCAGGACTAAGCCAGGACAAGAACAGGACTAAACCAGAACTAAGCCAGGACAAGAACAGGACTAAACCAGAACTAAGCCAGGACAAGAACAGGACTAAACCAGGACTAAGCCAGGACAAGAACAGGACTAAACCAGAACTAAGCCAGGACAAGAACAGGACTAAACCAGAACTAAGCCAGGACAAGAACAGGAATAAACCATGACTAAGCCAGGATAAGAACAGGACTAAACCAGAACTAAGCCAGGACAAGAACAGGACTAAACTAGAACTAATCCAGGACAAGAACAGGACTAAACCAGGACTAATCCAGGACAAAAACAGGACTAAACCAGAACTAAGCCAGGACAAGAACAGGACTAAACCAGAACTAAGCCAGGACAAGAACAGTAGTACATAGTAACAACTGGAGACAGCAAAACATCATATCTAAAGTGTAGGCCCTAAACTACTGTAATATGGGATGCAAATGTTTATTTAAGAATGTCAAAGTGGTTGAGATACAGGCACACTTCCGGGAAAATCCTAATCTTTTCCCTGTGAGAGTGGACAGTAATTTGCAACTCAAATTCTCCAAGAAAAGTCCCTGAGTGAACCCTTGTGTCCAACCCAGAGCTGTGCAATTATTAAAACATTCAGATATTTAGATTACATTTACAATTACCAACTATAAGACTGGCATGGATTGAAAAAATAAAATAGAAATATATTCTGAGCCCCTCATTCTGTCACAGCCTGTACTGTAACTCACAAAACTACATAAACCAGGACTAAACCAAGACCAGACCAGGATTAAACCAGAACTAAACCAGGACTAGACCAGGACTAGAACAGAACTAGACCATGACTGAACCATGACAAAACTGGGCCTAAACCAGGGCTAAACCAGGACCAGACAAGACTAAACAAGGACTAGACCAGGACTAGACCAGGACTAAACAAGGACTAGACCAGGACTAAACCAGGGCTAAACCAGGACTAGCCCAGGACTAAACAAGGACTAGACCAGGACTAAACCAGGGCTAAACCAGGAACAGACCAGGACTAAACAAGGACGAGACCAGGACTAGACCAGGATTAAACAAGGACTAGACCAGGACTAAACCAGGGCTAAACCAGGACTAGCCCAGGACTAAACAAGGACTAGACCAGGACTAAACCAGGGCTAAACCAGGAACAGACCAGGAACAGACCAGGACTAAACAAGGACGAGACCAGGACTAGAACAGAACTAGACCAGGGCTAAACCAGGACTAAACCAGAAGTAGGCCAGGACTAGAATGGGACTACACCAGGGCTAAACCAGGACTCAACCAGGACAAAACCAGGACTAAAACAGGACTAGACCAGGACCAGTGTTCCTGCAGGTTACTTTTTGACAGTACACAAATAATTACTTCAAAATCTCATGATTTCAACTCTGAATCTATCATCTTCACTTTCCCACATCACTTTGAAAACTTCAGGTATCCAGGTTTCTCTCACAGCTTCAACTCGGTGCCCCGAACATGAAGCAGCACTCCGGCCCATTACTTAACCACATTAACGCTCCACCAATCAGACAATGGGACCACCAAATTGGGGCCCAAATCACGCCACGGTCAACACACAGTGGACTATTGAATACATTAGGCCCCGCCCCCTATTACATCACACTCCTCAGAGCTCCCATAATGCATAGGGAGGTGTCCCACAGCACCGCAGCAGTCGCTCACAAAGTTTTCATACCAACCAACACCTAAGAGATACAGACTGTGAAAATACAAAAGAGAAATCAGAATTAAACCAGGTTGGAAATTCATGCCTTGATTGACAGGACAAAGTAGTTCCAAATGGGATCATGCTTGTTCAAAAAGTCTCAGTTTGGTCCGGACTTAAGGAGGTTTGTACCAGAAGTGGAATGTAATGAAGTACAAAAGTAAAACTACAACACTTAAGTACAAATTTAAGTCTTACAGTGGATGCTTTTTACTTTTACTGCACTACATTTGAGAGCGTGTATCTGTACTTTCTACTCCACTACATGTTAGACCCAGACTGAAAAGTAAAAAGTACCGAGCCGCGACTTTTTTAGCACATATTCATTTAATTCAGTTAATGTTGCAAATTTGAGCAAAACACTACACAAAAACTCAAAAATAGCTAGAAAAAAGAAGAAAATAAGTCAGTTGAATCACTTAAAATCGGCTTAATTCTTTCTCAAAATCACTAAATCTCTGCAAAATACTTTTATTTTTTACTCTTTAAGTACATTTTTAAACAGGTACTTCAATACTTTTACTCGAGTTATACTTTTACTTTGTGAGTGACTTCTTGCTCTTGTATCTGTACTTTTACTTATTAACAAAACTGAGTACTTCATCCACCGCTGGTTTATACACAAAAGATCAAAACTAGGACTAAACCAGGACTAATCCAGGATCTCACCAAGAAGACTCCTGGGAATAAAACACATTACACAAACTTATACCAGAAATATTTAGTACTATCAACAAACTGAATGTACCTCCAGTAGTAGGAATGCAACTATTTCAGATTTTAGTGTTATGATTATCCATTTCAAATATTAGTTTTACAATTATTCATGATTACTTTAGACAAAAATTGTTATTGGGACATAAACAGCCAGATAAAAAAAAGGCACTTAGCACTTTTTTTGAACATAAATTAACTCAAAATTGTGTATTTTTTCTTCTTATATCTTAATTTTCAACCAAATAATATTGATATCCTTAATCATCAGTTGTATGAGAACCACTGCAGTCCCTCTTACGTCTGGCTCTGCTCGTGGCATTTCTTCACACAATAAAGCTTAAACTAATAATAAGGTAATACTTTTTATTTATGGTGTTGATGACAGATTGTTCACACTCCTGCTATTATGAAACTCTAGTGTTTTCTTTGAGGGAGGCTGGGTCAATCTGAAGTACCAGTCCGTGAATTGTACTTTTAAAGGTCGTATATTACATAAAATTTACTCTTGTGAGCGGCCACGATAGAAAAAAATAGCTCCACAAAAACAGACCTGGACTTGTGTTTTGTTTCATACATGTTTGAGTAACTCTTTATTATTAGTGTGTCTACATGTCCAAAGCTCAAAATGCTCTGGTCCACGTAGTTTTCATGTTAACTGCTTCTTTAGTTCAGTAGAGATTGGTAATTCCAGGCCTCAAATCATCCAAATGATTCTAGTGAAAGTGTATGGAGGAGAATCAGATGGAACGTTCCCCTGGCTGGAAAGTCCCTAAGCTGGAAAGTCCACCTGAATTGTACCTTTTATGAAAGTCAGTTAATCTATATACATATAAATACAAAAAAAATACAAAAAATTACGCATATGTTGGATTAATTACACACAAAAGTTACAGTATATCTCAACACATTTGTTCATACATACAAATAAAACATAGTCCACCAAAGAAAACTCCTGTGTCCTCAGTAAATGTGTAAAAAGTAAACTATTTTAGAATTTTATCTTACATATTTCAATGAAAAACATAGTTAAGATCTTTCTAAAAGTGATTCTGAATGATTTTTGAACAAATTCTGTAGGTTTTTAAGTTTCTTGTGTTGTGCTGCTTGCAAATTATGTTCATAACAGGTAAGGAAATAATTCATATTTCTTTCCAAATCAACAGTTACATGGGGAACAAGACAATTTATTTAAAATACAATTTCACAGTAAATTTACGTGAGCAAATGAGGATTATATTGATATTATGGTACAGACTGAAAAGATGATTGCCACTTCAGCAAAATGACATAAATAAGGCCTGACATTTGGTCTCGCTACATTCACATTTCATTTTATTTTGATATAGAATGATCATTTTTAAGTCAATACATCCGTTACTAAAGTCTGTCGAGAGAATGGAACGCTTGAGCTGGGATTTTCAAGCCAGGGGGGACGCTCAAGTCATTATTCACCACATGACATCACAAGTTGGAAGAGATTATTTTCTGTTTGAGAGAAGAACTCAGCCTAAATATGCAGGATTTGTGTTTTAAAAGTGTGAATGAAACAAAACACAACTCCAGGTCTGTTTGTGATGAGGAAACAACATAGCATAGATCAGAAAACAGTGTAATATCTTCCAGTACTCGGATTAAGCTGCAGTAAAATTATATTACAGTAATTTACTTCTCACAACACAATGACCCAAATAAATGTGGAGTACACGCCCTGTTTGAATAATGTAAGTATCTGTTGGTGAGTAATCGCTTTTGATACAGTTTCAAAGAGCTTATCAAATGATCAAAAAAATCAGTAAAACTATAAATCTAGTCTATCCTAAAACAGACTAGACTAAAGATTAACTATGAGGTAACCTTTAGTAAATAAACATAACTATATCAAGAGTTAGTAATAGTATATGACTGAATATTATGCAGTTAAAAGTGACACGTAAATCTTTCCAGTGTTATATGATATTATCTTACGTTGAAGTCATTTTATTTGGTACCCAAATAAAATGATCAAATATAGACACCAGGAAATGTTTTAATGCTGTTATCATGGATGATGCATTTGCCACGCACATTTAGAAGAGTGGACTTCCTGAATAAAATGTCAATTATTACAACAACACAACACAACTCAAGACAAGACAGAGTGCATGCAATAGACTCTGAGTTGTAATGAATAAAGCGTTAATGTAATCCTGAGATGGTGACTGATACGTGTCTTCAAAAGTATAAAATGTACAGTGAGTCCCAGTCAGACGAGATGCGCTCACAGGACCAGTTAGAGCAGTTTTTAGGCATCTGTGTGTCTGTGCTGCAGGTGTAGTCATCCTCCACGATCGTAGTCATAGTCTCGCTGCGGATGCCAACATGAACAAGGTCATTTTATTTCATACAATATCGCAGATTGTGAAAATGACATTATCGCCGGAACCCTCGTTAATTATCCTTGGTACATCAGAAGTATTTAATAATCTGACATCAGCCCAAAAGCAGTTCATTTCCTATTGTCTTATTAATGCAAAGAAACTACTCTTAATGTCAGTACCAAGCTCGAAAATGTGGCTCCGAGACCTTGCGAACATTTGACATCTAGAGAGAAGACGATATTTGTTAAAGGATAAACTACTGTCATTCAGGAAAGTGTGGCAACCTTTTATTGAGTTTTTAGAATCTGTAACTATGGGAGTAACATCTCCAAATTCACAGATATATGTACCTCTGCAGGCCATTGTTACCAAAAAGTATTGAGCATTATTGATCCCGTACAGTTTGAGTTGTATTCAGTTTTTGGCTCAGTAAAAATGTGACTAACAAGATCATTTTAGCCTTATAGATTAGTGTAACTTTCAAGTATTGCTCAGTAAATATGAGAAGTTAAAGTCTGAGTTTATGAAAGTGGGGCAAAGTCAGAAGGGCAACCATAACAAACACAAAATAACAAATGAAACCACAATATTAAAATAGGTTCGTGTTATGTAGGGTCAAAATAAACTACGCAGTTGTCACTCCACTCGTGAATACTAACAAAAAGAGTCCATGTATCACCAACAGAAGCGCACCTGTCGCACAGTTTGAGAAACAACAGTCCAACATTAACCTCAGCCTTGATCCAAGATTGATTCTATTTGTTTATTTTACAGTGGTGAAGATTCAGGTTTATATATGTGACCACACAGACACTGACACTGACTGATTATACTATAAAATGACACTTAGTTAGACAATACAAAATTTTGACAACATTTACATTTTGGTCCCACTTTGGTCCTTTGAGTTTCAGATTGATGACAAAATAGCAGCTCACACTTATTTCTTAATGGTCAAAAGTTCTCAAAATGTTGCTTATACTAGGAATCTGAACACCTTGAATACAGCTACAGGTCAAGCTCTGGTTCTGTAGAAAGTCAGGAGTGTTTATTATGAGAACAACAGTCTCTTGAAGCAAAAATAGGGGTTATTTCGAAAATTGCGTCAATTAACATGGTGTTCTCAGAAGTCTAAAGATTAAAAGCATTCTTAAGCAAATCAAACGCCTCCAAACTTCTAATTCAAAACTGGACCTCTTCCATCCTCTTTGAACAAATCTTATCCGAGACCACCAGCTCCACTCTTGATATGAAGTGACCTATATTTAGGCTAATTGCTCTTCTGCTTGTTACAAATGCGCACACGCACTCACAGCCAAAAAAAAACCGCTTGCATGGCGAGGGGGCTGCTACACAACTGCTCCAAAACTAAAAGCTCTGCGCCGGTTTGGGAGCTGGGCCAGGGCTGTCAGATCACCATGGAGATGTGGGCTTCCATTGTGAGGTAAGAATTACTGCACTTGAGGGGCGCTGGCACGTCTACAGTCCCGGGCCTTTTCCATTCAGGACTGCCCCAAATGGGAACGATTATAACGCGCTGTTCCTAAGATTCAGGAATTTGTGTAAAGCTGGAAAACGCACGCAGTCACAAAATATGCAAGTAATTACACAGGTAGAATAAGCAAAGCCATGATGAATACAACTCAGCGTGTCTGAAAGTGCAAAAAGCTGTGAGCATTACGCGTTTTTTCTATGAATATTTACGCATCGCAGGTCACGCATTGTAACCTTGCAACAGGTGCAGAACGTGAGCGACTTCCGTAAAACTCACCTGTATCTAAAGTCCCGTATCACCACCAACAACATCCAAAAGCACACGTGACACCTATGAATGGACTGTACACTTGTATATATATCATATTTTTCACGCAGAGACGCGATAACTGTTCTGTAGTCTATTCCCTTGGAGGATATCGGCGCTCGGGAGACGCAGGTAGCAGCTGGAGGATTGTCTGGGAGTGGCCCGCCAAAGCTTTCTCTTTAACTCTTTCCTTTCCTCTGGCAGTAAGTCACCAAGCCGCTACAACCTGTTCCTAACCAGTTTTCAGACTTGGAACTGTCTTGCATGGCACTCAGGAAACTTTGCAACACCAAACTTGACTTGAATATCTCTTTTTTAAGCACATAACTTGTCCTCACAAAGCACGGTTATCCAAATTACGCACCGTCATGCAAAATGTTTAGTAGTAAAGTAAATACATACACGCCCTCTTGAACGAGTCGAAACTTCTGCAGAGTTAAACCCGGCTCTCTCAGATCAGCTGCTTGTGCTGTGGTATGTTAGAAACACCTCTTTTCCCATGAAAGGGACGAGCGGTCATTCATATGCTGATGAGCTGGCGCGGGTGAAGTCCAGAGTGAACCAAATCAGAACCTTTTGCAAAAACTGTGCCCAGACCATAGGCATCTGGGACAAACCAAATATATATAATCATCTAAAAGCTAAGAATATAATCAGTCAAAAAAATTACAACAAATAAGCTGTTTTCAATGAGATGGCAACCTCGTGCTAGACAAGTTTTGGTTACAATAACAACTAGACACTCCACCCATGAAGCCTCATATCAAGTTCCACACATTTTATCCTGAAGCAGAAACTTTGAAAACCAATATGCTGCTCTGTCTGCTGGTTATTATGTAGTCTGTGGAAATCCAGCAGATACTAGTGCTTTATTATAGTATTTGCCATGATGTATTATGAGAGAATTATTACAAAAGAAAAATAAACCAATGTAAGGTGTTATGGTGTTATAAAGATAGTGTTAAGGTGTTATAAAGTTAGTGTTAAGGTGTTATAAAGTTAGTAAGGTGTTAAGGTGTTATAAAGATAGTGTTAAGATGTTATTAAGTTAGTGTTAAGATGTTAAAGTGTTATAAAGTTAGTGTTATGGTGTTATAAAGTTAGTGTTAAGGTGTTATAAAGTTAGTGTTAAGGTGTTATAAGGTTAGTGTTAAGGTGTTAAGGTGTTATAAAGTTAGTAGTAAGGTGTTAAGATGTTATTAAGTTAGTGTTAAGATGTTAAGGTGTTATAAAGATAGTGTTAAGGTGTTATAAGGTTAGTGTTAAGGTGTTAAGGTGTTATAAAGATAGTGTTAAGGTGTTATTAAGTTAGTGTTAAGGTGTTATAAAGTTAGTGTTAAGATGTTAAGGTGTTATAAAGTTAATGTTAAGGTGTTAAGGTGTTATAAAGATAGTGTTAAGATGTTATTAAGTTAGTGTTAAGATGTTAAGGTGTTATAAAGATAGTGTTAAGATGTTATAAAGTTAGTGTTAAGGTGTTATAAAGTTAGCAGTAAGGTGTTATAAAGTTAGTATTAGGATGTTAAGGTTTTATAAAGTTAGTGTTAAGGTGTTATAAAGTTAGTGTTAATATGTTAAGGTGTTATAAAGTTAGTGTTAAGGTGTTATAAAGTTAGTATTAGGATGTTAAGGTTTTATAAAGTTAGTGTTAAGGTGTTATAAAGTTAGTGTTAAGATGTTAAGGTGTTATAAAGTTAGTGTTAAGGTGTTAAGGTGTTATAAAGTTAGCTGTAAGGTGTTATAAAGTTAGTATTAGGATGTTAAGGTTTTATAAAGTTAGTGTTAAGGTGTTATAAAGTTAGTGTTAAGATGTTAAGGTGTTATAAAGTTAGTGTTAAGGTGTTAAGGTGTTATAAAGTTAGCAGTAAGGTGTTATAAAGTTAGTATTAGGATGTTAAGGTTTTATAAAGTTAGTGTTAAGGTGTTATAAAGTTAGTGTTAATATCTTAAGGTGTTATAAAGTTAGTGTTAAGGTGTTATAAAGTTTGTGTTAAGATGTTATAAAGCTAGTGTTAAGATGTTAAGGTGTTATAAAGTTTGTGTTAAGATGTTATAAAGTTAGTGTTAAGATGTTAAGAAGTTATAAAGTTAGTGTTAAGAAGTTATAAAGTTAGTGTTAAGAAGTTATAAAGTTAGTGTTAAGGTGTTATAAAGTTAGTGTTAAAGTGTTAAAAGTTAGTGTTAAGGTGTTATAAAGTTAGTGTTAAGGTGTTAAAGTTAAGTGTTAAGTGTTGTAAAGTTAGTGTTAAGGTATTATAAAAGAAGTGTTAAGGTGTTATAAAGTTAGTGTTAAGGTGTTATAAAGTTAGTGTTAAAGTGTTGTAAAGTTAGTGTTAAGGTATTATAAAGATAGTGTTAAGGTGTTTTAAAGTTAGTTAACAGCCTAATTATTATTATTAAGTGAATATTTTATTTGTGAATTCTAATTTAGATGCATGAACAATAACCAATGATTATGAATTTAATGATGTTGTTTAGTGATGATATTATGTAGGTCATTGTTTCCCAAAGACTGGGTCGTGACCTTCAGGTGGGTTGTAAGAGATATTTTTCAGCCTTGCCTTGTCATGATCTTCATGTAGGTCTGCAGTATACAGTTCTGATCTGTGACCTCGTCATTCTGGATCAGCATTTCATCAGAATATCCTGTCCTCAGTAGGGTCAGTGTTTCTATTCTTATTCCTTGCACTATTACATACATGTGTGAATTGGGATTTTCTGTGCTCACAAAAACAAAGACAAAGCACAGAAACAGACTGAATGCTGTGCCTGATGTGCTGCTGCTGCCGCGGCTCTTCCTGCAACCGGACTAAAGCACACTACAAAAACACAGACAGGCCCACCTATCTCATTAGAAATATTCAAATGTTAAGACATGTTTTGTATCATTTCTAATATTTTTTTTAATGATTTTATTGACTATTTTGTTCCAATATTGCTGGTTCAATTGAATGTTGAAAAGAAAAAATGTCCAAATAGATTCTGGATCCTTTATTGCTGCTTCAATTATTGTTTTTTATTGTTTAAAACTTGAGTAATACTAATTGTTCAGAGACACAATCACTCAGTCAACAATAAAATATCCTCATTAATGTTCAATAATGTTGAAATCCACCTTCATTTTGTGATTTATGAATAATATTACTTGGGTCTTGGGTCACGAAGGTTTGAGACTTTTAAAATATGAGTCCCCAGAAAAAAAGTTTGGGAAACACTGATGTAGGTAAATGTATGATATTTGAATTATTATTTCTAAGTAAAATTGTTGTGACACCCTTTCATGAGTAGGTCTATACTACTACTACAACTACTACTACTACTACTATTGTAATACTATTGTAATGTAATCTGGAAATGAACAAACATGTTCTTAGCAAAGAAATCAAAGAACAATGAACAGGCAATATTTCATCTCTCTTTACACCTAGAATTAACCTACTTTGTACTGCGCTTTAGAGCATGTTTGTAGCTAAACTGCGCCATCTGGTGTCCAAAACATCTCACTGCATCGTTCTTACCTTGTTCCTGAGTGGTGGGGCTGCAGGACGAGCTTTTGTTTCACTCTTTTTCCCAGTTTCTTTTTTCTTTATAACTCCATCTTTTTGTGCTTCATTTGATTCAGGTTTAGACTCAGATTCTTGGTTAAAATTTGGTAATCCTTCTTCAGTAAATAGAGTAGGTGTTGGGGGGTCAGGGAATTCAAAGCTGTCATCTTCCATTGTTTCTAGCTTGTGTTTGACAGTTTGCATTTGCAGTTTCACTTCTTCATTTCCAGAGTTTTTTGGCTGTTTGTGGTCTTCAAGTTTAGGCTGAGGTTTAGCATACAGGCTGAAGTCACGAGCATCAGAATTTGAAGAGGATTCGTTTAAGTTATGTGTAAAACTAATACTTCGAACTGGAGGGACTTGGTCTATTGGATCGTCATCTGGCAGACACAATCCAAAAGTTGAAAACCTATATTTTTGTCCGAATGAGCTTCTCGGTGGCATCAAACTATTTTTATCTTTCAAAGCACTTTTTTCAGATTTCTCTTCGGTGCTGTTCGGAACACTTGTATCTTTTGCATTTTCTTTGTCCACTTGGGAATTCTTCATGTACTGTGCAGGGACGTAAAAAGGTTTGGAGTCCAGGTCTTTGCGCACGTGCCACCAGTACTCGTTGGTTTTGGCGATGAGGAGGAAGCTCTCGTTGGGTTTGATGGAGATGTGGCGGCCGTTTTTGGTGGTGTATTCAAACTCGTGCTCCACGCTGACTACCTCCATGCTTTACTTCAGATTTGTGGATGTGGGGTCAGATGTGGTCAGGGAAAGCTGTTCAACATCCTGAAACTGAAAAGAGGAAACATGTTTTAATTTGACTTTATCGGAATCAAACTTGCTGTCATGTAAATGTTTTCATTTCAGACAAAAAATACACTGTGCACTATTGTAATTATGCCTTATTTAACTCCAGTCTCTTGCTATTTTTGCTACTTATTTTGTATTTATTATCACCATTTATATTTTTGCTCTTTGTCTCTGTCTAAATAATTTCCCCTGTAGATCAATAATATTAGTCTAAGTCTAAATCTGTGTGATTTTTCTAACTGGGACAGCCACCTTCTTGGTTCCACTGAGATATTATTTTTAAATTATTTGCATTCTTATTGTAAGTGGATTTGCTTTTCAACTTGTACCTCTGACCTGAAACTTGGTCTAGAGAACATACATAATATCATACTGTAGAGCAGGGGTGTCAAACTCAAATTCACAAAGGGACAAAATTAAAAACTGGGACTAAGTTGTGGGCCAAACTAAATATTTACTGAAAAATTTCAACAACATCTGCATGTTTTCTCTTCTTTTGAGATATGTAATGTTAAACCTTTTCTTATTCAAATAAATGTTTAATAATAGTTTTGCTTAAATATTGAATCCAGAGCAAGTATAATATAAAATAATAATAACAACATTTTAAATAAATAATGTCTCTATAGTCTATCTGTAGCCGGTGGGCAGCTCTAATACATGTTTGATATGATCTCGTGGGCCAAATATAATTATATTGTGGGCCAAATTTGGTCCTTGGGCCTGAGTTTGACATGTTTGCTGAAGAACATTTGTGGAGCAATACGATCTCCATGGAGACGAGAAAGTGCTTGACTCTCAACCACAAAAGTTACTTAGTGCTCAATTGGGCAGATCCATAATGACATCTCTATATTTTTATCCAGATTGAAATCAGTCTGGTCCCCACGCCCTCCTCAAGCCGGACAAAAACGATCCTACTATCAGATGTTAAATGAAGGAGCTCATTGGTCACATTATTTACAAATAAAACCCAATTTATCTCACCTCAGGTTAACAGAATTTAGTGCTTCGATCATGATTTTTATATATTCTTTCCCCTTTATTTTTCCAATTAGGATGAGCCATGCGTGTCCCTGATTGACTGATCCACCTGTCAATCTCTCCCATCTAAAAACTGTGATTCACCGATGAGCAGACTCACATCTTCTTAAAGTATTGAAGAAGTGTGGATTCTGTATCCCAGGCAAAACATAGCGACCCTTCAATATTTTGACTGAAGGTGTAACATTCACACACTGCTCTAAGGTGAGAACGGTTCAGCGGTTACAGTGTTAACCCCTGACCGGTTACTGTTAGTGTACATTGGGCAAGACACTTTGCCCACATCGTCTTTATGAAACTTCAGTACAGCTGAGTCACTGGTGTGAATGGGTGAAAGAGTCATGTAGGTGCAGACTGGGGCCACGCGTCTGTCAGTGCACCCAGGACAGCCGTGGATATGTGTGCACCTTTAACCAAAACAGCTAAGTCAGGCCTAATTGGTGTATTTCAAAACTATATTCTCTTCAACTCTACACTTACTTTACACCCTGACTGCCCTAGAGCTGCATTTTACCCACTTTTGGTTTTCATTTTGATATTTAAAGCACCAGTATTACACTATTTTCTGATCTATGTGATAATGTTGTTTCCTCATCAAACACATACATGGAGTTGTGTTTTGTTTCATTCAACGTGCAAACAAGTGCAAAAGACTGTTCCACCTTGTGATGTCATGTGGTAGTACATGGTGCTCCACTGTGTTTTTAAACTTCACACACCTTCACTAGAATCAATTGGATGATTTTAGCCTTGGAATCAGTGGTGGAGTTAGTAATTTGAGGGCCCTAGGGGAGTTTGAGATTGGGGCCCTCACTATAATGAATCTTTTTTTTTTTTTTTTTTTTTAATATATTTATTGTCTTGTCTGTTTTTCCATTGTTCTTGAGACTTGCACATCTCTGTTTATTTGAATTATGGTGGATTGGAAACTTGTCTTATTAGTTAAGGAGCCTACCAAGCAGAGGTGGGACCAAGTCTTTGTTTTGCAAGTCTCAAGTAAGTCTCAAGTCTTTGACCTCAAGTCCAAGTCAAGTCCTAAGTCAAATACAGGCAAGTCCAAGTTGAGTCTCGAGTCACTGGCCCACGAGTCCAAGTCATGTCCAAGTCGTCTGCTTTGAGCTTCAAGACACTTCAAGTCTTTAAACCAAAGTCCCAAATATATCATAGATTTTTGCAGTTTATATAATTTTTAAACTAAATTGTACTTAAAAAGTCATTGTATATTTATATATGAGTATTTATATAAGAGTTGTAGAAATGCACATTTTTCCTTTTTAAATGTCTTGACAAGAGGGTAAATTATTAAGATCAAAGTAGAAATAATTAAGATTTAAGAGTGCTTAAAAACAGTTAATTTATCAACTAGTCTAAGCATCAGGTCTTCTCAAGTCACAGGACTCAAGTCCAAGTCATGTCCCAAGTCTTTGTCTATTTTATCAAGTCAAGTCTCGAGTCCTAAAAATATTGATTGACTCGAGTCCAGTTTTAGTAGTTTTATTTTTTTGCTAGTACAAGTACATTTTTGTTTACATCCATTACAGATGATGATTATTATTTTTCTTATGATTATTGTTTAAAAGCAAACTACTCTGATTTAATGTCATATTGAGAGAAAATCTAATTGCTCTGAGGCTTCAGGCGTTATTGGCACTGAGGGCAATTGGTTGGGGGCCCCTCCAAATTTGGGGGCCCTAAGCAGCCGCTTACTTTTGCCTAATGGTAGCACCACCTCTGCTTGAAATTGCCAGTCTCTACTTAACAGAGCATTTTGAGCTCAGGCGATGTAAACAGAATAATAATGCAGATTTACTCAAACATGTGAATGAAACAAAACAAAACTCGAGGTATGATTCTGACGAGATAAAAATAACAACAATCCCTATAGCGTTACGAGCAAAGGCGGTGTTATGCCAAGAAACAGACAGGATGTAGCTTCCATTTGCTGTTGAAGTGAAGGCTAAACGCCACTAAAGCAGCAGACTAAAGCTCTGGACCGCAAAACAGGAAGTCTGCACCGACTCAACGCAGCCCAGCATCATTTAGCAATCTCAGCTACACCACTCTACAGCTTACAACAATATGACTGGACAAAATACAAGTGAAAAATACTTTAAATGTCAGCATATGTGGAAAAGAGGATATGATAGTGGGTGTGCTAGTGTATTGTTTTGAACACTCATTTCGAGAGTTAAACAGTAATAGTAAACCTGAACTAAAATGAAATAGATTATGTAAAAAATTGTGTCTCCTGAATATAATTTACAATTCTCTAACTTTTGCAAATGTATATATATAGATTTCTAAGCAACCAGTGATGTCAATAAAATAATAAAAAATGCAATAACAATAAATCCATTCACATAATACCATTAAAAAGTAATTTCACAAGCAATTAAATGAATAGCCTAACACTAAAGCCATTACAGGGTATGTATTATGTGCATATATTGTTATTAATGAAGACGAGATCAATAAAAAAATGCACTTACCTTATTTGCCCTTCCAGTCGGCTGTGTCTAGTCATCTGAAGTCTGGAAAACAAAGTTGACACACCTAAAGGAGTTAATCTAGGAGTTGCAGTTATGAAGCTTACGAGTCTAGTCTACTGTCCTATCTGAATACGAGAGCTGCACTGTTTCCTGTTCTCTCTCTGTTCTTACCGATCTCTATTTTGAATGTGGGTGAGAGCTGACTGCACTCACTAAACCCACATGATATGGGAAGTCACACATGAACACATTTCCAAGTAAAGAATTCGTACAGTGTTTGTGTGGGGATCAGTGGGACTAGCAATGACTGGATGTAATGACTTGATGATTTGATGATGTTATAACTCATGACTTTTCATTCATCACGAAAAGAAGAAGCCTGACTCAACTCCAGTTTTAAATTAGATATTATTAGGTCCTCAGCTTTTCATAAAACACACGTGACAATAGATCATTTACACTTTAAAGAATCAGACAGCACAATTGTTAGTTAAAGTCATGATTGCAGTTGTGTTTTCTTTGTCAGTGTAGTAGTTATCCATCCGTGCATTCCATTCGAACCATTAAGAGCGCGTGTGGCAAGGCTTCCCCGAAATGTTACTTCATGACAACGTGTTTTGTATGACACATTAACTGAAAAATAACTTTAAATGTTTTGCCTATTTCTACTTTAAAGTGCTATATTGCAAAAGGTAATTGTGCGTGGATGTGGATTAATGATTTAAATAGTTTATGTAGACCTAGAACGCTTTTTTCCTCCACGGGGCTACATGAGAAACTGAAAATATTGTGGAGGTCCAACTCAATTCTGCATAAAATTTATTGTAAAACAGTAAATAGCTTTGTTTTGACAAGCTGGTAAGAGTATTTGTTATGACTAAACAATAGGGATGTAACAATAACCAAAATATCGTGATATTGTATCGTCAAAAGTCTCACAATAATATCGTGGGCTGTCACAATATATCAAATTACAAGTTCCTTTGCTTAAATACATGGTTTTATAGTAGTAACATCTTATAAACATCAGGAACTACATATCCCATGATTCATTTCAGTGCAGACAACATGAAGAAATATGTTTTTTATTTGAATTCTTGGGATTATGACGGAAATAATTCACACCAAAATCTTCTCAAGGTATTTTAAAAACAAAAAAGGTGTCCTATCTACAATTATATTAACCTCAAATTAATATCACAATAAATATCGTACTGTGAGATTTGGATATAGTTACATCCCTACTAAACAATGAAAAAATGAGGTGGCTTTACAAAAAAAATTCATTAAAAAAAGCACCTGTAAAATAAAAGCAATGCGGCTTTAGTCCATGTATGAGGTAAAATTATAAAACATGTTAATTTTGTATCTGAAATAAGTAAATAAATAAGTAAATAAATAAATGAATAAGAGAATGTTGATGTTAATTGAAGTTAATAGTGATGCAATAAGAGACTGAACACGGTTTACTCAATGCCGTTCCACTGTACAACAACTCACCCTAGTCAGTCATCATATCACTGTTGCACTGTCTTCCTATGACCTCTTACATAAAGCTGCAATTTTATATTTTATTACTTACTTTTCTATTTCATTTTGACTTGTTCATGTACATTTATATAATTATGTCTTATTTGACACCTGTCTCTTTTTGCTATTTATTTAGTATTTATTATGACTACTTTATATTTTATTCTTTGTTATTATAGTACTGTGATGAGGGAGCTGCTGCGCCCTAGTCTGATTCATCAGCTGTTTTCACTCCATACAAACCGTCTCACAACATTAGGATTCCTTCACTCGACGGTAGGCAGGTACTTTTTTTATTTAACCAATCGCTGCTATTTGGTCGTGATGTATGTAATGCGCCACTAACGGGGTTAACTGGTATATTCAGCTTTTCCCAAATCCTGTAGGAAGAAGGACAATAACATCTTTCCCATTGATCAAATTCACCAAACATTCTCTTTGTTCCGCCTTTAAATCCTGATTGGCTGGTGCCTGGACTCACACTTCCAGGGTTTTTGCGAACTGTCTAGTGCAGGGGTGTCAAACAAACGGCCCGGGGGCCGGATCCGGCCCTCCAAGACCTTCAACTTGGCCCTTGGCTAATTTTCTACTCAAATATTTTAATTATATTTTCTATTAAAATATTGGTCATTTTCTGCGGTGCTGAGCATAGCAGCGTCTCCAGCGCCTCTGTACATGGCCCCTCCCACCAGAGCAGCACAAATGAAGACTTGTCTCTTTCCAAACGCTCTTAAAGGACGATCGTTTTGACTGTTGACCGTGACACCCTCATCAACAAAATGTCCAAAATAAGAAAAGTGGAGCCGAGTGCAGGATTTTTCAAGTAAAATGGACTTATTCCTATTTGCATACAAGTTCATGTTAAAACATTGTGTTGAAATTGCATTTTTCTTAAAGTTTCAGGTTGTTCATAATATTATAATATTTTGTAAAAGAAAGAGTTCATCAATTAAAAAAGATTTCTGTAATAGATTTGTGTTTCTCTGCACAAATATTTGAATTTATTGTTATTTTTGGGGTATATATGCCATGGGTTTTCTGATCCGGCCCCTTTGGGATCAAAGTAGGTTGGATACGGCCCCCGGACCAAAATGAGTTTGACACCCCTGATCTAGTGTATTCCGATTCCTCATCTAGTCGCTGGAGAGAAATTGACCTCAGGCTCTCTCCTCAGGGTCACACTGACCTGAAGAAATTATTTTTTCCTTCCTTCTCTCTTGGGGCGGGTCAATCAGACCAAAAACTTTATTTTCTCACCTGGTGAGAATTTATTTGAAAATACATTTTTGGGTCTGACCAACCCGCCCCAAGAGAGCGGGAAGGGGGGAAAAAAAGTCTTCAGGTTAATGTGACCCCGAGGAGAGCGTGAGGGTTAAATTTAAAGGAGACACTAGGTGGCGCCAGCCTGACCAGCTGTGTCCACCCACTGCACCAGACTACAGAGGCACAGAGGAGTCCAATCTCCAACAGGCTCCTACAGCTCCACTCAGTGAGAGATACAGGACTACGCTCATATAATACTCCTTACAACTGTACAACAACTCTCCCTTATATTTCTATTTTATTACTTATCTATTTCATTTTGACTTGTATATTTACAATTATATAATTATGTCTTATTTGACACCTGTCTCTTGCTCTTTTCTGCAACTTATTTAGAATTTATTATTAACATTTATATTTTTACTCTTTCTCTTTATATTTTATCGTGATGTGTGAACAACTGCATCTCAATAATCTCACTGCAGACTTTCATACAGTCTTAACTTCCCACGTCGAGTGAGTAACACGGCCAAACGTTAGGTTCATTAAAAACCGATTTAGAGAGATCATATCCGCTCATATTGACTTTTCACACGAATGGAAGCCCCGCGTGAGCAGGGCATCAAAAAATTAGTTAATGCTCATGTTGTTCCTCTCCACGGAAATCTTTAGTAAAAGGCGAAAGATTTATACGATCTGAAGAGAAACATGAGTGCGTTGACTTCAGCAAGTCTAAGTGTGAGACCCCGTTCCCCAACATACACTTCTCTATCAGGGTTTCAACTCCTCCCCCTTTTTTCAAAGCGCTGCAGTTTGGAGCGCAGATAAAACACTAGTTGCTTTTAAACAAAACTCTTCATCTAGAACTTTAGAGTCTATTTGACACGACATCTGATGAAGACTTAAGTTTATATGTTCTCCTCCGTATCGTGTGGTTGAGTTAAAGTTATAAAGAGTTTAAGGGAAAAAAAAAAACACTGTTGACCAATGAATGTTAAAACACTCTGCCGCAATAAATGTGTTTTTTTTAGCTGCAAAAACTCAAACAAGTTAAGCCCTACTACAACAAAATAAAACCAAATAGACTAAACAGGTGAAACAAAGTAGACTAACGAAACTGCCGCGGTGCATGATGGGAAGCGACGCCTTTACTTTAATTAAATATAAAACGTATTATTTCTACATAAAGCTATCAATTGAGAAAACGATTTGTAATACCGCTTTTCATAGCCGACAGTAAAGTTTTCCAATTTTAGATAATAAAATGTATACTCGTGGAAAGAAGTCAAAGATCAGACCGCAAAAACTTAAAAAAAAAAAAAAAAAAAAAAAAAAAAAGGCACACGCATGCGCAGTGGACATCCATATCGCGCGTGGGTGGAAAGCAGTCTTATTTTGTATTTCTTTATAAAAAGCAGAAAATAGCATTGTTTAAGAGTATATGTTATGACTAAGCAATGAAAAAGTGAGGTTACCTTAAAAAAAATGTCATCTGTGGAAAGCGGACTCTTATTTTCTCGTTTTCAAAATAGTTAATGAGTTAGTTTTATGGTCAGCAGCATGACATAACAACAAGCATTTCTTAAAGATTGTTGAATGTTTATTGAGACACCACAATCGTTGTAATAAAATATGCAAAAATAAAAATTAAAGTCATTATATCATAAAATAGGACATATGTAAAAAATAAGAATGTGTTAGAAGTATCACAGATGGCAGTGATGTGCAAAAAACATGACCAATACTGGACAAAGTACAAAAACACAATTCTCACCATACAAACTAGATATGTTAATGTAAATAAATAGTAAAACAATAGATCCCTGCGACGCCCTATTTCACGCTATTTCATCTCAACACAAACATCTTCACAGACTAAAGAATTACGGGCTTTCTAATGTTTTAATTACAAAAAAAATGGCAATGTTTTTTAGCCCATACTGAAATGTTAAAGACTTGGTCCTTTCTTTTACATCCAAATATGATTGTACAAGTATTTTGGTCATCTTCTCAAATATAAATATAAGTCAATATTTAGTATCAAAACTAAGGCAGGTTTCTGTATTCTGTAAGTTACTATTATAAGGGTATTTTTTTTAATATAGGTTAAAGATGCATTGTGTAACTTTTCTCCATAGAGATGTTATTGTTTTCTCTGGAATGTTTCACAGTATGGTATTAAACCTTTCTATCACCATGGAGACCAAACCAGACCAAGTTACAGGTCAGATCTGTGGATTGGCAACCACACTCACAGTCAGAATGTCTGTTTTTCTAGGTATTTTTGAGCTATAAAACTACCTGTAATTGAATAAATGTAAGGTAGACCTGTTTAATGTCACATTGTGGAACATTCTAGGCAGAGCATTGACATATCCATAGAAACAAGCAAAAAAAAAAGTTACATAGTGCACCTTTAACATCTGATAAACTGTCGAATGAAACATTTTAAAAGTGTCTATGTGCAATTTCGACTCTGCTAGTTTGTTTTTTAAATAGCTTTGACATCGATTAGGTGGGATTGCTGTGTTCCTTGTCTTAAAGTCTTTATTCCTTGCAGTTTTCGTCCATGGAGGGTGAAGCGTGACCAGGCAGTGAGCTGGAGAATGGCACAGGTGATAGGCACAAATACCAACATGTAAAAACAGCCAATCCGCAGAGGGGGCGTCCCGGGAGCGGAGGCAACTTCAGGCAATGAGACCACCGAGTCCTGCTCAGGATGCCTCTGGAAAATGTCATAACCTGGAACGAAAAGGTAAATTCATATTAAAAGCTGCATTGTGTAACATTTCTAGTGGAGGGTCTGCCAATTGATGTCTCCATGGAAATGTTACTGCCTTGTCTAGAATGTTCTACAGTATTGCTTAAACTTAGCATCCGTCACAAGAGCGATAAGCAGGCTACAGATTACGCTACATTACGATTCAGATCTGTGGAGAGATGCCCATATTCACAGAAGAAATTATTGTATTTTTGAGGAACAGCCATACATAGAACTGCATAAATGCTAGATGGATATGGTTAATGGAACATTTCAGGCTAAACAATAAGTAAAACTTCTTTAGGGAAGTGGCACTAAATCAGTCTATGTTTACTACGAGTTACTTTTATTTTCACTCAAAAGGTAGGGCACCGATCATGTTGTTCCTCTTCATGGAAATGTTAACTTAAAGGCAAAAGATTTATATAATCTAAAGAGAAACTTGAGCTTATTAACCGGTAAAAGTCTAAGTGTGACACCCCTTTCTCAGTCTCAGGTTTCAACTCCTCCTCCTTTTTCAAAGAGCTACAGTCTGGAACGAGGATAAAATGACAACAGCTGCAAAAGTAGAGATAGTAACAACAATAGTAAGAATATTGTTGTAGTTTAAAGAGTCTTAAGAAATATATAAAGTAGGCCTTCTATATCAATTGTGTACTTTCAACTATACCTTAGACCAAGTGCTTTGTTGATAATCCTACTTCTGTTTCTGCTTAAAAGATGCACTATGTTACTTCTCCACCTGCTTGTCTCGATGGAGGTGTTATTCCTGCCTGTAATTAAACTTGTAGATCTTGCACTTCTTCAGTCAAATGTATTTTTAAAAGATAAAGACATAAGACAACTTGTTACTTTCCTAACACATAATTTATCGTAAAAACATCACTTGGAATAGAATGCATCACTATATGTAACTAAGACGACTCTCCAACTGTTCAAAACCTATATGCATCTCTTGTTTATGATTTCAACCTTTGCAGTTTCATTTTCTTCACTATTAGTTCGGCTCAGAGCGTAACTTTTCTGATGGAGGAAGGTAAGTCACATGGTTGTCTCTATGTAGATTTCTACCTGGTCTAGAATGCTTCAATGTATTGCATTAAATGTAGATAAGAAGGTGTCATTATCAGGTCAAGTCGCAGGTCAGATCTGTGAAGAGATGACCCTGCTCACAAAATAAACAATAACTGTGGAACATTCTAAACAATAACATCTCCAAGGATCCAAGCCGGTGTCCTACCTTACACCACAAAGGTTACGCAATCCACGTTTAATGTTACACAACAGATCAATGCTACAGCCTTATCGCCGCCACAAGGACACTGTCAGCATGTGTCAGTTTCTATATTTGTACCTGTGTAAACACAAAGCAGCCAGGTGCCAATAAGAGGAGCGAAAGTCTGTCCGGGTTTGGTCAACAGCGCCACCATCCCAAAGAGGAGCGCGGAGGTGGCCTGCTGCCGTCTGTGGAGAACAAAGTCTTCATCTACAAGATCGGAGATGACCAGCTTCAACAGTTTACAGGTTCCCTCTGTAAACACGCGATTACTGCGGGGAAGATAATAAAAAGAAAAGAGACAATATTATGTAGTAGATAAACCTATGTCATGTCAGTCATTATTTCATTTTTGCACTGTTTCCCCTTACGACCTCTCGTATGCAGCTGAGATATATTTGTATTACTATATTTAAATATTTTTTACTAGTATACGTACATTTATGTTGCATTTTCCTACTTAGAGTTATTTATACCATTAATACTTTTCCTTGGTGTTGTTATAATAAAATGATGTGTGAGCTACTGTGTCCATATAATTTCCTTTGTGGATCAATAAAGTTTGTCTATAACATCTAACAAAAACTAAGCCAACTTACACTAAAATGTGAGCTTTCAGGGTGCGTTCACACTTGTAGAAACACCACATTAAAATGAGAACTGAACTGACTAAGCCCGGACTAATTAAACAGAATTAAACTGGCTCAAACAAGTACATGTATGAACGCACCTTGAAACATCACATGACAGAAACAGTTGATATTAAAGTGGCTTTTAGGTTGAAGAAGTGATTCAGTTTTCTTTTGTGGACAAAAGTAAACCTACAGTCTGACTAACACAGGTCTTAACCATGTCATGTTGCAGGGCTCAACCAGGTTCTAACCATATTGTCGTCGATACTTAAGAGCTGAATAAAAACAGATCTAAAACAAGGATCAACCAAGATTTAGGACTTAAACGGCAAAAAACTATTGAGAACAACATAGAGAAGGCTTGGGTCCCAAACATAGTTTCTGTACAATAACTTGAAAACCAAATTCAAGGATTCATTTTGATGAACACAAGAACCTCTTTAAGACCATGAGAGGAAATTACAAATTAAACCAGGCTTTAAAAACAGCTATAAAAACATTTGCTTTGTTAATATTACACCATAAAAAGCAACTGAGTCTAGAATGTGAAGAAATACAACTGCACATTCAGACACCGCTAACAGAAAAATCAAATCATAATTTGTGTAATTTCCTATAATTTGACACTTGTGGTGGAGGCTTTTGAAAAACAAGGGGAGGTAGATTAGTAATTGTTACCTTTTCAAGCATAATCATCCTTACACAAAGTAGGTCTAAGCAGTATTTTGTATATTACGTGAATCTGAAACAATTTAAATGAGAGAGAAGTGCTTTGATTTGTGGGTTAATCCTGTCGTGATTGTTGTAAAAAGTAAATATTTTGATGAGGTGGTGATCATGTAGAACAGGTTAATATGAACACTTTAAGACCAAAATGACGAGGCTCACTACTACTGCAGTTACAGAAAGAGGTGACAGTTTTTCAATGCTAAGTGAATTACAACCAGATTCGATGGAGCCAGGAGTGCCCCCATGCTCACTTCCTATTTGGAACGTGGTGGCTAGGCTAAATCCATTTATATATACAGTCTATGGTGCTGGTGTATGCATATTTTCATACCTAGCAATAAAGATGCAGAGCAGGTATATGTGGTCAGCCCCTGCTAGTAGCATAGCCAGGCTAAGTCCCAGTTTGAGCATAAACAGCCAGCGAATAACCTGGTAAACCCCATAGCGCTGGCACAGTGTCAGGAAATACAAGTTGTTCAGATGAGGGGCAATGTAAGAGATGCCTGCAAAAGGAGCAAATAAACGCACAGAGCAATAAGCGTAGGGTAAAATAATAAGAACATGCAACATTCAGGGTTAAGTTAAGCAAACGTACATGGTACATTTGCTTACGATAGGCTAAAAAACTAGTCATGATTACACAAAATTGATTCTTGTGAGCTTTAAGCCATGTTATAATGTTCTTACCTCATCAAAAACATACAGACATGGAGTTGTGTTTTGTTTCATTCACACGGAGTAAGCCTTTACTATTAGTCTGTCTACTTATCTAAAGTTCAAAAATCTGTTTCACTATGTAGTTTTCAAATCAACAGCTACCTTTTCCCTTTTGGTCAGTAGAGATGGTCTATTCCAGGGCTAAAATTGTCTAAATGATCCTAGTGAAGGTGTATAGAATAGAGCCCTGCAGACCTGAGGGACCTGACGCAAAACAGTGCTGCGCGAGACAAATTTTTAAAGCTCACTGCAGGCGGGAGTGAGACTGCACAACGAGGGAGTAGGCGGGAGGGATGATAAAACTGCAGTCCTGCAAACTAAATATGAGTGTAAAGTGGATATTTTATTTGGCATTAATAAAAACATTTTAAGCAGCAGACGTCCCCCCTCCCTTACGCCGCGCAGAGAGCCCACCTTCCCGTACGCCGCGCGGAGAGCCCACCCATCCGTACGCCGCGTGGACAGTCCTCCTCGTCCCGTACGTCGCGCGGGCTATGCCACTAAACCAGAACTAAACCAGAACTAAACCAGAACTAAACCAGGACTAAACCAGGACTAAACCAGGACTAAACCAGGACTAAACCAGGACTAAACCAGGACTAAACCAGGGCTAAACCAGGGCTAAAACCAGGGCTAAAACCAGGGTTAAACCAGGGTTAAAACCAGGACTAACCCACTGTGCCTCCCCCCATATGCAGCCCAATTTCTTTCGCTTCTCTGTGTTTTATACAGCTTAAGAAAGCAAAGGTTCCCATCCTACGGGACGTGCGGGCGGGTGCAGGACAAAATATCACAGATGCGGGCGGGAGTGGGACTGAAAATTACCATTTTTTGCGGGAGCGGGAATCCACAGTGCAGGAGTGGGACTGAAAAATCTGTCCCGTGCAGACCTCTAGTATTGAGTTTAAAAACACAGAGGAGCACTTCCTGTATTGCCACGTGACATCACAAGTTGAGTGTTTTCTGTTTGGGATAAGAAATCAGCCTAAATTTGCAGAGTTTGTGTGTTGAAGATGTGTGAATGAAACAAAACACAACTCAAGGTCTGTTTATGATGAGGACAACATTATAATATAGATCAGAAAATTGCGTAATCAATAGAACGTAAACCTGGATCAAACTATGACTGCATGGATATGACATTGAGCTTTGGCTAAAATATTTAACTTTTCAGCCAACTTAGGTTTCAATTAAGCCAATTTAATTATAATTTAATTTAAGCAATTTCTCAATGTACATTTGCTTAAAAATGTGCACCTTGAAATAAAAGCATGTAGGGTTCATGTAATGGATTATGGCTCCTATTGACTTCACTTGCACTAAAATTGACATACTTCTCCATTACATTTTCACATAATGAGGCCCATAAAGTTCCCTAAAAATGTAAACTATCTCGTGCAGAGAAGATTGTAACTTGTTTTTAGGGAACTTTAGGGGCTTCATAAAAATGTGACTCAAGTTGTAACAATTTTTATCTGATCTTACCGAGCAGTATTGAACCTGTCGAGGCAGAAATATTATCAGATAAAAGGTGCTCCAAGAAGAGGGGGAAGAAATTACTGTTAAAATGGCAGTGAAAAACCTGGAAAAGAGGAAATATACACATTGTTAATTTGTCAAGCATTTTTTGATTAATAATACAAACAAAAATTACCTGAATAAGGTTCATTGACACAAACCATAAAAAGTTTTTGTGTCTGGAAAGCTGCCTCAGGTATTGCCCCACAGTGACAGGTTTCTCTGGCTGGTTATGGGGAGAATTCACACTTAACCTGGGAGACAAAATAAAGAATTTAAACACAAAAGTTAAAAGGTGCAGGATGTAATTTTTGGGCTGCAGGTCTGTCACCTGCCTTTTTATATTGATATGTCATTGCTCTGCCAAGAATGTTTCACAGTAACAACTGTACCTTACATTTATTCAATTACAGGTGGTTTTATAGTTCAAAAATGCCTAGAAAAAACAGGCGTTCGGACTTTGAGCAGGGTAGTCTCTCCACAGATCTAACCTGTAACTTGCTCTGGTTTGGTTCCTCCATTATGATTCAAATGTTTAATATCACACTGTGAAACATTCTAGACAAAGCAATAACGTCTCCATGGAGAAAAGCGTTTGATAGACCCTCCACCAACAAAGTTACACAATGCACCTTTAGAGCAACAAAATAATATAAATACAGAAAATGTAACGCACTCATTTAGTGTTTGGGTCTCATCTTGTCTTGGTCGGATTTCATTTTGAAAACGGTGACGCAACAATCGGGACACAAAGAAAAATCCCAGCACAGAAAATGTTGCCAAGGCCACACAAAACAGTCTGAAAGAGTAGAAGTCTTCTTTGTCCCAGAATGAATAGGAGAGAAACACAGAAATTGACCCGAGCGCGCTGAAGACGGAGCAGTGGAAGTTGAGTCTATTCCGGTCGGAGGCGGACACGGCCAGATCGGCTAAGAGGGCGCTGTGATGGAGGTCAACCATGGTGAGGAAGCCGTCGTAAAGGCACAAGCACAGCAAGAACTGGAGACCGGGTCGGGCCCACGCCACCCAGAACGCCAAGAAGGACAGAGCGAAGAGGGGGCCATTTCTGGAGAGGGCTTTGAGGCGCTTTAAAACGACTTCTGGGGATGTTATCTGAGAGCCTGACCTGTGGAAGGGAAATATGTGCATTAATAAATAACAATAACTTTATTTAAAGATGAGATCAAAACAACTCAACAGTGGATTGGGACTGTTCATTTTACTAATATATAAGTTTATAAGTTCTCCACAGTTTTTTTGTTTTTAGTTTTTCTTGCCAAGGAGGGTCTAAAGATGGGGGGCACCCTGGGACAGTCCTCCATTTACTTGATTAATCTGTTTTTCTGTTGTTGGCCCATGACTGCGTCATAGTTTGATTTTCTAACTTACAATTTTTACAATTTTGTCAAGCCTTGGCGCAATTGCTGTTCCGATGGCTATATAAAAAAAAAAAAAGTTGAATCAAACTTAGACTAAGACTGATCTGCAATGCTGTAAAGAATTACTATAAAAACATAATTGTATTTAAATATTTAAAACACTGGGATACGTGTTCAATGTTGAGCTAAATGAGATAAAGATTTTCCAACTCAGACAGCAATGAACTAAAGGTATGTGAGCTATGCAGGTTCACACAACAGAAAATATGTCTTCATTTCTTTTTCTTCACTGTACGCACAATATTTGAATAATATTATGACAACTGGATGTGAGCAGTTTTGTTTACTAAACATCATAAGACAGTCTAAATTTAAATAAGAAGAAGAAGAAAAAAAACTATAAATAAATAGTTTAAATACTTACTGGGGAGAGCTGAGGAAGGAGTGGTCACTCAACCAGCCAAAGAGCGGGTCATTTACACTGTTCCATATTAAGAAAATCGCCTGAAAAACAAAAAAAAAATCTAAGTTAGTAACCTTTGCTTTTGTATAACTTTAGTGCTGCTTATAAGACATACTCTACAAAGACAGTTTTTTTTAAATTCATTCACATGGTGCATGTACAGTCATTTCACTACAAATTATTACTGCACTGCACATACACGGTCATGGTTCAGGTCTGTGGACAATTTTGGGCTCGCATTTTATATTTATTTTTCCACTGGTCATGAGCTATTCTGCCATACGCTGGAGGCCAAACCGGTTTTACCTCCACTAATGTAAACAAATACAAGCCCTACTGTTATTGTAACTTTGTGTTTGTATAGATAATGTTAAAATGTACCCCTGTACAGATATATTGTAAAGCTGCTCTTGAGTCAAAACATGTCTACTGCTTGCTGTCTGTTTCCAATTAAATTACCAGTCAAAAGTTTGGAGTCAGTTTTTCATGTATGGTTCTTGTTTATTCCCATGATTATATTACATATTTACATTGCAGATTCTCAGTGAAGGCATCAAAACTATGAATGACATGTATGGAATGTAGTAAACAAAAAACAAACGCAAAACTTTTAGATTTTAGAACTTTAAACATAGCCACCCTTTGCTTTGATCACTACTCTGCACTTTCAGCATTTCCTGACCCTGTGAAAACCAATTAAAACCATTTTAGGAACTTCATCAAAGGGGGGGTACTTTGAGGAATATGATTATAAAAAGGATAAATAATGCATTTTGTTGAGTTATTTAACTTTTCTTTGCTACATAATTCCATATATCTTGCATCATATATTGAATGTCTTCTGTATGTATCTAAAATGTAGAAAGTAAACATAATGAAAGTGGTAGTGTATAAAGTGTTTTATTGTTAGCCAACTAGTTGTTATCTTTACTGTCATGGCTGGTCTCTGAGAGGTGTGAAATGTGCATGCTCAGAATGCATAAAGTAAGTGAGGAATAACTTTGGACCACTGCAAACTGTTTCAAATGAAGTAGTTCTGCTTACAAGAATGTAAAAATCTGGTACAATGGCCTTAAAGGGACCACACTGCACACATTTTTTATCTATTATGATGTTGTTTCCTCATTAAAAACAAACTCAGAGTTTTGTTTTGTTTCTCGCACATGTTTAACAAATAAATCCTGCATATTTACACTAAGTTCTTCTCTCAAAGAGGAAACAATCTGTGATGCCAAGTGCTATGACAGGAAGTGCTCCACTGTGGTTTTAAACTCTACACACCTTCTGGAGAAGTAGACAGAGTAATAATAAAAGGGTTACATAAACGTATGTGAATGAAACAGAGCACAAATCTTGTTATGTTTTAGACCAAGTAACAACATTATAACAAGACTAAAAACTCACAAGAGTCTGTTTTTATTTAAACTTCCTATATTTTGCTAAACTAAGTGGATAAATAAAGATATGCTTACCTCTCCCACCCAGAAGGACACTTTATCAATCTTGTAGACTGATACAAAAGTCTCCACGTAGTACAATAGAAAAACATTGTGCAGTATAGAGATGAACAGGGCCAAAGAGCCATACAGCACTGAAGTAGAGAAAACTCCTGTGAAGAAGCTCCAGAGGCTCCTGCCCATTCTTCTTTCCGTCTCTTCACTCCCTGGTTTCTCTGAGCCACAGTGAAACCATCTCAACACCAGCACAATCGCCACTTCATAACCTGACAAAACAAATTAGGACAATTTAACATCAAGAACAACTGATCCTTTGCAGCAGATATCATCACCAGTCCTTTGCGTGACACTATCTGGAGGTTCTACTCAGTTTGAAGCTCTATTACTCCATTTAGAGTTAAATTTGAGCTTTGTTTTAACACAATCTGGTCATAAAGAATTGACTCAGTTGGAAGTACAACAGGTCACCTGCTTTGTGTGCAAATCAGCAAATCTTTCACACATCAAATTACAGTCACAAGTTAGGTAGCATTAGCCAACAGTTTTAGTCACTCTCACCCTTTTTGTTGGAAATCAAACCCCTAAATGTATTAATCACATTTTGTATTGTTTCTAGAGTTTTCAGACAATCTAAAAGTTCATTTTATTATGTTTTAAAGTGTCCATGTGCTAGTTCTGATGGCATGAGGTGTTTCTTTGACATGGTAGAAGTAAAATGATCCTGAATTTCAAGTCACAGAAGTTCAAACGACGGTGAAAAGTGAAACCAGGGAAAAAATAAGAAGCACAACTAAATTAAACACAATAATAATAGAATGATAGATATTTGTTGATATTAAAACATTACAATATGGTTGTGTTCACACTCCTGACTTCATCTTAATTTAGTTTGGAGGTGAACCAGGTTTTGTTCTAGTCCAATCCTTAATTAAGTTCAAGTTAAGTTTAATTCCTGGTTTAGTTCTGGGTTAAGTCACAAATAATTTGAATGCAGTGCGTACGTAAGTGTGAACAATGACTAAGCAAACCTGTGGTTGGAAAATGTTCAACACATATTTCAGTAATCACAAACAATTATCAGTCACAACAATATAAATACTTTCATTACCGCCAACCATTTAATCTTGGCCCATTCCCAGGTTGAGTGCTCTAATTTAGAAGGGTACTTTCGAATAACTGAGGTTTCTATTATTTTACTCCTGGTGTCAAAATACAGGATATTAAAAGTGTGGCATAATACAGTGTTAGATATTATTAGATTTTGGGTGTGCGAGAACAAACTAGGACACAAAGCTTTATTAATTTTAAGGTAATTATATCAAATGATCTAGGTGCGTTAGGTTTTATGTCAGATGCACTCCAAGACAACCTTTACTAGTATATATAGTGCATATTTTCTTTTGATAATATGCAAAATTTTAGTATTGTTTAAAATGAACAACAAACTTGCATTATCTTTCAAACAAGAGTATAAAGTGATCTGCAGTGTCTGAGTAATTATATACATTTTTTTGATTCTTTAAAAGGTGCACTATGTAAAACTGAATAGGCTGTTCGTCATCTACTTGCATCTGTGAAAATGTTATTGTGTAATTGTGTAATGTATTTCCAGAGTACAGCTTTAAACTTATCTATCTAGCTTTTATGTCATTACATTTTTTACTGCTCAGGGAATGCCTTGAAAAACATGCATTCTGAGTGTCAGTGGGGCCGCCTCTCCACAGATCTGAGCAGTAACTTGGCCAGCTTATCTCCATGGATATAGAGAGGTTTACTGTAATTCCATACTGAGGCACATTTCCAGACAAAGCAATAACAGCTCCATGGAAACAAGCATATCCTTCACCAGAAAGTTACCTAGTCCACCTCATCTAATACATTTAACAGATGTGTTTTGGCACGTTTCTGTGAACCCCGACACAGTCATAAGATACATTTCCAGTTTTATTAGTTTTGCGCAGTCAGTCTTTGTCTGACTGTAACACTTTGAAGTCACAGCTGTGGCCCTCAAAACAGTAAGTGCCCTTGGGAGGCGAATCCAGAGCATACCAGAGGGGGTTACTTCATAGTTCCCCAAAGCAAAGCCACGTTCAATATGGTGAGCTTAGTCATAAAACTACAGCAACATGCTATGCGGAGGTGCAAAAAGGAGCAAATTATTACTCTTCTACATAATTACCAGGAGAAAATAGCACTATGCCAAGTACTGAGGAAATGCTCAAGTACTATCATGTAGTGGTTTGGATGCAAAAGATGTGATCCATGGATTTAAACTTTTTGTTAGGACAAAAGTTAGGATATTTTTGTTTTAAAATGGAAATTGCTACAGTAATAATCCTTCTTTTATCATTCTTTAACCACTGGATAGTCAGACAGAAAACATATTCAAGTTATTTCATACAAATTAGAAATTAGAAAAAAAAAAGAAAAACTTTTAACTGAGGTACAGGATCTCCTAACAAACATGAAAAAATGCATAGCACACTCAAATGGCCGATGTCCAAAAGCATTTTTTTACTTTTAAATAACGTTTCGGGAAAAAAAGCCTTTGTCAGTTATTTTTCTTGCTTTGGACCGCAGTACGTCAGAGCAGGAAAAGCAACAAAAATATCTGATGAAGGTTTTTTTTTTTTTTTTCCCCCCCGAAACGTTAAATAAATAAATAAAAAACCTTTTGGACATCAGCCATTTGAGTGTGCTATAAATTTTTTCTCTTTTGTCTTGCTGCTGCTTGCATTTGCACCTCTACAAGAATTTTGGTGTGCGTTTTTCTGTTTCTTTTCACATGATCTCCAAATGTCAACCTAAGCTTTTAACTTGCAATTATAAATGAGAGAGAACCAAAAGGAACTAAAATTATACTACGCCATACAAATAAAATCATAATGAGTAAACTGCTATGGAAACTACAGTTAGATAAACACTACCCAAAACTTTAAAACAAAAGTAACTAACTCAGAGTAGCCACTTCAAATGTTTTGATAGCCAACATATAGCTTTGAGATATAGCCCACAGTACTGTGACAATATAGGAAAGAGCATACCACTGTGTACCAGATAGACCTCAAACCTCCTGGGGTGTGACCAGGATCTACAAACAAAGCCCTGTCACATACAAGCGGCTGGTCCTGTGTGTTTTATTTTGGCATAGTTCATCGCAACATTCAGATACTGCACCTAAACAAGTGTGGGAGAGCAGATCGGAGACATCTATATTGGTCAAAGCTGCTTTCTTGGCTTTGGCTGGATGTCAAATGCACCTGTTGTGATCACTCCGTAAGCCAATGCACACCACAAACAAGTAACAGTCTAAAGTGGAATTAAGAAGCAAGAAGCAAGTACAATTTTGAGTTAATGAGAGAAAAAAAATAACCAAAATAGACTGGGCAATTATAATTTTAAACAGACAGAGACAAATCAAGTAGTACAAATGTTCCTACACATTAGAATATGCGAAAATGCAATCACTTTTGGAATTCCCAATTATAACTTACTTAGAATATGTTGAATTTCTAAAGAATAGTAAGTTCCTGCTTGAGAATCTACACACGAGTGAAAAATTAACCAGGATGGTGAGAAAGGGGAAGGGGACCAGTGGAGATAGCGGTTTTCCTGTTAGTAGTCAATAAGTTACCTTCTCAAAAAGCGTATAGTCCCATTATGAACTAAAATCAACAATAACACGGTTATATTTTGCTTTGTAGAAGTTAGCAGCTCCTAGCGTTAGCCAGCATTAGTGATCGCTTCAGATCCATGGATCGTTTACGTTTACGAGATAGCTTCTTATCAATTGAAAGCGCATCTACCAAATGACTCGGATTCCATCGACATCTCTGTATTTTAACCATATTATTGTTACATACCGTGAAAATCTACCGTTTTCCGGAGTACGAGGTCGTGTTGGTCTCGCAGTGGGAAGCTAACTTGTTGGATCCGCGAGTGAAACAGCGGCGTCTGGGTTTAGGAGCAAGTCCACGTCACGAGCCGCACGCTGACGTACGAGTCTCGTTTGAGACGGATTTTCTACAGATTTACAGTAATATCGCGAGAGGGCGACATCTGCCGAACATTTACTGTAAATTAAACAATAAATACATTAAATTAATGTATAAAAAATAAAAAATATATATAAAATATAAGATGATAAGATGATTGAATAAAAATAAATAAAGGGTGACATCTGCCGAGTACTTATTGTAAATTTAATAATAATAATAAATACATTAAATCAATACATATAGAAAAAAAATAATTAAAATGTAATAAGAAATAATTATGAAAATAAAATAAAGTAAATAAATAAAGAGCAACATCTACATACCGAGTACCGAGTATAATAAATAAGTAAATAAATAAATAATAATTAAAAGAAAAAGAGAAATTAATAGAAATAAACTAAGGGCGACATCTGTCGAGTATTTACTGTAAATAAAATAATAATATTAAATACATTAAATGAATGAATAAAAAAATAATAAAATAAATTAAAGTCAATACATAAATACATAAAATAGATAAATTAATAAAAATATAAAACAAATACATTAATTAAAAATAATCAAAATACAACATCTATCAAGTACTTATTGAATTAAAATTGGTATCAAAACTAAAATAAACAGAAGAGACTTGGAGAGCGAGTGCCTAATTCAATAATAAATTAAGCAATAATTTATGACATACAAATATTATTACTTGAGACCAACATGTACATATATATTCTTTTATATACAGTCTATACTTAGAACAAACTAAGATCATCCATCAGTTTGAAATGTACAGAAGTGTAATTGAAGATTCTGGGCCCTGGGCACAAACTGTCTTGGTACAGTACAACATGTTCTCTGATGATGAATTCACATTACACTTTTGGAGGGCCTCTTTCCTGAACTGGGCCCTGTGTGAAAAGTCAATTTGGACATGGTGAGGTTTTGTGACAGTAGCTCACAGCTTATGTTTGATAGAGGTACACACTTACCTTTGCAGTTTGATCCTTGCCATTGTGTCTGTCCCAAAGAAGGAAACATTTTACCCACATTCCCACTATACATTGGCTGGTTGACGAGTGAGCATATTTAAATTATTAAATATTGTTTTACATAAAAATAAATAAATAAATAAACAGATCTATTGAAGTAAAGGGGGTTCAAGTCATTCAGCATAAGACATGTTATTACAAGGGCTGTGTTTATTAGGCTAAATAAATAAATAAATTCAATTTGCATAAAAATTCTATTCCTAGTCCTTTCAAATCCCATTGTATTCAATAGGGGGCACTATTGCCTCACTGAGAATTTAAGTTCAATCCGTCAACCTACAATACTAAGACTTTTTTTCAATTATTTTTATTGTTCATACAGCTCATATTGTCATAAGCATTCATTCACCGTACGTTTTATTTTTTCAGTTATTGTTATTGATGCAATAGATTTCTGAGCGTGAGAGGTTTTAATTACAGATTCATTACACTGGTGAATATGGATTAGTTAATTGCCTATATATTTCACTGAACAGCTACTGCACAAATCTAATTTACACTTAATCTTTAGGCTGAGAGAGAGTGACTGGCCATGGGAGAGAGGAAGATGGAGAGAGGAGGAAGGAGAGAGAGAGATAAAGAGAGAGAGAAGAGGAGGAGGAGTGAGAACAGAGGCTGCAGCATTTACGACTCGTAACGCGAGACGAAGAGGACTCCCCCGACATGTTTGGCATTGAATAAAAACACAGGTAAATCTTTGTTTTATTATGTTATTTCTTTCATCCAAGACTCTCGTGGGTACTTTTTTCTTGCAAAGTGGTTGTCTTTATTGAGGTCAGCACGGCACGGCACTGCACGCTTTTGGTGCAGTCCAGGTCGGACAGGTGCACATGGCGGGAGCAGATGTTCGCACGTTTTAGCGCACATGACACAGTTGCGTTAATTTAGCAAAGTTTGGCAAGAGAAAGTAAACGCAAAGTGCTTTCATCAATTATTCAAACTGCAATACAAACTGTAATTGGGCACTTAAAATTGTTAACGAGTGTCTGCCAAGTAGCCAGGGTGTTTGATAAAGACTTTTAATAACGCTAATAAAGCACGCGCGTTTTTTCACTATGGCACACCGCGTTTTTCACTTTTGATGAAGATGAAGTAGTCTACACGCAAAATGGAAAGTGGTAGCCTACATCTGTGCAAGCAGCTCTGCACCAAGGAATACACTTCCTTTTGATTTGATATGGCAGAAAATTAACTCGGGTTACCAGCTATGGAAACTAGGTTAATAATTAGGTCAGTTGTGGATGTAGGCTATACCAGTGTCTCTCAAAGTTTTCACATGAAGTACCACCTAGAAAAAAAAATGCTTTGGGAGTAACATCAGTTTCAAATCAGCTCTATTCCAGGTCTAAACCAGGAATAAACCTGGTCTAAAGGAGGTCTAACCATTGATACTAATTCTAACCACGAAAAAACCTAAAGGAGGATAAAAACATAGATTAAATTGACTCTTCCAATACAAGATAGAAGCTTGTAGCCTGATTCATCAGCCGGTTTCACTTCGTAGAAACCATCTGACCTCGCAGCATTAGAATTCGTTCACTTGACAGTTGGTGGTACTTTTCTTTATTTAACCAATCACTGCTATTTGGTTGTGACGTTTGTAATGCTCCACTAATGGGGCAAACTGGTATATTAAGATTTTCCCAAATCCTGTAGGAAGAAGGGCAATAACGTCTTTCCCCTTGATAAAATTCACCAAACATTCTCTTTGTTCCGGCTTTAAATCTTGGGAATCGTTGCCAACACAGAATGTATGGCTCTTGCTGATTGGCTGGTGCCAGAACTCGCACTTCCGGGGTTTTTGCGAACCATCTAGTGTATTCTGATTCCTGACCTAGTCACTGGAGAGAAATGAAATTGACTGGAGGCACTAGATGGCACCAGACTGGATAAGAAGCTTGTGGACCACCAGATGTACTGTACATGCCCCACAGTTTGACTTGACTTTTACCCATCCCTTTTTACCCATTCACAAGATATATATCGTTTTTAATTGTCAATTGCTATGGCAACCGTACTAATTTGTCATCTTTCTGAAACCAATAGATAAAAAGCATACTGAACTTATTTACCAGTTTGCGTTTCATAGTTGTAAAAAAAACATTCCTTTGGCTAATTAGGTGGAATTAGCTCAATAAAATAACCAAAAGATTCATGAAACAGGTCAGTAAAAACAACATTTATTTATAGCTTAGACTTAGACAAACATTATTGATCCGAAGGTAAATTACTTGAAATAAATTGTAGACGAATGAGACTTGTTTGACACAGAATTACATTCGGTTGTGTACCTGTAACAAAGACTGTGATGATGTTTTTTTTTTGTTGTTGACATTTTGTTCTTGACAGACAGAGGTATTGAACTTTGCTTAAGATCGATAATACTCGGAAAAGAGTCTCTGGGTCTGAGTTGGACCGTCTGTAGCTGTTATTGTTTGATTGTCCTTGCTAGTTGCTTCACATCTCTCTTCATTCATGATGTATTAATAGTTGGGGGTCTGCCAAGCCATGTGTTTGTTTACCTTTCCTTGTGGAGTTTCCATCCTTTCATCAATGAAGCAACATTGTTTTTTTCAATGCCCTGTCTATGCATGTAAACAGAGCTGAAGGCAGATGAGTGGGGACAGTGAAGGTTAGAGGTGGGAAACAGCTGATGTTAAAGGTGCACTGTGTAACTTTTCTGGTGGAGGGTCCGTCACCTGCTTGTTTTGCTTGGAATGTTTCACAATATGATATTAAACAGCTGTACCATACATTTATTAAATTACAACAGACATTCTGACTCTAAGAGGAGTTGACTTTCCACAGATCTAACCTGTAAGTTGGTCTGGTTTGATCTCCATGAAGATAGAACGTTTAATGCCATATGGTGAAACATTCCAGAAAAAGCAATAACATCTCCACCATACATTTTACACTACATGTTCAGCTGTTAAATGATGTTCAGGCAATTAATTTTAAAATTTTACGAGAGGCTCGTGAGTATTCATGTATGGGTGCTTGGAGGGGACATTCTGGATAATTGCTGTTTTGTCACAAGAGAGAACATATTGGGTTTGGCTACATAGTGGCAGAGGTGGGACCATGTCTTTGTTTTGCAAGTCTCGAGTAAGTCTCAAGTCTTTGACTTCAAGTCTGAGTCAAGTCCCAACACAAAGACAGAAAGGTCCAAGTCAAGTTTCGAGTCACTGGCCCATAAGTCCAAGTCAAGTCCAAGTTGTCTGCTTTGAGCTTCAAGTCATTTCAAGTCTTTAAACCGAAGTATAAATTATAGTTTAGATTTTTGCGATTTATTTGAATTTTAAACTAAATTGTACTTAAAAAGTCATGGTATATTTATATAAGAGTATTTATACAGTTTGTAAGTTCATTTTTCCTTTTTAAATGTCTTGACAAGATTTTAGTGTGAATCATTATGGTTGGAATAATTCAGATTTAAGTGCTTCTAAAGTCTTCTCAATTCACAGGCCTTAAGTCTGAGTCAAACCCCAAGTCATCATCCTTCAAGTCCAAGTCGAGACCCAAGTTTTAGTCCATTTAGTCCAAGTCTCAAGTCCTAAAAATAGTGACTCAAGTCTGACTCGAGTCCAAGTCACGACTCTCAAGTCCCCACCTCTGCGTAGTGATCTCAAATTTAAAGGTGTAGGACTGATTTTGATGGTCTTAAAAACGTGAAAAATAGAACAAGTTCATTTTAAACTGTTTGCAATGATCCAGAATTAATATTATAAATCTAACAACAACTAGCTTTCTAATGGCACACTTCCTGATTATCGAACAGTAAAACTTTAAATGCCAAGAGCAGGCAGTTGACCTATTTTGATCTCAAGATCTTCTTAAACATATACCGTATCTGTGCAAATCTTGCTCAAATGGGAAAACAGACACAGGTACCTTTAATTGTCATCTAAAAGTGTGATAAAATAGCTGTTTTGTAGGGATTTTAATATTGTGATTTTCCACTGTACTCCTCTCCAATGCACTCCTCTCCACTGTACTCCTCTTCACTGATCAATTCCTGTCAGGCTGTGAGTGAGTGGTGAGTGGCTTTAACGTGAGATTGACCAATATACGTTTTTCATGGTCGATGCTGATTGTTCAGAAACCATAGCAACTGATGGCTGTTCATGTAGAGCCAGAAAAATATATAATTTGAAACTGCAACTTATCCAAAACCCAATTTCACTGCAAACCATAAGAGAGCTATGGAGTCACATTTTGTGCAATGCCTTGAAATTAAGCCAAATGTTCTTCCTTCAGTCAGGTAGTCAGCCCCAAACAACATATCGGCATATTTTGGAGATTTAAGTCTGACTAAAAAGCACAAATATCGGCTGCCTGTCTGCTAGGGCTGCATGCTTTTGAAAAAATATGCCTTTTTCTGACAAACATTGTGATTAGATTTGCAATTTATGTTTTAATATTCTGCTCTAAGTTCACATTTCACATCCAGGAAAAATAACAAAAAGACTGAAATATGAACTGGCATAATACGAAAAAATAAGAATCACATTTCAGAACATGTTGTAAATGGTAAATGGTTTAAAAGCAGATTTATATGTACATGACTAAACTACAGGGTTAGCAGTTTTTATGCAGACAGTTTATGAAGAAAACTGTGGTGCTTAAAAAATTGTAGCGTTTCATTCAAATTGAGATTTTGATTTGATTAACCAGGCATTATAAAGATACAAAGCAAGTACATGTTGTGATAAAATCAAATTGTGACCGTAGAAAATTGTCAATTGTTCTTGCCCTTGGAGAAAATGTCTGATACACTTTCTGGCATCAGACCCTAAACCTCCTTGCTGGGACGCTAACCACTTGAGTAGGACATCTTGCGGACGAAAATCTTGGCCAAATCAAGTATGCAAATTATGACACGCTAAGAGGCAGATGGCATAGCTGTTGCATACTTGGAAGAGAAAACCAAATACAGTGAAGAGTTATTATGATTGTGGGATTTCTTCTTTCTTTATCCCTTTATTAAGTGAGGGTTGCCACTGTGACTTAGCTGAATGGTGGATGCTGTTTCTGTTTTGGAGTTGGCATTGTGGGTAAAGTGCCTTGCTCGGGGGCATATTGGGGGGCATATTGGCAGTAGGGTTTGGTTTTAACTGGCAGTTGTCTGATTGGTGAGTGAATATTTAACTGGCTGTGTTGTAGGCATAAGTGGTTGAGCAGTTATACCCAGATGAGGGATGTAGGGACTAGGGACATGCTTTGACTGCAAGATTAAATGCAATTGAATCATAATCTCAATTTAAATCACAATTTAAATCACAAATCTGCAATTTTTAAATACCACAATTTCCCATACAAACAACAAAATATCTTGTCTTATTCTGCATAAAAACTGCTAACCTGGTAGTTTATATTTGTACAAACATGTTCTGAAATGTGATTCTTGTATTAGTTTGTCAGTTCATATGTCAGTATTTTTGTGAATTCTTCTGGACATGTTTAAAGGGCCCATGTTTTGCTATTTTCTGATCTCTATTATAATGTTGTTTCCTCCTCAAAAACAGACCTGGAGTTGTATTTTGTTTCATTCACACATGTTTAACACATAAACCCTGCATATTCCTGCATATTCATGCTGTGTTCTCTCTCAAACTAAAAGCATGCTTTTCCACCTTGTGATGTCATGTGGGAATACAGGAAGTAAGGTTGGGCGGTAATACAGTATTATTGTGTCCCACGGTATCAAAAAGTAGCAATGTATCAGTTTCATTACCGTCATTAAAAAAATCTGCAGCTCATAAGGACCTAATATAATATTATAATTTATTGATACCTAAATTTGTTTGCTCAGCACAAATGAATGTGTGGTTGTATTTTCAATTTAATGCATCACGATTTAAAACTAATAGTGTCTATAATGTTTCTTGGGGAGATGACGTTCGATTAGTTTCATTCCGTTGTCACGTGACGCTCATAAGGGAGACCAAGACAAGATGGCAGGTCTGGCCTCAAGTGAGTTGGTCACAAAAAAATACTAGTACTTCTGCAATTTAGCAGCATTTTGGCTTCAGGCCACGTTTGTTTACATTTTACAGAAGCGAAACTTAAAGTCACATGGCTCATTTGTGTAAACTATAAAGCTCTGATAAAACCAGCTCACTCCTTGTGCGCTGATGCGGTTCAGCTTCTGTTGAACTAAAGGACTCGACTCAGTAGAATGTGTGTGTTCTTTCTGTGACAGAGGATGTGCTGCTGACAGTGAATCTGTTCTGTGTGTGTATCATGCTGGAGATGGTTCATGTAAAACCTTTTAGAGATTATAAGTCTGCAGGTCACACACATAGACCGTATAGTGGTGCAGCTTTGTAGCTTACCAAAGTCGTACTAAAACATTTTGACCCTGGTAAAATCCTGAGAAGGTTTAACGGTATCAAAATTTGGATACCACTCCACCCACCTTCACTAGAATCAGTTGGATGATTTCAGACCAGGAATTTCCTATGTCTACCAAACAAAAGATACAAAGTAGCTGCCAATGTGAAAACTGTCACTACATGACATCAGAAAGTGGAACAGAGCATTTTGAGCTTTGAGTATTACTTTATTATTAGTCTGTCTACATCTCCAAGCTTGTGTGAATGAAACAAAATACAACTCCAGTTATGCTTTTTGATTAAGCAACATTCTAACATGGTTTAAAGCAAAGAGAATCCATTTTGTGTAATATAGGACTTTTAAAACATGAAATTTGAACAGAATCCTATTTTTCACAGCTTAAATCAAAATCGCAATTAGATATGTTTCCCAAATTGTGCAGCTCTAACTCTTTCACATTCCGGTCTTGTTCATCTCCCAGGCTGAGCACCCCAATGTTTTACACAGAGGTCATTCCCCTCATTGTGCTGTAGACCGTTAGCGATTAGCAACTGCCGCTAACGAGACGGGGCCTGTAATTCCCCCAGTCACGGTGCAGCGAGAGACTAGATCCACTCTGCTCCTGACCCTCTTGAGTCCTGATAGAGATTTGGCTCAGATTTATCCTTCACAATTATCTAGTGCATGTAGCTATTTATTAAACAGCTCATATTACTGTACACTATTTTCTGATCTAAGTTACAATGTTTCCTCATCACAAACATAACTGAAGTTGCGTTTTGTTTCATTCACACAAATCCTGCATATTTAGGCTGAATTCTTCTCTCAAACTCAACAAACTCAATACTCTGTACCACCATATGATGTCATGTGGTAATACAGAGAGTGCTCCACTGTGTTTTAAAAGTCCATACACCTTCATTAAAATCATATGAATGATTTCAGCCCTAGAATTGCCAATCTCTACTGCCCTAAAGGGAAAAGGAGCTGTTACCTTGAAAAAAAACCCTCGATGACATCACAAGGTGGAATAGAGCATTTTGAGCGTTGGATTAGTCAAATACATGTATATGAAAAGAAACACAACTCCAGATATGTTTGTGATGAGGACACTACATCATAATATGACTTAAAGCAGAGTCAGAGTTTTGTGTAATATAGGACCTTTAAGTAGCCTGATTCATCAGCTGGTTTCACTTTGTGACCTCGCAGCATTAGGATTAGTTTGCTCGACTGTTGGTGGGTGCTTTTTTTAAAATTTAACCAATCGCTGCTATTTGGTCGTGAGGTATGTATTGCGCCAAATCTCATAGGAAGAAGGGCAATAACGTCTTTCCCCTTGATAAAATTCATCAAACATTCTCTTTGTTCCGGCATTTAAATCCTCGATCTTGGGAATTGTTGTCAGCACAGAATGTATGACTTCATCTACATCCATCTCGACTGCTTTGTTTACTGTTGTGCTGTACCACAAAAGGGACCTGACAGATGCTTGAGTTTGACGTCATGGCTTCATAGCTCGTCGCTGATTGGCTGATGGTATGCAGTCTATAACTTGCAAACCATCTAGTGTATTCGGATTCCTGACCTAGTCACTGGAGAGAAATTAAATTGAGTGGAGGCACTAGGTGGCGCCAGTCTGGCTAACCAAAGTGCAGTCTGGCTAACCAAAGTGCAGTGTTGAAAGATTACAAGGTTACAACGCTTGATAGCCACAATGTTTTTTTTTTTAATGCTTCCTTTCATCTAGCGTAGTCAAAATGTATAAAATTTTAACTAATTGGATGTTATAATGTGCGATCATGAGCATCAGCAAGTAATTAGGTCGGTCAGCAAGAAATTTAACACAGAAATGAAGCTGTTTGTGCTTCTGTGAAAGAATAAACAAGCGGCTCAATAATTAGAGTCATTAGGGGACTTTTTATGGAGAAAGCTAAGAGGCTGAATGTTGCAGTTTTATATCACAGAAATATGGTGATTACTCAAAAGCTAATTTAAAGGTTAATTATTGCAACTTTTCTAATGAAGGGTCTACCGCCTGCGTGTTTCCATGGAGATGTTATTTCTTTTCATGGAATCTTTTACAGTATGACATTAAACTTATCTATCATGCCATTTATTCAAGTACAGATGTTTCGACCAGGTTTGCCTCTTCAGTGATTTGACCTGTAACATGGGCGAGAGGAGATACCATCTTATCTCCAAACTGTGGAGCATTCCAGGCAGAGTAACAACATCTTCAACATCTTCGGGATTGATATCATGGGCTGCTGTATCGATATATCGCCAAGAGTATTTTTTGGTATAGTTTACTAAATTATTTTGTTACAGAGCTACAGTTTTGTTGCTTGTTCAGAGGAAGGAAACTCGTTTATGCGACACATTTGACATTTTCACTGTTTTGATGATTAAAATGTTTGTGTTTCTTATGAACTTTGCACAAGAAGTGGTTTAATAAAGACTTTTAGTATCACAGCCATCATTTAGGCTTTATTTTTTATTGAACCGTATGGAATCGATTTAAAATATATTATATCTAATCGTATCAAATTGAAAGTGCACCGTATCGAGATATGTATTGTATCATGGCCAATTTATCAAGGTATGTATCATATTGGCAGCTTCTTAATGATACCCATCCCTACTGTATAAAATAACTGGACATAGCAAAGCTGCTAGCCACCGTGTTCCAAATTGGAGCTGTTCATGGGTGCGCTTACAGCTCCATTGACTCTGGCTCCAGTTGACTTTACAATGAAAAATTGTCACCCCTCTCTCTGTGCCTGCTGCAGTGAGACTCGTTATTTTCATCTTAAAATGTTTTTATTAACCCACTCTACATGATACTGGGGTTTTTATTTTGCTATTTTTTCTGTTAATAAATTCATATCCCTCCAAATTCACCCCCATAACTACAAGCCTTGATGAGCTTCATTTGACTGGAGCTGAACGTTATGGGCGACATCACACTCCCTGAATCCACTTCTTTATACAGTCTATGTTTTGACAGCATATCAACACATGGACATTATCCTTGCAAACAATTATCAAAGTACAATGAGATGAATGACTATAGTGTTTATTCCAGTCCCAAGCCAAGATAAATATTTTTAAAAATATTTTTGCCTTTCCTGATTCTCAGATTCCTTCAGTACCATTATTCACACCAGCTGCAGTGGTGATGCTCATCTGTAGCTATATAACTGTAGGGCAGCGATTCTCATGAACAGATTCATACAGGCAATATGTGAAATGAATTGTGAAATGAATTATGTATTTGTGCAAGATGTTCCTGGCAATTACATGGGACTAATAAGATGCATTGTAAACTGTATATATGCATATTTCCATTACCTGTCTGTATACGAGACCTTTAGGACAATCCAGTAGAATACATTTTGGAAGAATATATTATAGAACTAAGTGCACATCATACAATCCAAACCATGGGTTTCAGAATGATGAGAAATTAGGACTGCTGCTATAGTGATTTAGCCTGATTCATCAGCTGGTTTCACTTTGTGGAAACCGTCTGACCCATGGATCTATTAAAATAACTGGATACAGTATTGCTAGCTTGTAGCTGCCTCGAGTTGACGTCGTGGACACTCACTGGTACTACAGCGGAAAAAATCCCATGGGCCGAGAGAAGATTTTTTTCATAGATGTAATCCCAAACTGCTCGTGTTGGGCTGACAGGGCACCTACAACTTTCAAAAATGTCGGATTTTGTGGCGATTTTTACCTATTTTTAGATCATGCGCTTTTTCTCAGCTCAAAATCCTTCAGTTGTCTTAACAAATGCTTTATAATCATTAGCTTCGGCTACACCAGGGGTGGGCAAACTACGGCCCGGGGGCCATATGCGGCCCTTTAAACCTTTTAATCCGGCCCGCCGAACTGGAATAAATTTCAATAATAAACCTTGTTGATGTTTTATTTGTCATGCATTTCCAGCGTTTCCCAGTAGATGCGCACTATAAATACATTGAGTTGCGGCGTATTATGTTGGCCGCAATGCTTTATGGAAAAGTGTTCTTACAGGAGTTATTCGGACCATGAGTGAAGTAGTTGGTGCTTAAGATATAAGACTGTACTGCTTCCATTTTGACTTGGTAAAAATCAATCAAGGAAACCTATGGACTCTGAGTTGTTATCATTAAGGTGTACAACATTTTGGGGTCAGGTTTTACCACACTCACAGGTGTATATTTGTGGTTGTATGGTGTGAGCTTTGTTTTTGAGCTGTTACCAGTCATATTCGAAAACGGTGAACTCACATTACATTCACTCGTGGTGTGAAGTGGAACAGGTCTCAACAGTTTTATGTGTTCTGAATCTTTCACAGCAGTGATGATACGTGTAGCCCGCGTGTGAAGTCCTAGGTTAATGTGAATAAGAATGTAATGAATCTGAATGAAAGTTTGCCCACCCCTGGGCTACACTCTGCTCCGCTCTAGCTCCTCTCACTCTGACTGGTCAAAGCGATCACGTGATACACGAACCCGTGCACCATGCATGCATTCGTGTGTGCCCGCGGGAGAAAAGAGCACTACTACGCATGCTCGGTCGGCCCACAGCCACCGGAAGTACCTAGCCGGGCTAGGCTAATCTGGGATCATGCGCCACTGAGCTTGGCCCATTGACTTGAATGGTCGGTCATTTTGGAACCTGGGGGCTTGGTCTGACCTCACAGCATTAGAATTCGTTTGTTCGACCATAGGCGGGTACTTTTTTATTTAACCAATTGCTGCTATTTGGTCGTGACGTATGTAATGCGCTGCTAACGGGGCTAACTGGTATATTAAGCTTTTCCCAAATCCTGTAGGAAGAAGGGCAATAACGTCTTTCATCTTTCTCATTCTCTTTGTTCCAGCTTTAAATCCTTGGGAATCGTTGACGACACAGAATGTATGGCTCTTCGCTGATTGGCTGGTGCCCGAACTCGCACTTCCGGGGTTCTTGCAAACTGTCTAGTGTATTCTGATTCCTGATCTAGTCGCTGGAGAGAAATGAAATTGAGTGGACGCCAGCCTGGCTAACAGTGATTAACAATTAGAAACAAAATATACCTTCTTTTCAGTGGGAAAAAGCCTCAAACTGGAAATGGAAAGCTGAGACAAAAAAGTGCGTTATATGTGCTTAACCATCAAAATGTACAATATTGTTTAAAACATGAACTGTAATAAATAAATAATAGAAATCAACACTTAAATACTTAGTTTGTTTCTGTAATGAGTCATAGAAGTTCATAATTCAACCCTTTACAGCTCAAATCTCATCATAGTACAGAAAAGTAACCCAACATTTCCCACTTGTGCAAAAAAAAAGTAACATGATTAATATTTACCTCGAAACATTACTGCTCCATCTGTCACGTATTGAATTATCGAAACAGGCCTAATAATAAAACTATTACTTTTTGAATATGTTAACAGCTATGGCCTGACTTACTCCACTGCTTCTCTGTTAAAAAGGCTGATAAGGAAGGGCATTCATCCAGTTTAAAACTTCACCTAAAGGTTACTTCTAAGTGCAGTGTAATTTATTGTTGTTAGCATGTAGATTAAAGCGCTGTCTCTAGTGTTTAAAACCAAAGGAGAAATTGTCATTGAGTCAAAGCTAACTACTTTCGAATGCCATTTTGCACTGAGGGACTGAGAAAGGATATCGATCATTGAGGAAAAAGAAGCTCAAGTCGATGGTTGAACTGATGCAAGCCAAAATGAACAAAAAAAAAAACAAAAACAGCTGATTCAATGTGTCACGGTAGGAGATATTTTAATAACGTCTTCTAAATCCAAATTTCTAACCTTATTATTTTTGTCTTTCTGCACAGCTTGTTCTTTGCTGGAGGATAATCACAAACTGCCGGAGCTGCCTCTGTGACTTCATTTGGAGACAGAAACACTTTTAGCTTGAATTTTATGCGTCTGTCAAACTAAACAGAGCAACAGCCTTTTATGTGGAGCTCCGCGGTCGCCATGGGACCAGATCTCCTGTCTCCACTGATCTGCCTGGTTCTGGTGGTTGCTAGGTCACAGCTGTGGGCCTTCCCCTTCAGCTCCTCCCTGGATCTCGACGTCACTCCAAGAACCACCGTGTTTGCCAAAGGTGAGGTACACACTCCTGGATTGTGCAATGTATTTCAATGGGAATGCTACTGTAACTGACTACTGATAAGTTGCAATGCTGTTTGTCTGTCTGAAATGAATACAAGGTGAATCAGTCTTTAAGTTTTAGTTTATTTGAGTTAAGGCTGCAAGTAATTATTTACTAATTGATTAAAGGGACCATATCACACTATTTTTCTGATCTATGATATAATGTTGTTTCCTTATCAGAATACCTGGAGTTGCCCAATTTCTCCTGCACAAAAGGTAAAAGGTAGCATTTAACTTGAAAACTACCTCTACATGATAAGCATTTTGAGTTTTTGAGATGCAGGCTGACTAATAAGAAAGGATTACTTAAACATGTGTGAATGAAACAAAACATAACTCCAGCTTTGATTTTCAGGAGGTAACAACATTATAACATGGCTTAAAGCTCATAAGAATCACTTTTGTGTAATAAAAGACCTTTAATGTAGCTTTTATTCTTTTGATTGGTTCTTTGGCCCGTGAATATAAGATACTTGCTCAAATTGTGACAAGCAAAATTGTTTTTTTCATTAAAAACACTACAGGTACGTGTTTCATGAGTAATTTTGATTTAACTTTTGCTTTATCTGAGTTACAAAAACCTCTTCTTTCAGCTCTTGGCATGTTTTGGAGTCTGTGTGTAATCCAAAAAATGTTACCATTACTAAATTAACAATTATGTCAGTATTTATTTGTTTTTGATTAATAGATGAACTTGTTTCATTCCTAATTTGAGTTTTTTGGTACTTTTTCATTGGCTTGTGTGTGTGATTTTGTTGTGACTCTGCTCAGGTGTAGTCCTGTTTTAGATGTGAATTATTAATGGTCTTGTGGTAAAAAATATATTTACACACAGTATGTGTGTAAATATAGTTGTGGGGGTGCTTGTGGTGCAGTGGTTAAGGGTTCACAAGGGAACCAGAGGGTTACCGGTTGTTTTTGTGCTGAGTTTGTTATTGTGTTCTCGTCTAGACCTGGAGTAGGACACGTCATCCCCACTGTCCACTCCACCGGTCTGGTGTGGCCACCTCTGAAAAGTAACAAAATACTATAAATAAATGTTCTCAGTATTTCCCACAGGTTTATATAAAACTTTACTGAATCATTTTACTGAATACAGTTTTTGGGGTAAAAAGAGCCCGACCGATATGGATTTTGTTGTGGCCAATATGAAACCGATATAATGGGAGTAGGAGCTGCCGATAGCCGATATAATCGCAGATATATTTAGTGAGGTAAAAATTCACTGTAAATCTTGAATTGTTAAAAAAACTTAGGTTTGGCTCTAGTGGATTCTAAATTGGGTTTATTTAGGCAACATTTATTGTTATTCTGACTCTTTACGTCATATTTACATACAGTAGATTGGCCTAATGGCATTTTTGCATCACATTTTAGCTACTAGTGATAGGTATTCCAGTTTTTTTTTTTTTTTGGAGAACCGGCTCTTTTGGCTCAGCTCACTAAAGCTGCTGGCTCTTTCGGCTCCCAAGCGACTCTTGAGATTGTTTTGTTGCAAGCAGAACTAAACCAAAACTGAACCAAGACTGAAAAAGGACTAAACCAGGACTAAAACAGATTTAAACCATGTGTAAAACAGGACTAAACCAGAACTGAACCAGGACTGAGTGTCGGGACTTGGTTTTTCCCTCACTCGAGCCCAAGATTAGTCCTGGTTTATTCATTTTATGCTGAACTGCAGCCAAATATGCACTTTTCTTTTCAGCCGCTGCTGCTGTCAAACTACGGATCTACAAGCGGCTTGAAGAGAAAAAGTGAGAAAAAGAGAAAACACGGCTCCCAATAAGAAACATGCTCCCGTTGTTCGCTTCAAAGAGCCGGCTCTAAGAGCCGCTTCGATCGCGACCGACCCATAACTCCTAGCTAGTAAAGAAACTACCGCTATTAGCCTTTAGCCGTAAAAACGTGCGCACCGCGGTAATTAATTATATGCATAAATGTGGATCATTCACACATCTATTCACAGCTCATTTACATATCAGTGCTGATCCAGTAGCAAATATACAGCCAATATAGTCACTTTACAATAGGCCAATAGAAAATAGCCTGTTTATGTGCGAGAGCTACAGCAGCTAATCACTAATAACAAATAGCCAAAACTAGCTTCAAAGTCGATATATTTCCAACACTCACGGCTCACACAGGCTCCTCCTCACATCACAAGTCTGCACTAATAAAAGTCCTTTTAATCCAGACTCAAACCGATTGTCCGTAAAAAGAATATAATCTCAGTGTTGCTCACCACTGCGGTTGTAAACAATAGACTATTATCACGCTGATACGTAGTACTTCCGCATTCAGTGACCTTTGTGCACGCCTACTTCCGGTGAATTGTCACTCTGTTGATTGAACTCACGATGGACGAACCAAAGTTGTTTACATAAACTACGTCCCTTATAAATTTACTGAAAATATCCTTTTCCGACATACATCGTCTCATTGATTAACATTGAATCACAGCCCACTCCAAAGTGGACAACGGACAGTTTATTTTTTGAAAATTTCACCTACAACTATGAAGGTGAGTGGCTACTAGCTAACATAACTTTACAGTTGCCGATCCGACATACCATCACTCCGATATTGATGTGTTATTGTCAGAGTAGCGCCATTTCCATTTTTTATCAAACGTCCCTGCTCTCCGACATTTCTTTATCCTTTGGTCGAAGTGGCAGAATCCTCTTGTTGAAGGCGCACCACTGTGCGTAAAGGTCCTGGTACTGCGAGTGCAGCCGAGCAGCGCGGCTACAAGGGACAGATGCGTAAGAATTTGGAACTTTATGAATGAAGAGGTTACGGGGCATTACCTGACCCTGCAGGTGGAAGCGCGCGGTCACGCGCATTTGGCTCGAGGCGCAATGATATGGCCAAGCAGAGAAACTACGAAAAACTGAATTGTGTGACAGTTTGGACATTTTTGTGAATGGACAGGAGCAGGAGACATTCATTACCTGTTGGCAAAGACTAGGGCGCACGAGAATGCGCTGTGAAGCTCAGTGTGTTGCGACAGTGAACCGGTGCCGGGCTCGTAGTCAGATAGAGACACTAAAAAGATCAATGATTTAGGAATCTGGATATTTTCATGAATAAGGGCTAAAATATTAGAATTATACCTGGTCATAGAGAACAGAGCGGCTTACACAGGGACCCAGAAATGCATCGGTCCCTTATAAACTCATAAAAGTTTATAAACTCATAAAGGTTTATAAAGAGGCAGCTGCATATATATATATATATATATATATATATATATATATATATATATATATATATATATATATATATATTTATTTATTTATTTATTTATTCAGTTTTTTGTTTTGTGTAATAAAGAACAAACAAACAAACAAACAAACAAACAAAATACAACCAATACAAAGCTGGGGGTGCTGTTCCACTGCAACAAGGATGTTGAAGGGTGAATCAAGTCTCTTTTTGTTTGTATTTCAACCATTTTGTCCAGCATTTAATGAACAAATGTCCTTTGAGTCACAGAAAAAGTCAGTCGTTCCATGGAATATAATTCTTCTATAATGTCTAGCCACTGATTCACTGACGGTGGGTCCTTTTTAAGCCAGCGTTATTGTTTTTTTTGATGCCAATGTCAGAATCTTAAAAAGGTATCTGTACACTTTTTTGATCACCTCTACAGGCAGAAGGCCTAACAAAATATCTTTGGGTCCTTGGGGACAACATAAGTCAAGATTGTTTCTGTTTTTACAAACACATTGTCCCAGAATGATTTTAAGTTTGTACATGTCTAAAACTATGAGAGTGATTGGCGTTTGAGCGTCCACACTGTCTCCAACAATGACAATCAAACCCTTGAACTCAGTCATTTGAGGAGTAATAAAGAATCCACCCAAATTCCCGCCACCTTTTGTTGTTTGTAGTGTGCTGCACATCAAAAGCCAATCACCCTCTGATAAAACAATATTCAGCTCCTCTTCCCATTTAGATTTAACATAAAATGTGTTGTTTCCCTTTTGTTTTTGCAGCCCTTTATAAAGTTTAGAGACAGATTTGCTGGGGAGAATTTTATAAGCACCTGTAAATGCTTTTAGAAAACCAATATTTCTGTGATGTAAATATGACATACCTGTAGATATCTAAAGGTCTGATAGTATATTTAGTCCTTGTTTTGTCTTTGTTTGATAATGATATAGACCTGGTTTTGTGTTTTATGTCTACAACACTGAAATAAACTAGTAAACTAATAACAGTAATACAAAGCGCTTTGTGGATTGTAGACTATAAACTCACATGACAGGCGCCCGTCAGACCAGTCGAGGCTGATATCTTGAAAAATGTATGAAGATGGTTGAGATACTGATTTGTAGTGAATTTTTACTTTTCAAACCTGAGAAAAACTTTTAACATTGTCAGTCCAGATATTCCCAAATGCCCCAACAGCACACACACACAGTTGCACACATCTTTTTGACCTTATTTGTCAGTCTGCCGCAGCCTGGGTTCCTCCTTTTTCCTTTTTTTGTCCGAGAAGTGGCACAGATCTTGAAGTTGGCCCTGTAGACAGCTCCATCCTCCTCTGAGTTATTAATCGTCTCTCTCTCTCTCTAGTCCTGTCCTAGATCACACGGCTCAGCAAACACTCCTAATGAAACAATAGACGAGAGGGCCTTTAAAAGAGGTACACCTGAAGTACCAAGGGCTTGATTAGTGTCCGCGACCAAAGATACTGCTGATAAAGGCTTCGGATGGACATTAGAAGTGATTAAGTTCAATACAAAGACATAATCAGCACCTCTGACACTTTTGTAATTAGACCAGGACAAGAAGACTGAACTTTCACTGGCGAAAGTTCACTTGCACATCAAAATCTGATTATTATCTGATTTCTGGAGCTTTAAATAGATTAAAATGACATAAAAACTGCTCAATCTGACGTGAGTAATGAGAAGGGCCATGATTTTTCCGTTTTCATGTAATTTTAAAAGCTTTATGACAAAAATCTCATAATAGTCACATTCTGAGTGTGACTTTAGGATAGGCTTGAGCGATATGGCAAAAAATTAATTACAGTATTTTTCCTCATATTGATATATTTCAAATTTAACTTATTTTTTCTTTAAAAAAAAAAAAAAAAGGATGGCTTTCAACATTGATTTCATGAACATAGACAAGACAGACTTTTTGTTGTTAGGTTTTAACCCAAAAATAGCCCCAATTTCTAAATTATGATCTAAAAAACATGCTTTTATTGAGAGGTCTAGCTGTAAAACGCTCCATTTAAAAAATTATATAACCCCATAAGCGTTGATAATTAGAATTAAATGAATCTCAATCACAATTAAAATTCAGTATTATTTATGATAAAAATGTCTAACTGTAGACTGCTTAAGTGAAGATAGAGAAGCCTTGTTTAAGTTGGAGCTTATTAAGATACACAGAACATTATTACATCTGAAGAATATTATGAATTAGATACAGTACGTTTGCTAAGGAAGTATTTATTTAGTGCTTTTCACCAACCTGTAATCACAAAGTGCTTCACACTAAAAAGTAATTAGTACTTTTAAATGTACAGTTAGTTACAGTCCAGTTAATTCAGTTGCTAAAAGTGTTTTTTGTAAGTTTTCTGTTTGACATTACATATGCAGTATACAGTCACGAAATATTTGTTTTTGTTGCGTGTACAGTTACTTGAGTGCACATTTTGACTTCTCTGCCCACCTGTCCCTAACACCCACTTGCACTTCTGCTATGGAGGAATATTTTCACACCACACAAGAGAATTGTTATGGAAATACCATGATTACAACAATGTGTACATTATCTTTTAGATTTGAGCTGGTTGTTGTCACATTTTTAAATGTAATTATGTCATACAGGATCAGGAGCTAGTATTTTCATTTCCCATGTACAATACAGGACTGCAGAATTTTGGAAACTTATCAAACTGTGTCTAATCTGAAAAGTATTGCATCACTGATTACATTTGCTATTTTACTTTTATTCAGCAGTGCACAGTTTAAACAGACAAAAGAGCATCAAAGGGCCCATATTACACTGTTATGATGTTGTTTCCTTATCAAAAACATAGCTGGAGTTATGTTTTGTTTCGTTCACAAATGTTTAGCACACAAACCCTGCATATTTAAGTGAAGTTCTTCTCTCAAACTGGTAAGACTTTGTTCCACATTGTGATGTCATGTGGTAAGACAGGAAATTCTCCACTTCCACATGTCTACTGAACTAAAAGTAAAAGATAAGTGTTAACCAGACTACCACTACCACTAAATAACTTCATAAGGTGAAACAGAGCATTTTGAGTTTTGGAGATTTAAACATACTAATAATATAGGATTACTCAAACATGTGAATGTTTGACAAACAATATTCTAACATAGTTTAAAGCTCACAAGAATCAATTTGGAAGAATATAGGAATGAAAAACTGAAAAATGAACTGCAAAACTAATACTAATCCCATGAATTTCAGAACACAGTTATATGGTCTAAATGATAGAGTTGGGTTTTATATATAGACGACAGACCCTATGGAGCTGATTTCACCTGATTATAATTCCTTTGTAACTGCAGACATGTCTAATTGTGACCTTTCACTTTGTATTTGATGGTGATTCATCTTGGTGTGGGTGATATGTCATGAACAGTGAACATTAATATTACAGTAGAGGGCTGTACAGAAATGTTGGGAATTTGGGAAAAATATGTAAGTGATTTTTTTAATTTTTTTTAAATAAGCATTGTGATTCTGTGCATGACTAATCCAAAACAAAACCATACTGTGAAGCATCCCAGACAAAGCAATAACATCTCCATGGCGACAAGCATTTGATGGACCCTGCACCAGAAATGTTGTACTTTTAAACTCATTTCCTCCCATAATACGAACTTCAACTTTCTGACAATTGTTGGATGATTCTGCTTCGCTCCTCTTCTCCTCCACCTCTTTCTCATCCCCTTTCCCTCTCCTCCTGGTCGTGTTTAGATCTGGTTTCGAGGTGGTTTAGACCTAGTTTACTTTTAGTTTAGTCTTGTTTTATCTTGGTTCAGTCCTGGTTTAGTGCTGGTTTAGTCCTGGTTTAGTCCTAGCCCTGAGTCACCCTTGATTTAGCCCTACTTTAATCCAGGTTTAGTTCTGGGTTAGCAGTGGTCTAGTTCTGTCCTGTTTTGCTCCTCCTCTCCGTTCCTCCACTCCTCCTGGTCCTGTTTAGATCTGGTTTAGAGGTGGTTTAGACCTAGTGTACTTCTGGTTTAGTCCTGTTTTATCTTGGTTTAATACTAGATTAGTACTAGTTTAGTCCTGCCTTACCTGTGGTCTAGTTCTGTCCTGTTATGCTCCTCTCCGTTCGTCCCTTCCTCTGTTCCTCCGTTCCTCCTTTCCTCTGTTCCTCCGTTCCTCTATTCCTCCGTTCCTCTGTTCCTCTGTTCCTCCGTTCCTCTGTTCCTCTGTTCCTCCGTTCCTCCGTTCCTCTGTTCCTCCGTTCCTCTATTCCTCCATTCCTTCGCTCTTCCTGATCCTGTTTAGATCTGGTTTAGAGGTGGCGAAGACCTATTTTACTTCTGAGTCACCCCTGATTTAGCCCTGCTTTAGTCCAGGTTTAGTTCTGGGTTAGCTGTGGTCTAGTTCTGTCCTGTTTTGCTCCTCCTCCACTCCTCCGCTCCTCCTGGTCTTGTTCAGCTCTGGATTAGAGGTGGTTTAAACCTAGTTTACTTCTGGTTTAGTTATTTTAAATCTTGGTTCAGTCCTGGATTAGTGCTGGTTTAGTTCTGGGTTGACTGTGGTCTAGTTCTGTCCTGTTTTGCTCCTCCTCTCCGTGCCTCCGTTTCTCAGTTACTCCGCTCTTCCTGGTCCTGTTTAGATCTGGTTTAGAGGTGGCTTAGGCCTATTTTACTTCTGGTTTAGTCTTTTTAAATCTAGGTTTAGTCTTGGGTTAGTCCTGGTTTAGTCGTAGCCCTGAATCACGCCTGATTTAGCCCTGATTTAATCCAGGTTTAGTTCTGAGTTAGCTGTGGTCTACTTCTGTCCTGTTTTGCTCCTCTTCTCCGTTCCTCCACTCCTCCATTCCTCCTGGTCCTGTTTAGGTCTGGTTCAGTCCTGGATTAGTGCTGGTTTAGTCCTGGGTTAACTGTGGTCTAGTTCTGTCCTGCTCCTCTTCTCCGTTCCTCTGTTCCTCCGTTACTCCATTTTTCCTGGTCCTGTTTAGATCTGGTTTAGAGGTGGCTAAGACCTATTTTACTTCTGGTTTAACCCTTTTTAATCTTGGTTTAGTCCTGGTTTAGTGTTGGTTTAGTCCTGGTTTAGTCCTATCCCAGAGTCACCCTTGATTTAGCCCTGCTTTAATCCAGGTTTAGTTCTGGGTTAGCTGTGGTCTAGTTCTGTCCTATTTTGCTCCTCCTCTCCGTTCCTCCACTCCTCCTGATCCTTTTTAGGTCTGGTTTAGATCTAGTTTACTTCTGATTTTGTCCTTTTTAATCTTGGTTTTCATCCTGGTTTAGTCCTGGGTTAGCTGTAGTCCAGTTCTGTCCTGCTTCACTCCTCCTCTCCGTCCCTCCGCTATTCCACTCTTCTCTCTCCTCCTCCTCTTCCTCCTCCTTTCCACTCCTCCGCTCTTTCACTCCTCTCTGGATGTGCAGTATTATTAGCGGTTTGGGGGGTGCAGCAGAGGGGTGCGGGGGGAGCGAGAGTGGGTCGGTTGGATGCTTCGCGGAGCTGTCGAGAGACGAGCAAAAGAGATGGTGCTTCATAGATGACAGAGATGCAGCCTCCATTAGATACACTCATGGAAATTATGGAGCCCTCTTAGTGCACTTATTTTGGACATGATATTTCAGTGAAGAGCTGGTAGTTGAAATGATAGCCTTGGGAATTCTTTTTGTGGGTTTTAATGCAGAATAAATAGGAGAATGAGGAGGTTTAAGCTGCAGATTGACATAACATCAAAGTTTTGACCTATCTTGCCTATGCAACTAATGCCACACAACATATAATGGAGCAATCTTTCTTTTGCAAAATATAGCAAAAAATAAAAATACCACAATTTTCTTGGAGCCAGAACACAATTCATGTACATTTTTCTACCACCTTTGTGGTAAATAAAGTAATCTCACCCTTCACTGTGAATAGTTATGTCCAGCTGTCATTCACCCAGAGCATTATAGAGGTTAACCAATTAGAGAAGGGGTTGGAAAAAGGGTCTGTGTTTGAGCAGAGAGCGGCTTTAAATTGAAAAACAGTGAATCATGATTTGACAATATGCCCAAAATAGTAGACTGTCACAGAAATGAGATCACAATCTGATTTTTAGCACCATATCGTCCAGTCCCACAAGTATACTGTAAATTCCGGACGATAAGCCGCTAATTTTTATTCACACTTTGAACCTTACAGCTAATAAAACAATGCAGCAGATGTATATGAACAGATTCTTTGTTTGGCACATTGTCCATTCATATATACGGTCTATGGTTTGGCAACAGAGTGGATACACACAGCCTGAGTGCAGAAAACGCCGCTGTCTGTGCGATTTACACATGGATCTAGGGTTAACATGAAGTTGCTACACAAGCTAGCAATATTGTCAGCGCACTCAAATTGTTTATCCCCGTGTGATAAAATAAGTTATGTTGCAAAATGAGTGAGGGGGATACCCATTTACCCGCATGTGTAAATGGTGAGAAGAAACGTCTCAAATTTCAGTAGTCGGAGATCCACTCATACCTGATTGATAGAATTAATCTAGCCCCGCTCCCGAGAGAGTCTGAAATCTGCTGAAATCCTCCAAGACACTGACATGATACAGACAGAACGGAGACTCTTTCTGCAGGAGACATGCACAGGGAGATGCTTGTTTGTTTGTGTTTTGAACAGTTATTTTGCACTTCATACACACACCCTCCTCATGGAAAACACACGAAGAAATGCAGATGATGCAGCTTTTAAGTTAAAGGTGATTGATGTGGCTGTGGAAGAAAGAAACAGAGCTGCTGCACGTGAGCTCAGTATCAGTGAGTCGATGGTGAGACGTTAGTAACGGCAGCGTGACGAACTGACTCAATGCAAAAAAAAAACGACAAAAACTCTCAGAGGCGATAAAAGCAGACGGCCTGAACTTGAAAACGTTCTTGAAGATGTGGACACCTGCGGTTTATATTCAGGTGCGACTTATATATGTACAGTTTTAAAATTTTGCTCAAATTTAGTTGATGCGGCGTATATTCAGGTGCGCTCAATAGTCCAGAAATTAAGGTAATTGTACATTATTACATATGAAATAGAAAACAAATTGAGTTTGTTGAGCTAGTGTTTATTTTTTAATGCACAAAGGTTAATGTGTGGTGACATTTCTGTTATACGATGCTTTGTCCATTAGTAATTATAATATTTAGTTGTATTCAAGCTTGGTACAACGTTTTAGCATTCAGACTTTCCTCTAGCAAATTACCATTATAATCTTTCTGTTTGTGCAATATACAATTACTATGCATTGTTTGGTTCATTCACATTTAATAAAGAAATCCTCCTTCTTCTCTCAAAATGAAAACACTCTGGTCCACCTTGTGAGTTGATGTTGTAATACAGGAAGTGTGCTACTGTGTTTTTAAAGTCACCTTCACTAGTATGATTTGGATGATTTGTGCCCTGGAAATTACCAATCTCTGAACTAAAGGTTAAAGGTAGAAGCTGTTAACTTGAAAACTACCATTTCATGACATCACAAGGTGGAACATTCTGAGCTTTGGAGATGTAGACAGACTAATAATGAAGGATTACTCAAACGTGTGAGTGGAATGAAACAAAACACAGCTCCAGGCATGTGTTTGATGAGGTAACAGTATTATAATGTGGTTTAAAGCTCACAAGAATCCATTTTGTGTAATATAGGACCTTTAAAACCATGAACCATGAACCACTCCTGGACAAATGAGAGATTACATCAGCATGCTTGGAAAGTCTTGGTTTTCTAACATAGCCATAAATTACAAAGATTATAGTGAAAAAATATATCATTTTAGCAGTGCAGTCCTCATTTAGCCTTGATCTGGCAAGACACACTCATTTATTAAAGTTAGTCAGGGATGTTTTGTTTTGCTAATCGTCAATACTGTTTTATCATCTCTGGATTACACTTTAACAAGCCTGCACAAAGATGACTCTGAGCAAAATAAAAGTTGTATCCCTGTTTATTTAAAGGTAAATTGTGTAACATTTCTGGTGGAGGGTCCGCTACTTCCTTGTCTCCTTGGAAATGTTATTGCTTTGCCTTAAATGTTCCATAATATGACATTTAAATTAAATTAAATCTTACATTCGTACAGTCACATGTGTTTATATTGCTCATAAGTTCAATGAAAAACATGCATTTATACTGTAAGCAGGGTAAGGCAAGGCAAGGCAAGGTAAGTTTATTTGTATAGCACAATTCGTACACAAAGTAATTCAAAGTGCTTTACAGAATAAGAAATACATTAAAATCATGATAAAAACAAATCAAAACATAAATAATCATAAAGATTAAAATTTAAAAAGAGAGACATAAATTGGAGAGAAGAGTGCGGAATGAAAACCTTTCAGTTATATGCACAGTCAAACAGAAATGTTTTGAGCCTGGATTTAAACAGCGTCAAAGAAGAGGCCTGTCTCACATGTTCAGGAAGACTGTTCCAGGTTTTAGCTGCATGAACCTGAAACGCTGACTCCCCTTGTTTAGTCCTGACTCTGGGCACCAACAGGAGGCCGGTCCCTGAGGTCCTCAGAGTGCGAGATGGTTCACATGACACTAACATGTCACAGATGTAATGACAGGGGTAACATCTACACACATCTGACTAGAGCCCGACCGATATATCGGTTGGCCGATATTATCGGCTGATATGGGCAACTTTAGGCATATCGGCTATCGGCCGATATGCTTGCTGATAGGGCCGATATTTCACGTGGGCATGTTATACCTCGTTATAAAGCTTAGACTCTCTACATTCTGTTCATTTAATCCAATTTACAGACAGATAAATGTCCTAATATGTGGCTCCACATCAGTATTTATCTACGGAGTCATTTGTCTGTGTGTGTCCGTACTGTCCCTGAACACACCACAGAGGTCGCGTCACTCACGTGTGTTTGTTTTACACCTGCAGACACAGATCCAAACACTGAGATTATATTCTTTTTACGGACAATCGGTTTGAGTCTGGATTAAAAGGACATTTATTAGTGCAGATTTGTGATGTGAGGAGGAGCCTGTATGAGCAGTGAGTGTTGGAAATATGTCGACTCTGAAGCTAGTTTTTGTCATTTGTTATGGGTTAGCTGCTGTAGCTCCCGCACATAAACACACTGACTGTTTTCTATTGGTCTCTTGTTCTAAAGTGACTATATTGGCCGTATATTTGCTACTGGACCTGCACTGATATGTAAATGAGCTGTGAATAGAGTGTGAATTATATGACATTTGCGCATATAATTAATTACTGCGGCGCGCACGTATTTACGGCTAAAGGCTAATAGCGCTACTTTCTTTTACTAGTTATGGGTCCGTCGCGAACGAAATGACTCTTAGAACCGGCTCTTTAAAGGGAACGACGGGAGCCTGATCCTTATTGGGAGCCGTGTTTTCTCTTTTTCTCACTTTTTTTCTCCTCACGCTGCGTGATTCGTGGTTTGACAGCGGCAGCGGCTCAAAACGAAACTTTGAGAAATTTGCGTGTACGTAGGATTAAAAAAAAAAAAAAAAAAAACGAGCATATTTGACTGTAGTTTAGCATAAAATAAATAAGTCCCGGTTTAGTCCTTTTTCAGTACTGGTTTAGACCTGGTTCAGTCCTGATTCAGTCCTGCTTTAGACGTGCTTTAGACCTGCTTGCAACAAAACAATCTGAAGAGCCACTCGGGAGCCAAAAGAACCAGCAGCTTTTAGTGAGCCGAGCCAAAAGAGCCGGTTCTCTAAAAAGAACTGGAATACCCATCACTAGTGTCTAGAATGTGATGCAAAAATGCCATTAAGCCAACCCACTGTCTGTAAATATGATGTAAAGAGGCAGAATAACAATAAATGTTGCCTAAATAAACCCAATTTAAAATCCACCAGAGCCAAACCTAAGTTTTTTAAACAATTCAACATTTACAGTGAATTTTTACATCACTAAATATATCGGCGATTATATCGGCTATCGGCAGCGCCAACTCCCATTATATCGGTTTCATATCGGCCACAGCAAAATCCATATCGGTCGGGCTCTACATCTGACTTGACCTGGTGGCTCATACCATGGAAACAAATATGCTTTATGTCATACTGTGCAACACACCAGGCAAAGCAGGAACATTTCTAGGGAGACAAGCAGGTTGCTGTTAGCCTAATTCAGATTTGTCTGAAACCGTCTGACCTTGCAACATTAGGATTCATTCGCTCCATGGCAGACGGGTACATTTTTTATTTAACCAATCGCTGCTATTTGGTTGTGACGTATGTAATGCACCAAATCCCGTGGGAAGAAGGGCAATAACGTCTTTCCCCTTGAGAAAATTCACCAAACATTCTCTTTGTTCCAGCTTTAAATCCTCAATCTCTGGAGTCGTTGCCAACACAGAATGTCTGTCTTCGTCTACATCTATCTCAACTGCTTTGTTTACTGTTGTGTTGTACCACAAAAGGGACCCAGACAGGTGCTTGAGTTTGACGTCATGGCTTCACACCTCTTCACTGATTGGCTGGTGCGCAGTCTACAACTTCTGAGGTTCTTGCAAACCGTCTAGTGCAGTGTTTTTCAACCTTTTTTGAGCACGTTTTTTACATTGGAAAAATCTTGCGGCACACCATTAACCAAAATGTTACAAAATGACACTATACAGTATATTTAATTACAATATAATTTCTACATTAATTTCTACTTACTCAGTGTGAGACCTGCACCTGTTTAGATGAACACAAAGCTGATATCCTGGCAGGAATAGAAGAAAGACACACACGAAGCTCTTCATCAACAGCTCTCAGTCTCTCTCTGTTTTTAGTTTTTATAGCAGTTAAGCTTGAAAAGCTCTTCTTCTGGGTCAGAATCTTGTCCAAGGCCCAGTTCGGAGTTTGCATTCGTCCGTTTTAAAAACGTCTCCATGACTGTCACCACGCACATGCGTTACTAATTCTTTTAAAGCAGGGGTGCTCACACTTTTTCAGCATACGAGCTACTTACAAAATGACCAAGTCATAAAGATCTACCTAATACAAAGCCAAGCAAACTGCACTGAAACACTCTGTGCCCCTTTTTTGGACCCTCACCCACAGTTTGAGAACCTCTTTAAGAGAACTTCCTCTGGCACTTTACACAAAACTTTGAAAAAAGTGAAGGAAGATTTTTAAACCTGTTTTTTAAAGTTCCAAACTGGAGTTGCATTCTTTTCTGGTTTTGCAGTGATATTTACCAGGCCTCTGCACATTTACCAAATTAAACGCACATCGTGACAAACACAGATGCATTTGTGCACTTTTGTTAGACAAACTTCAGGCAAATGTGGCAGGAGGTCTGTTCTGTAGATCTGCTCTATGCTGTAGACCTGCTTTGTGCCAACACTGTAATACAAATTTAGACTGGTTTTTGCTTCAGGTTTGGTCTTGCTCTTCTAATCAACGCGCACTGTGGAAGGGGCTTGTGTTCGCTGTATGCAGGAAGGAGTGAGAGTGTGAAAAGGTGAGGGGCGGCGTGCGTGAGGCACAGGTTGTTGGAGTGTCAGACCTGTGAGTGACGTGAGTGCCGTAGAGTCACTGAGACTGACTGAGAGTGACAGAGTGTCAGACCTTGAGTGACAGACAAGACTGAGTCCAAACGCGAGTCCGAGACGAGACACAGCGATCTACCCACACGACCTTGGCGATCAACTGGTAAATCGCGATCGACGTATTGAGCACCCCTGTTTTAAAGGAACGAGGCAATTAGCTGCCTGTTGCCACCCGGACGAATATTAGATCACTCTGCCAGTCATTATATACTACACTGTAGTATAGTGTCCGTGCTGTAGTAAGTACAGCACGGACACTCGACAATGACATAATGTTTGCAGGTAATAATTAATAAATTTAAATTTAAAAAAAGTGATATTGGATAATTTCTCACGGCACACCTGACGATCTCTCACGGCACACTAGTGTGCCGCAGCACAGTGGTTGAGAATCACTGGTCTAGTGTATTTTGATTCCTTACCTAGTTACTGGAGAGAAATGAAATTGAGCAGAGGCACTAGGTGGCTCCAGCGTGGCTAGGTCGCTTTCCCTCCACCACAAAAGTTACACTGTACACATTTAAGTATTTTATGATTTAGAGTACTTTTAAAGGTGCATTGTGTAACTTTTCCACTATCATGGAGATGCTTTTGATTTCTCTGTAATTTTCCACAATATGGTTGGTATTAAACGTATATAAGATTAATTTATTTGTTCAATTATGAGTGTTTTTATTGCTCAGAACAAAAAAGCATACATTCTGACTGTGAGTGGGGTCGCCTCTTCACAGATCTCACCTGTAAACTGGCCTGGTGGCTTCTCCTGCTCGTCTCTATGGATATTGATAAGTTTTAACACCATACTTTGGAACACCGCAGGCAAAGCAATAACCATCTCCATGGAAACAAGCAACTGCCACGCCCTCCACCAGAAAAGTTACACAGTGCACCTTTAAAGCAGGTGCAGCGGCCTAAAATAATAATTTGGAGGAACTTTTAATGCTGCAATTATGAGGTTGCTTACGGCGTGACAGTGGCAGTCGATGGCGTAGCACTGATTACTTGTGAGTGAAGTTATTTATCAGACAAAATGAAAAGGGCACACACTCGATTAACTGTGATTGGTCCTCTCTCATCTGTCATTAAGCCTCATTTACAAGGGTTTATAAGTGCTCTGGAGGCAGCCTGCAGGAAAACCAAATCAATCACTATTATGTTTGCTCCATCTGATTAAAATCCACACAGGACTTCAAATTAGTGTTGTTTTAGTCCTAGTTTAGACCTGGTGTGATCCTCGTTTCTGACTGCATTTAGATGCTTTGGTGTGATCTGGACATGGTTTAATCCTGGGTTAATCCTGGTGTAGTCCTGGTTAGTTTTGCTGAAGTCCTGGTTTAGTTCTAAATTAGTCCTTATAACATTATAACATATGCTGTAGACTGATAAACTACTAGTATTGGCTTGAATATGATCCAGCCCTGTTTAAACTTGATTTAGTCCTGGTTTAGATCTGTTTTAGAGGTGGTTTAGACCTAGTTTACTTCTGGTTTAGTCCTGGTTTAGTCCTGTTGGCTTTAGTCTGGATTTAGTCCTAGCTGTGAGTTAGCACTGATTTAGTCCTAGCTTTATTCAGGTTTAGTTCTGCTTTAGCCTGGGTCTAATATTGGTTCAGTCCTAGGTTAGTGCGGGTTTAGTCTTGGAGTTCTGGTTTAGGCCTGAATTTGTCCTTGTTTGGTCCTGGGTTAGTCCTAGTTTAATCCTGGTTTAATCCTGTTTTAGTCCTGGTTTAGACCTGGGCTAGCCCTTTTGTCCTATATTGGTCCTACATTAGTCCTGTGTCAGTCCTGGGTGAGTCCTATTTTAGTCCTGGTTTAGACCTGGTTTACTCCTGGTTTAATTCTGGTTTAGTCCTGGCTTAGTCTTGGTGATTTAGACCTAGTTTAGTTCTGGTTTAGTCCTGGTTTAGTTCTGGGTTGGTCCTGATTTTGTCCTGGTTTAGCCCTGATTTTGTCCTTGTTTGGTCCTAGGTTAGTCCTGGTTTAATCCTGTTTTAGTCCTGGTTTAGACCTGGGCTAGCCCTTTTGTCCTGGATTAGTCCTACATTAGTCCTTTTTTAGTCCAAGGTTAGTCCTATTTTAGTCCCAGTTTAGACCTGGTTTACTTCTGTTTTAATTCTGGTTTAGTCCTGGTTTAGTCTTGGTTTATGTCATGTTTGGTCCTGAGTTAGTCCTGGTTTAATCCTGTTTTAGTCCTGATTTAGTCTTGGTTTAGACCCGGGCTAGCCCTTGTGTCCTGGATTAATCCTACATTAGTCCTACATTAGTCCTGGGTTAGATTTATTTTAGTACCAGTTTAGACCTGGTTTACTCCTGGGTTAATTCTGGTTTAGTCCTGGGTTAATTCTGGTTTAGTCCTGGTTCTTTGCCCTTATGCTATTATCCCTCATTTGGCTTACATTGCAGACAGCTCACAGACATCTTCCAAATAGTCTATAATAAATCATATAGTGTTCTTCTGCTTACTGTGGGCACTTTTCCCTTACACAGTCTGAGCTCAAACTACCATTACACATTTTTATTTTTCTCCTTGGCCTGTTCAAGCCTTCGTCCTTGACCCATTTTGCGATCACCGGGGGAGGCAGGAGGTGCAGACGGAGCACGTGTGTCAGCATGTGTTTCGTCAGCTGTGGGTGGGTGAAGTCATGTGATCTGAGGGTGCTGCAGAGGGGGGTGCTTAGATCTTAGTAGAGATGATTTTGAAAAGACCATTTTGAAAAGAAAATCGAACTTTTAATGGTGTTCTATGTACCTTTGCTGGTTGGAAATCCATCAGCTGTAAAAAAACAAAAAAAACAAAAAAACATACACTCTCTTATTGTGAGCAGTTTTGCCTCTCCATAGATCTGACCTGTAACTTGGTGTCACTTGATGGCGTCCCCTACACTTCTCCATGGACATATACGTTTAGGCAAAGCAATAGCATCTCCATGGAGACAAGATGTTGGCAGCCCCCCTAACAGAAAAGTGACTCTTCCTTGACAGGGGTAATGTAGATGCTCAAGACGTTTCGGCTCCCATCCAGAACCATTTCCAAATGATGGAAGCGGCTTGAAATACTGAGAATTTGTCTTACTCTGAGTTACTAAATCCAACCCCAGAGGCAGGAGTTTTAGAGTGAAACCTCTCCGCCTATAGTTTGCCAGGGGAGAGAAGGAGGATATTTATGTGAAGAAATAGAATCCCTCTTTGAACAGAAATGGTGAAAAGGCTGAGGCTCAACTTTACTGGTGGAGGGCCCACTACCTGCATATCTCTATAGAAATGTTATTGCTGGGTCCTCAGTGTAGATTAGACCAGGCACCAACAAACTATGGCCTGTAAATTGGCCCGAATTACCTTGCATCAATTAAAAAAATAGTTTTTACTGCAAGTTTTGTTTTTTTTAAATCTACCTTGATAAAGTTAATATTTAGTATTTAGTGTGTGGTTTTAAGGATCTTAGCATGAATAAAGACTGATGGCTCATTCTAATGTGTTAAACATGCACATATTTTAATTATTCACTGTACTGAGCTCCAGTCTACGGCCCTTGATCGGCCCTCTGCCACATCTGTGTTTAGATATGAGGCCCTTGATGAAAAAAGTTTGGACACCCCTGGATTAGACTGTATTTATCTGTCTGTCTATCTATCTATCTGTTTATTTATCTAGGTAAGCACTTACAGCACTACTTGACATTACAATTCAGATCTGTGGAGAGTCGCACCTAGTCATTGTATTTATTGTATTTTTGAACAACAGAAATACTTGTAATGAATAAATGTAAGATGGATATTTTTAATGTCTTACCATGGATCATTCCAGGCAAAACAATAACATTTCCATGGAGATGTCGGTAACAGACCTCCACCAGAAAAGTTGCACAGTGCACCTGTTGTGGAAAAAAATATGTATCTATGATGATAAATAATTCATCCTTTTGCGAAGCCTGATGAGTTTTTGGAATACAGACAAAGGTTTATTCTTGTTACAGCAGATATGGACAGGGCCTAAGCCTGCCCTGACCAGAGACCAACACCCTCTCCCAAGACCCCTGTCTTTCCATCTCCCCCAGACTAACTTACATTTGAGGACAGGTGGTACAACAAGAGCTTCCTGAGTGTGGGGACAGTTATGTCTGCTGAGCCTTTACACATGCTAATGACTGGTCTGGGTCTCAGGTAGAAATCACATTCATTTACACAAAGACAGATTGAGAGAAACCTTTCCACAATATACATTTCCATCACACACCTTTAATGTACCACCTGTTTACTGAAGCATGTCCATGGACAAAGACCACAACAAGCAAATCAAATGCTAATCAGGTACTTAACAAAGCTGAAGGTGACACAGTCTTCACACAATAGGGGCATAACAAGTAACTGAGAGTATGAATTCTCAGTGTTTCAAGCCGCTTGCATACATATGTGTAAGAAAGGGCACATTTTCAATTATTAACCAGATTTTTTAAACCAAAGTAAATGTATTATGCATGCAGTAGTTAAAAAATAATGTTTAATTACTGGGTTATTAGTAGTGGTTAAAGGTGCACTGTGTAACTTTTTGGTTCTTGTTACCATGAATATGTCACTACACTGCTTAGAATGTTCCACAGTATGACATTAAACATACATACATACATTTATTTTATTACAGGTGGTTTTACATCTTAAAAATACCAAGAAAAACAGGTATTCTGACTGTGAGTGTGGTTGCCTCTCCACAGATCTGACCTGTAACTTGCTGGTTTGGTGTCCATAAAGATAGAAAGTTTTAATGCCATACTGTGAAATATTTCAGACAAAGCAGTAACTCCATGAAGAAAAACATTTCACAGAACATCCAACAGAAAAGTTACACAATGCAGCTGGTTTCACTTTGTAGAAACCCTCTGACCTCACAGCATTAGGATTCGTTTGCTTGACGGTAGGTGGGTACTTTTTTTATTTAACCAGTCGCTGTTATTTCGCCGCTAACGGAGCTAACAGGTATATTAAGCTTTTCCCAAATCCCGCAGGAAAAAGGACAATAATGTCTTTCCCCTTGATAAAATACACTAAACATTCTCTTTATTTCTGCTTTAAATCCTCAATCTTGGGAATCATTGCCAACACAGAATGTATGGCTCTTCGCTGATTGGCTGGTGCCTGGACTCACACTTCTGGGATTTTTGCGAACCGTCTAGTGTATTCCAATTCCTGACCTAGTCACTCGAGAGAAATGAAATTGAGCGGAGTCACTAGGTGGCGCCAACCTGGTTACCTTTAAAGTGCCATAAATTCATTAAATTATAAATATATCAGTTATCATTAAGCATGTATCTATATTTCACCAGCAAAATTTTGGTGTATTTTTTGACTGATTTCATCCAACTACAGCGGCAAACAAACTTCAAACATCAGTGTCAGTCCAAAGCACTGATACATGGAGTACGGAAAGGCATCTGACTTAAAAACAGCATAATGAGTCTTTGTGTACCCAGTCCAGCCCACACCCTCAATATGCTTTTCCAATTATAACTCCACAGATGTTACACAGTGGGCTGCAGAAAGCCTTGTAAAGATGACACATTTGCTCTGGAGCTGCTCTGTGGACTGTGGGCAGAAAATATGATGGATGTAGTATGTTAATGCTGCAATAACTTCACTCAAGGGACATGTGGGTGGATTTATCGTATGTTTTGCTGCTATAGTGTGAGAACTCATTAATTCATAGGACTTTAGGTCTTTCACTGAAATACTGCAAGGACAAGATGTAGAGCAAGAAAAAGATGATGACAATATTGGTGCCAAGGACTTGTGCTATGAACCGCTGCTAGATGCTGTTTAGTGATCAAGTTAGACATACTATAGCAATAAGAAGAGTTTTGTGTTGTTAATGTTTACATAGCAAAACAAAAAATTCTATTCTGTTAACTGGACATAAGTTTGTTGAGTGAAGACATTTTGCAGTTCTGGTCAGATTGCCAATGGACACTGCCTTATATCTGTCTGAAAGGAGGAGCTAATTAGCTAATTAGATGAGGAAATATGGTCTAGCTGAATCTGTGTACCATTCGTTCATTCGTTTTTCAAAATAAAACCAAAAATAATAAAACGAAAAAACAGTTTTCTTTATTATTTGTCTCCAAAACCAAAATGAAAAAAAAAAAAAAAAAAACCAAAAAACGGATAATGATTCGTTTTTAGAGTTTTCGATTTTGTGTTTAAATGAAAAATGGAAAAAAACAGATAATGGCCATTTTCTGTTTCCTTGACTTAAACTGCGATGCCGGACTTTTGCGATGCATACGGACGGACTGAACCAGGACTGATCCCAGGACTAAAACAGGACTAAACCAGGACTGAGTGTCGGGACGGGCCCGGAGGTGCGCCCGGATAGACGGGTGATTGGGACCAGGATTGAGACCAGGACCAGACCGGGACCAGACTGAGACTGAGACCAGGACAAGACAGCGACCAGGACGGAAACCGGGACAAGACAGGGACCAGGACGGAAACCGAGACCAGACCAGGACCAGACCAGGACCAGACCAGGACTGAGACCAGGACTGAGACTGGGACCGGACCAAGACTCGGACCGGGACTGAGACCAGGACTGAGACCTGTTTTAGACCGGTTTAAACCTGGTTTAGTCCTGGTTTAGACCTTGTTTAGTCCTGACTCAGTCCTGTTTTAGACCTGATTCGTCCTGGTTTATTTTGAAAAATGAATGAACGAATGATACACAGATTCAGTTGGAGTACTGTATTCTGAATATTGTCACACATTTGCATTTAAATTATAATGTTTTCACGCAACATACGATTAAAAAACAGCTCCATATTTGTTTCACTGTTTGTTATACATTTATTTATCGCTGATCAGAGAAGAAAAAATCACACTTGCCTCACCACAGGAGCAGTGTTTTATATTTTTCTCACTGCAGTTTGAAGCTGAAATTGAGTAATCAAATAAAGTTATATATTCCTTAGATTTTCAAAAAGTAACTATATTCTGAATATCACCAAATGAAAAAAATAACTGTAGCAGGTATCTCATTATTCTCAGTACATGTATTCATTTACTTCCCAACACTGGTGACTGCATTTATTATTTATTTAGTTGCCCAATCACTTCACGACATCACTTGTAGTACAAACATATATTTATCTACTAAAACAATGTATGCGGTTGGATTTTCTTGACTGCCTGTTTTTCCCCCGTAGTGCAGTTAATGGTTGACAGTGCAGTTGTGAACTCTTGCCCTGCAGCTGTCAGACTGGCCTTTTGGTGCTTGTAGCTCTGTGGAGACTGGAGACACTGTAGAGACTGTAGACTCTGTAGGCACTAGTCTCCCATAGCTGAAATATTGATGCAGTGAGAACTGTCTGCTGCTATGACAAGTTGACAAACAGTATTGGTGAGACTTCAGAATAGGTCACCACTTTGTCAGGCAACTCTGTTTTGACAAATAAATACTCCAAACTACCCCTATAATCAATAAAGAGAGAGGGAAGGATGGTCTTAGCCAACACCGCCTTATTTTGTTGGGTAAGTGATGTTTTGTAATAGGCTACAACAATATGCTCCACAATGGGATGTTATATGGTAATACAGGAAGTGCTCCACTGTGTTTTTAAACTCCATACATGTTCACTAGAAACATTTGGATGATTTCAACCCTGGAACTGCCCAATCTCTACTGAATAAAAGGTAAAAGTTGTAGCTGTTAACTTGAAAACTACCGCTTGATGACATCACAAGGTGGAACTGAGCATTTTGAGCTTTGGAGGTGTAGACAGACTAATAATAAAAGATTGTATGTGAATGAAACGAAACACACAACTCCAGGAGGCAACAACATTGTTATATGAACTCACAAGAGTCAATTTCGCATAATATAGGACCTTTAAGTCAGGGGTCCCCAAACCTGGGCCGAGGACTGGTACCAGGTCGTGGGTTGTTTGGTACCGGATCCCCCTCACATACACTAATGTGGACCGGCCCCCCTCCCGTACACCGTGCGGACCGTCCCTCCTCTCGTACACCGTGTGAACCGTCCCTCCTCCCATACGACGCGTGGATCGTCCCTCCTCCCGTACATTGCGCAGACCTTCCCACTCTCCTGTACGTAGCGCGTACTGCCCCCCTCTCGTACGCTGCGTGGGCTACGCCACTAAACCAGACCTAAACTAGAACTAAACCATGCCTAAACCAGGACTAAACCATGTCTAAAACAGGTCTAAAACAGGTTTAAATCAAGGTCTTAAACAGGTCTAAAATCAGGACTAAAACAGGATTTAGCCAGGACTTAACCATGCCGTGTGGACTGCCTCCTCCCATAAGCCCCCCCAACCCTGTGAAATATTGTCTGATATAAAACCGGTCCGTGGCACAAAAAAGGTTGGGGATCACTGATTTAAGTAATATATTTTCTTCTGCAAACAAAAAGGCATACCCGATGTCATTACGTAAAGATAAAATTATACTCCACACCTCTACCAACATATTTTGAAATGCGGATTTGTGTGTTGGTTTAGCAGTTCTTCTCTCCATCTTCTCTAGAATGTAATTGGATGTAGTGTCTGAACATTTTAAACATAAATTGAAAATCTAATTGAAAACACAATGTCAGTCAATTTTCTTCTTTTCCATCTTTGCAAACCATTCAGCCCCTACTCTATAATCAATATTGTCTTTTACCATTCTAAGCTATTGTCACATTTCTACATGAGTGCATTGCAACATATCACTTTAAACCTGGTAATTGTGGTCTGTTTTGCCTAATCTGGATTGTAATTACAGTGTAACGCAGCGTGATCGGGACAGACCACTGATGTCCGCAATTAGCTGCTCCATCAAGTTCAACAAACAACTACAACTACAGCATATTAAACAGAGGTATTGGCATGACAGCTTTAGCATTAAGGCCTGTGCTATTGGATAGATACTGGAAATACAATAACTGTCACAACAAAGAAGATTAGGGAAGTGAGAAGAGCCTAATTCATCAAGGTATTTTTAGTCCAGCTAGAGATACGACTCTTGACTGTTAACTATATGCACATACTAAACTAAAAAACGAATTAACATATAAACCAAAAGGCAAAGAATCATAATTTTTAATCAGTGTTTTTATGCAGAAAGAAATGCTTAAATCAGGTGTTTATATTGTGAAATAAAAGCAAAAAATACTGCAAACAACAACAAAAAACTATTTTCAGCTCTATGTTATAATGCTGTTTCCTCATCAAAACACACCCGGGGTTGTGTTTCATACACACATGTTTAACACACATGTAGACAGACTAAAGGATTACTCAAATGTGTGAATGAAACTAAACACAACTCCAAGTGTGTTATATAGGGTAACATAGGGCCTTTAACAATACAGCAGCAAATATTTATTCAAATAGAATATGTTGTACAGAGTTAATACACCTACAGTATTTTCTTCACCATATTTTAATGAGACCTATTATATTACAGCTTGTTACAAGGAAATGGCACTATGAGGTGGAGCAAAGAATAATTTCTCCAGTTTTGAACAGAAAGTCAATAGACCCATCTTTTTAAGTCCTTTTATATCAATAAATAATGATCTAGCTGTGTATGGTAGTTTAACAGTAAAACCCAGAAAACATTGCCTTTTAAAGATGCATTGTGTAACTTTTCTGCTTTTATCCGTGGAGATATTATTGCTTTGTCTGGAATGTTTCACAGTTGGGCGTTATCCAAATTTTGATACTGTTAAACCTTTTCAGGATTTTACCAGGTTATACAGTATTACTGTATTACCAAAATGTTTTAGTACAACTTTGGTAAACTTAGAAGCCGCATCGTTAAACGGTCTATGTGTATGACCTGCAGACTTATAATCTCTGAAAAGTTTCACATGAACCATCTCCAACATGATACACACACAGAACAGACTCACCATCAGCCGCACATCCACACTCATATTCCACCGAGTCAAGTCTTTTAGTCCGACAGAAGCTGAACCGCATCAGCAACACAAAGAGCGCAAATAGTTTATGCAAATGAGCCATGTGGTTTTAAGTTTCATTTTTGTAAAACGTAAACAAATATGTGCACATGAAGCCAAAATGCTGCCAAATTGCAAAAGTACTAGTATTTTTTTTGGGGACCAACTCGCTTGAGGCCAGACTTGCCATCTTGTCTTGGTCTCCTTTTGAGCGTCACGTGACAATGGAATGAAACTCATTCCCCACGCAGTTAAAAGAAACATTATAGAGACTATTAGTTTTAAATCATGATAGCATTAAATTGAAAATACAACCACACATACATTTGTGCTGAGCAAACAATTTTAGGTATCAATAAATTATATTATTATATTAGGTCTTTATGTGCTGCAGATTTTTTCAATGATGGTAATGAAACTGATACTGTTGCTACTTTTTAATACTGTGGGATACTGTAATACCATATTACTGCCCAACCCTATTCACAGTATGGCATTAAATCTTGCTATCTACATGGAGACCAAACCAGACCAAGTTACAGATCAGATCTGTGAAGAGGCAACCCCAGTCACAGTCAGACTTTTTCCATGTATTTTTGAGCTATCAAACCACGTATAGTTCAATAAATGTAAGGCAGACTGGTTGTCATACCGTGGAACATTCCAAGCAGTGCAATGACATATCCATAGAAACAAACAGATGACGGACCCCAAACCGAAAAGTTACACAATGCATCTTTAGACATCATATTTCTTCTTTCATTTGCTATAAAATCTGTTTATTGTCAGTCTCCCTCAGTTTTTTTACGGTCAGACCTTTTAGCGCATGGAGACTGTTGTGTTGCTGTCATCCTTTTCCCATCTGATCGAGCTGAGATGTGGGTTTGACAGCGAGTTTTGGGGGATTCACTGATATCAGGACATAAATAACCCCAGATCTGTGCGCGCTGTGTTATGGGAGGTGCCTGTATTTCTGTTTTGGGGATGAAAGTCTTGGCGTTCTTTCATCTTGTTCTGCTGTCTCTCTGTCAGATTCAAAGTTGTCTGCAAACTTTTGGGTCTGGCTGCAGATAGTATTGTTTCCCTATTTGCAATGCTCACATATATTTAGAGTCTACTGTACGGTCCATAAATACAATTTTAGCTTGTGAGGCTAATGTTGTTGGTAATGTTGCATCCTGTCTCATTGAGGTGGACTAGTGCATATAGCCTACTTGTACATACACATTTATATATAATAATTATGTCTTATTTGACATCACTCTGGCTATTTTTGCTCTTTATTTTCAGTTTATTATTACCATACATTTTTGCTCTTTGTTCTTATATTTATTGTGATGTGTGAGCTATTGTGTCTAAATAATTTCCCTTGTGGATCAATAAATTTTTTCTAAGTTTAAGTCTAGTTTAGTCAGTATCAGTAAGCAAGATCACATGTTTGAACTTGAACTCAGATGAAGTTGGAAATAGAGCTGAACAATTAAGAGGAAAAATGTAAAATTGCAACATTTTCTGACAAACTTTGTGATTGCAGTTAGGATTCTGTTCAAAGTTCATAAAGTTACCATTTTAAACACACCCAGAAGAATTGACAAAAATACTACTGACAAACTAATACAAGAATCACATGAGAACATTTTTGTACAGATCTAAGCAGCTTTTTATGCAGAATAACATATTTTGTATTTGTGGAGGAAATTATGGTACTTCAAAATTTGCAGATTTGCAAATTGTGTCCATTCATATTGTGATTTCGATTTAATCTCGCAGGCCTAGTTTGAACCATTTGTCCTGTGGTCCTGTGAACCATTCGCCTCCCCCACCCTTCCCTTAATCCAACAGTAATTTCAATAGCTTTAGGATGTTTGTATTTACCCTTGGTAAAAAGTAATTGATGTGTAGTAAGAACATTGAGAGGATGTCTAAAAACAGCAGAGTAATTAGTACTCCAGTCTGTATCTGTGGAAAAAAACAGGTTCTTGGAGCTGATGTCAGTGAAGATTGCCAATGCCATTAATTTCCCTGTAATTCATCTGAAAAGTAAAGTTGTGCATCACAGCGATAAATTTAACAGACAATAAGTCTGGAGACATCACTGAAAACTTAAGCAATTCTTTCTGAATGGAAGTGAGTTGGAGACAGGCTTCTCCGACCTGACTATAACTTCTCCTTTAACTTCCTCAAGTCTCTGCACTGTCAGCTGAAATTGTGACCACAAACACAATCGTAACTATTTATTAGCAAAATGTGGCAGATATAATGCAGCGAGTCCTTCAGTGTTTCTCTGGAATACAGACTGAATCCAAGTTCAGACGGCTGTGATTGACAGGTGGGCTAGCCAATTAGGGACACACTTGGTCCATCTCATGGAAGTATAATAAAATAAAATAAAAAACATTTGTCTCTTCTGCACTACTTCTTCAGTACAGGCTCACACCTTCCACCTATGCATGTGCATGCCGTCCAAAGGTTTGTAATTAACAATTCAAAACTAAATATTCTGTCTTTTGAATTGTGAAAGTCCTCAAAATACCATGTTATACTCTATATATTATACAAAAGAACACTAAAATTTGTTTCTCTCTGGTATTTTCGTTCTGTGAAAGTATCTCACTGGAAGGAAAAGGTATGTGACCCCTGGTGTAAATAGTAAAAATCTGATTAAAAACATGCCATAGGTCACAAGGTGGTACACACAAAAAAACAATGCTTTATTTAATACTTTTTTTTTTTTTTTTTTTTTTTAGAAACTAGGAACCAGTGTTGTTAATAAAGATTGAACTGTATTGTATTGTCTCTTTCTTGGATATTGAACCTATTGTCTGGCACATTGGTTTTAGATTCAAAGTATTCTTCCCACATACAGTGATGGGAAGAATACTTTGAACATGTATTTAGTTACAGCATAGTGAATAGCTGCGTTTAAATGTATTTTGCAATGCTCTGCTGTGTATTTCTGGTATTTTAGAAAATACAAGGAAACCACCAAATGAAAAAGTAACTGGAGCCCAATACAGTTACTCAAAATTAGTATTATGTTCAATATTCTTAACACTGCAAAAAGAAATATCTACATAAGTTAAAATTACTTAAATTAAGAAAATTTTACTAGTAGATTCAACTTGACAATTTAAATGATGTACCAATAGAATATGTGTGTTTTTCTTAATTCAAGCAACATTAAATTTGGTTTCTTATTTAATTGCAAAGAGTTGTTTTTCTTATCATCAATGTAGCAAGATGTATTTTCATATTTTAAGTACAAAAAGCCTTGTTCTGTTAATTTTACTTGTCAAGGGAAATTTACCCAAATCATGATAAAACGCTCTTAATTCAAGTCATCTTAACTTGGCTAGATTTGAGTTTTTGCAGTGCTTGTATTTAGTGACTTACTCACATTGTCTATATATTACACTTTATTTTTTACTATCTGAAATGTGTTATGATGGAATAAACTTAACATAAGTCAACTATACACAAAAACTATAGAACATAAAGAAGATGAGATTAGAAGGAGCCTGATGACTAACGCTTATGCAATTACTTCCAGAGAGTGACATTGCCTGACACTGTCCAAACGACTCAAGTCAAGGCCCGCCTCTGGCCTTTGTGCTCAGTTTTCTTTCTTTTAAAGTCACATGTTTTTCTGTAGGCATCGCTCTTGTGTGACTGATGAGTGAGTCAGGCAGGAAGTTCAATCTCACAATTTGAGCAGGACTCTCACAAACAAACAGAAGTTGGATTTGCCCCTATCCGAGCGCCCGCATAGAGGATTACAACCACGTCTGGGCTGGCCACCTGTGAAGGCTCATTCCCTTCTCCAAAAACACACGAAAGGCTTTTCTTCAGATCCCTATGAGCTGCTGATGGAGGAGCGCTGTACTGTTATGGAGTGACAGATGAGAGAGAATAAGTGTGATGTGTCTGTCAGGGTGGTCCGCAGAGGGTGAGGGGGCATTTGTGGATGTGGTTGAAAGACAGACGCATGTGCAATAGTCACTGGTTTAACTGTCATCATGTTTATTGTTGTTACAAGTTTAATCGTGCATTGGAGGGTCTGATATGTAATTTCTCTGACTAGAATGTTCCACCGTATGACATTAAACAGTTCCACCTTACATTTATTCAAGCACAAGTGGTTTTACAGCTCGAAAATACCTCAAAAAACAGGCACTGACTGTGAGCCGGGTTTCCACTCCACAGATCTGACCTGTAACTTAGTCTGGTTTGGTGTCCATGAAGATAGAACACATATTATGCTAAACCAACCTTTTAAGCTTTTTGATAGTGTTGAGGTCTGTACTGATTCAAAACAGTACTTGCAAAGATATCTTTCTATCTTTTTGGACATCTTTCGGTTTCTGTTCAGACACGCGATGTTCATTTTCTTCTGTTATGTTTTCTCTATCTGTTACGTCACTGAAATTCAGAGGGAATCTCCATAAAAGGCAAAATAAGTTCAATAACTTCTGTCTAATCACTCTCCGAGTCTACCATCTTATTTTTGGTTTGTAGGCCTCTTGTTGTTGTTGTTGTTGTTGTTGTTGGTCTAGTCACAGAACCGCTGAGAACTACTTGGATTACTTTTATTTGCACCAGTAAAGGGATAGATTCTTTCATACATTCTTAGTGAGCCAGAGTGTTGGAGACGTGTGGAGACATTTTTTTTAAATATTCTATCCAGTCCTTGTATTTGCAGAGGTCGCTGGTGCTAGACTAGTGCATGTCAATGGCCATAGTTATCCTGACACTAAAAACAGTCTTACCCACTCCACAAAACATCTGAAACAAATCTATTAATACACCAGACTGTCCATGTGAATGTCTGTGTGAAAGAATAATGTTTGAAATAAAACTAACCTTGCACTGCATGAATCGTCGCATGTTGAGGGACTATTTTCTCATATATCAGTCCACCGCTGCCAAGCTTTCTATCAGGAAGTACAACTGCTACTGCTGCTCAGACATAAATCCTTCAAATACAAGGTTGAAGGATTTCAAGGTCAACACAGACATTCACATCGACAGTCTGGCGTTATAATAGATTTGTTTCGGGTGTTTTGCGGAGTGGGTAAGACTGTTTTTAGTGTCAGGATAACTATGGCCATTGATATGCACTAGCCTAGCACTAGCGACCTCTGCAAATACAAGGACTGGATGGAATATTAAAAAGTGTCTCCACACGTCTCCAACACTTTGACTCACTAGGAAATGTCTAGGTCCTATATCCAAAATTCTGAACTGTCTTTAAAGGCCCTGTAAGTGTTATTTTCCCCCTATGCATTTAAGCATTTATCTTGCTGTAGGAAGTAGTGGACTAAGGGACCGTGATGTCACAAATAATGTTCGGCTTCAGTCAAATGAAGCTCATGAGGCTAGCAGTTAAAAGAGCAAATTTGAAGCCATAATAGAAAGAGGAATTTATTTAATGACAAAACTGTGACAACCATAAAAGCACCAGGATCGTATAGAGCACGTTAATACAAACATTTTAAAGCCAAAATGAGAAGCCTAACATTTACAGTTACAGAGAAAGAGGCACCATTTTTTCAGTACAAAGTGAGTTGAAACTGGAGTCAATGGATCCAGAAGTGCGCTCATGTTCACTTCCTATTTGGAACGCAGAGTGAATTAACTCTGTGCATTTATATATACAGTCTATGGTCTTGACGCAGTACAGATATTTTGTATAAGGAGCTCTTGAGGTCAAAATAAGTCATATTCTTTTTGTCTTCATCTAATTAGAAAGCATTTTATAGTCCAATAATCAGGAAATGTGTGTTAGCACGGAAGCTGTTATTAGCTTTATTGTCATGGCTCCTTGAGAGTTGTGAAAAAGTCATTTAAACTCATTGCAGTGGTCATCTACAAACCAAAGAAACAAAAAAAGATATTTGAAAAGCTGATTTCAAATGTGATTACGTGTAGTATTTTAGCATTTTCAATTTTCTCTAACTTTTCAAACGTAAATTGAAATCTAATTGTAACCTTGCTTGTCAGTCAGTTTTCTTCTTTCAGTCTTTGCAAATCATTCAGCCCTACTAACACCTGGACTTGTTGTCATACTTTGCATAAGGTAAGTGTCGTGAGGAATAACTTTGGGCCGCTGCAAAAAACTAGTTGTAATTTTTTCACATTTTAAGATTATGCAAATCTGGCACACCACCTTCAAAAGCATAATGTATGTTTATTCCTTGTTCCTTAATACATGCATATCTAACACATGCAGTCGCACAAAAATCCATTTCTTTCTTGAATATTCCTGTAATGCCGTACCGTGAAACATTCTAGGCAAAGCACTAACATTTCTGTGGAGACAAGCAGGTAGCAGACCCCCACCAGAACTGTTACTTAGGGCACATTTAATTTATGAACTTTCAATATTTTTCATGAAATACAGTAAATTTGCTAATGAGACAGGGAATAATTAAACTGTGATAAACAAACAAGATTCCATTCTCCAAATAATTAGAATACAATTGTGCTGTCAAAATATGCCAAAAAGTATTTACAAAAGAATACCTGTTGCGAGACCACAGTGAAGAAAAACATGTTCTTTAGACAACAGAATGTCATTTTCAACATAAATTGTAGTATTTTCTTTTATATTACCATGTGGCCTTATATTTGTGTAATCCCTCAATCTTCGAGTTAGGTTTCATAGTGGTCCACTTGTCTATGTGCTGTTATACTTGTTCTGATACAGCACAAGGTCATTCTAAAGCTATTCAGGAAAGGTTCATTTCTGTCCTGTGAATGTGGCATTTTTAGTATTGATACTAGTTTCAGTTAGCCTAATTCATCAAACAGTTTCACTTTGTGGAAACCATCTGACCTCGCAGCATTAGGATTCGTTCACTTGACGGTAGGCAGCACTTTTTTTTACTTAACCAATCGTTGCTGTTTGGTCGTGACGTGTGTAGTGCACCAAATCCCATAGGTAGAAGGGCAATAACCTCTTTCCCCTTGATAGAATTCACCAAACATTCTCTTTGTTCTGGCTTTAAATCCTCGATCTTGGGAATTGTTACCAACACAGTATGGCTGTATGGCTCTTCGCTGATTGGCTGGTGCTCAGATTCGCACTTCCGGGTTCTTGCAAACCGTCTAGTGTATTCTGATTCCTGACCTACTTGCTGGAGAGAAATGAAATTGAGCGGAGGCACTAGGTGGCGCCAGCCTGGCTAGGTTTCAGTATCGATCAGTATCTGATTTCTGATAACAACTCACTCCTTGTGCTGTTGCCTCTTGACCAGATCGTTGGTTTTTAATTGACCTACTCGGATACTTTAAAATGCTTTAGGGGCCCATATTATGCTATTTTCTGCTATAATGTATGCTCATCACAATTAAAGAGAGAGAGAGAAAAAAACAAAACATCACAAACCTGGAGTTATGTTTTGTTGCATTCACACATGTTAAATGCATAAACCCTACATATTTAGGCTGAGTTCTTCTCTAAGACATTTGGATAAAGTCCTGGAATTGCCAGTCTCTGAACTAAAGATAAAATGTAGCTGTTAAATGGAAAACTACCACTTCATGACCTCACAAGGTGGAACAGAGCAATTTGAGCTTTGGAGATATAGACAGACCAATAATAAAGGATTACTCAGTCATGTGTGAATGAAACAAAACACAACTCCAAGTATGTTTTTGATGAGGAAACCACATTCAGACATGGCTTAAGGCTCATCAGAAGAATCAGTTTTGCATAATAAATAAAATTGAATACAATGTCATCAAATGGAATATCCCACCATATCATCAGTATCAATATTGTGTCCTATTGAGCAGATGTGGTGATTATTTAGACTTGAGGCTCTACACATCGTTATGACAACAGTAAACAGAGAGCAGCCTGCAGTGAAAGAGGCTCCTGGCACAGCTCAGCGCTCTGTTGACTCCATTCATTGATTCTGCTGCACAGCCCAAGGTCCACTGTGCTGTGTGTGGGTGCAGTGAGTATAAGGACTTCAATAGCTTTACTACTTTGCTGTAAGCTGGGAGCATTCATTGTCTGGTATTATCTCCAATTTTAATACTCATTAGTTTTGATAGCATGTTTAAATATTAACTTTATGGCAGCGATAAAACCGGTCGTAAACAAATTTGAAGAGATAGAATTGTTAAAAACGTAAAACTAATATAGTGTGTAATTGTTGATAGCATTTACAGTATTACTCACACCTTGCTGACCACTTGTTTCTTGGGACATATTTTTAGCAGCTCAGCACTAGCTAATCAGTAATTTGACTTAAAGGTGCATTGTGTAACTTTTCTGGTGGAGGGTCTGTCAGATGATTTTCTCCATGTAAATGTTATTGCTTTCTCTGGAATGTTTCACAATTTGACATTAAACCTTTCTATCTTCATGGAGATCAAACCAGTCCACGATTTACTAGGTATTTTTGAGCAGTAAAACTACCTGTAATTTAAAGGGACAGTCCAGAACTTTGAACATACGGCCTCATTTCCTAGTCAGCCAGAGTGTTGGAGACATGTGGAGCAGGGGTGGCACGGTTCACAAAATTCACGGTTTGGTTTGTACTGCGGTTTAAGGTTGCGGTTCTTGTTGTCTATGTGCTATGTTAGCTTAATTATCTACAATTTAGGATACAGCATTAAAAAAGTTATTAAATTATAGTTAGTAATATAATCATGGACAAACTGAATTTGACTTGACTTTAAGCACATTATTATTGGACATAGGCAGCTGTTGTGCTTCGGTGAAAAAATGTTACGACCTTCCTAACCCTCCTCAGGAGTCGGGATACTTGGTTTAGTGAGATTGTGCTCTTGGCTGCAAGGTTAGGGCCTGGCTCCACTGCACGCATCAGCGTTTATGCGCGTAACCTCGAGAAACCACAGCCGCACGTCACCACAAAGGCGTCTCCACCTGCAGCTGCAGCAGGACGTACATGCGCAGCACTGGCTCTGTGTTTGTCAATGGGAAAGATGATCAAACTTAACTGGGCGAGTTTAGCCACTTATATCAGGTCCACAGTGAAACTAACAGCAGAACAGACTTGTATTGACCTCCTGTACAGGCTGACCACGGCAAACGCCAGGATTTCAAAAGTAAATTTTAAAGCACTTATTAACAGTATTTCTGGACACACGACACAGAACAGCCCCTGGAGTAAATGCACAAACACAACCAAAGATTCATGCTCTCTGTGTATTTTGATGTGGATACGCTACTATGTTCACGTAAAGCATCAAAAAATAGGCTGGATCCTGTTTTCTGAAATCTATGCACACAGGACTCGCTGCTCCATAGTCGCGTCTAGCGCGTGCAGTGGAGCCGCCCTCAGTCACTTCCATGCATTCTAAAAGTTATGCATCCAAAAGTTGCAGTTTTTACGCTCACGTAGGGCGAAATATGCATGCCAGGCCCTTAGGAGCTGGCTGAAACAGAATCTGTTATGTAAATGTGTGTGTTGATAAAACTAACCTTGCATCACATTGTCGGACTATTTTCTCAGCAGCAGCGCAATTTTACTTTGCCGGTGTGAGGTGATATCAGTCCGCCGCTGCCAAGCTTTCTATCAGGAAGTACAACTCGCTGCTGCTTCTCAGACATAAATCCTTCAAATGCAACATTGGTTTTACTTCGAAAATTATTCTATCAACACAGACATTTACATCGATAGACTGGTGTAATAATAGATTTCCTTCAGGTGTTTTGTGGAGTGGGTAAGACAGTTTTTAGTGACAGGATAACTATGGCAGTTGACATGCACTAGCCTAACACCGGTGACCTCTGCAAATACAAGGACTGGATGGAATATTTAAAAAAATGTCTCCACATGTCTCCAACACTCTTGTTCACCAGGAAAAGAGGTATATGTATATATTATATCTGTGTCCATAATATACATATATTTGTTGTTGCTGTTAGATTTGTAATGAAATCTAGATACTGTGCAATTATAAGTTATATTGTACAGGAAATGAGTCTGTATGTTCTTTGTTAATTTGGGACTGTAGAAAAAAGGGGTGGGGTTAAAAAAGTATTTACTTCCCCCCACTTCTTTTTCAAACACAAGTAAAATCTGCGTGACATTTATTTTTGTTTATTATTATAGAAAACAAATATTTACTTTTTGTATTATATCTAGGTATTAATGTTTTCTATGCATGTCCGCTTTCTTCACATTCAAGAATCTGAAAACCACCAGTTTTTATTTTCAAAAACTGTACCCCCTCCCCAGAAAACACCACAAATAATTCTAAAATATTTCAATTTCAAGTCCCAAAAGTTAAATCTTTGCCCATATTGACATGCATCGGGTTCATTCCCCTCGGAAGTCCATAAAAAGTGTCCCTCGCTTTTGATCAAAGTGTGAATTATGCATATCTCCACAGCTGTCACAAGTGTCCAAAATCTCATATCCCATTCCAGACCTGCTCGCCCTGACAACCACCTCCCCCTTTAATGATAAAAGAGCTCCGATCATATCTTACCTACACTTTTAATTTCACCGCACACTTTAATCTCTCTTAATGCTTTAGACTTGTTTTGTATTTATGTGCGTGGGTAAATGTGTTCAAAGCTTGTAGAAACATAAATGGAGTCCACAGGTTGTTTTTCATATTTCTTTCTATTGAAGCTCACAACATTCACTGCCCACACAGCTCTATGGGAGGGGTCTAACAAGCATGTTTTTCTCAATGCTTATATTATAACCATAGTGTTTTCTGCTTTTGGCTTTCTTTCAAATGGCATTTAGTCTGCATTGAATTGCATTAACTGTATAGTATTTGGCATGGAGATCACTTCTTAGCTTTAATAAGGAGGAGTCCTCTTGGCTTTGAAGTCTATTGGTACTTTAGGGATTAAACTAACAATTATATGGCTAATCAATTATTCATATGTTTAATTTCTATTGCATATTTACAAAGCTTTACAGATGTGAAAGATCAAAACCATATTGCATTCCTATTTTGACTTAAAATGCCCATATTACACTATTATCTGATCTATGTTATGTTTCCTCATCACAAACAAACCTGGAGTTGTGGAGTTTTCTTTCATTCACACATGTTTAACACACAAATCCTGCATATTTAGGTGTTAAAAGTTCTTCTCTCAAATAGAAACCACTCTGTTCCACCTTTTGTTGTCATGTTGTAATACAGGACGTGCTCCACCTTACTCTTATCCTTATTACTAAACTCCACACACTACACTACATACACACTAGAATCATTTGTACGATTTCAGCCCTGGGATTGCCAGTGTAAGGGAGATGTTAACTTGAAAACTACGACTTTGTGACATCACAAAGTGGAACAGAATATTTTGAGCTTTGGAGATGTAGACAGACTAATAATAAAAGGTTACTCAAACATGTGTGAATGCAACTTCACATATTTTTGATGAGGTAACAGTGTTCTAACATGGTTTAAACCTCACAAGAATCCATTTTGTGTAATATAGGACCTTTAATTACTGCTGTGTTGTTGCTAATAAAACCTATTCTCTCAACACCATAAGTTTAAAACAGGGATCATCAAACTAAGGTCCGTGGGCCGACTATGGCCTGTCACGCTCCATTGATCGGCACCCCCAGCCCCTCTGCTTACCCCACCACTTCAGATGGCCCTATGAGGCAGTCCTCAAAAGTTGTCATTGCCTATTTTTTAAAATTACTTTTGGGCAAATAATAACACTTCTGCATCTTGTGTTTTGTTGATTTTTTCAATAAAAAAATTATATTTATATGACGTACTTATATTTACATGTAAATAATTATATGACCTATTTTACTGCTGAATTTGCCTCTGAATTTTCGTCACCTGACAAGCTCGAGATCAAGCAGTGACAGTCGATGCAGAGTTCTGTAGTGCAGTTAAGGACAGCAACATGGCAAGTGTTATAGTACAAAAAGTTGTCAGAGAGTGCTGAGTTTTCAAAGAACAGTGGATGACCGATTATGTTTTTGTTCAATGTAAGGACCGTGCAGTTTGTCTATGTAAAGAAAGTGTGATGGCTTTCAAAGAATATAATCTGCGTTGTCAGGATCAAACAATTCTTTTATACGGCCGACCTGACCCCATCACAGTCAGGAGCGATAATGTGGCCTCCAGAGAAAAAAGTTTGGTGACCCCTGGTATAAAATATAGATCCCTGAATTAGTTATCAATAATGTCTATCAATTAATAAATGAATGCACAAATCTCTAATCTGATTGATTGATTGATGTAGACCTCATTTGATCTGGTATCAAGGTAAACATACTTACAACTTTTCTTTTTGAGCCTGTTTCAGGAGTCATGATAATATGTAAATATTTGAATGACTCATCCGGTTATTTTTTCTTATTTAGACTTCTCCAGTGAAACTTTGATTAGTTGAATGCACGTCCCCACAACTGCATCCTCCCACTCATCTCATCTCTGTACAATCACATCTGACAAATTACTTTTATCCTTTGTTTTGGCTTGTAATTATGGGAGATCAAGTTACTCATGCATTATTTAGACCTGTGTTTTCTGCAGGCTTTTAGTGGTACTCTAGAGTCCCTTATTTCAAGTCCTGATTTTATTAAATTCAAGTTTGGTTTGCTTTTTATAGTCTTGGTTTAGTACTGGTCCACAGTTTGATCCCAGTTACCATGGTTTGGTCCCAATTTTGTTCCAATTTTGATGTTATGTAAACGTGAATGCAGCTCAAATAATTTCTGGGGTTGTACCTAGTTGATTGATTTTAGATTTAAAGGTGCACTGTGCATAGTTTTGCTTTGGAATATTCTACAATATTCCACATTTAACCTATCTATCTTGTATTTATTCCATTAAAGGTGATTTTATTTCTCTAAAATACAATTAAAGTATTTTCCGGACTAAAAGTTGCTCCAGTGTATAAGTCACACCAGCCAAAAATGCATAATGAAGAAGAAAAAAACATATAAGCTGCACCTGACTATAAGCTGCACTTTTTGGGGGAAGTTTATATTGTAAAATCAGAGACCATCAGACTATCAGAGACCAGGAACCAACATTTCATCAAATGCAAGTTATAGTAATAACAATAGAACAGAGAACATCAGGCTGAATAGGCATCTGGTATGTTAACGTCACATATGAACAGTTCTTCAGATTAAACTATAGCATAAACAACAGAACAGAACAAGTTTACCAAACTCTCCATCTCACTCCAAATCACTAAATCCATTAAATTCTTGATCCTCGGTGTCACTTCTGTGCAACTCCCATAGAATAAATTATTATAGATCCATGGCAATTCCACGAGCTCTGAAGGTAAAGAGAGCGCCACTTCCTCTTCTGTGTAGCTGTCGTCAGACTCAGCATCAGTTCCAGTTAGAATTATTCCGGCCTTTCTGAAATCCCGATGGATGGTTTCGATTGTCACTGAAGTCCAGGCTTTGTTGATTCATCCAGTGACTTCCAGGAAAGTTGCATGGTGCACTCTCCTGGTTACCATGAAGCTGTGTTCTCCATCCCCGCTTTCCACCAGTCCTTCACAAGTTTCTCACTCACTCCGAACTTTCTTTCTGCTGCTCAATTACTGCTTTCGGCTGAATATTTCACTACTTGCAGCAGAACACATGCAGGAGGCATGTGCAGTAGAGTGAAGTAACAGTGGTACAGAAGTAATAGGAGCAACAGATACTGACACACAATACTAGAGCCTCTTGTGGCTGTCAGTGTGAAAATTTTAATATATAAGTCACACCATAGTATAAGTCGCAGGAAACACCCAAACTATGAAAAAAACTGTGACTTATAGTCTGAAAAATACGGTACTCAGAATTGACCTGTTACTTGGCTTGCTGTGCCCTCCACCAGCAGAGTTACACAGTTGCCATTTAAGTTTGATTTAATATGTATCTTGTATCTTTGGCGCTCAGTGTTTATGTTGCATCTATTACTAAAGATGACATATGCAACTTTTCAACAACAACAATAATAATAATAATAATAATAATACATTTTATTTATATAGCACTTTTCTAAACACTCAAATACACTGTACAAAGAATGTAATTTAAAAAGTACAAATGTATAAACGGGCAAAATAAGCATAATAAGCAGGTTAGGCATTATAAAAGCAGTTCTAAATAATTGGGTTTTGAGCAGTTTCTTAAAGGTGGGGAGTTCAGTACAGTCACAGATTTGCTGAGGTAGTGAGTTCTAGAGGGTTGGGGTGGAGATGGAGAAGGATCTGTCTTCCCAGATTTTCTGGTCTAGGGTCTGTTATTGCTTTGCATGTTCCACAGTATGGTATTAAACTTAAATTTGACTACAATTCAGTACACATGATAGCTAGATAGATAAATATCTTTTTTGAAAACTCGTGGCCCAGAGTAAAAAAAAGTTGTCTACATGGATATAGATGTGGAGAAATACCCCAGGCAAAACAATAACATCTCCAGAAAACTTTGAAAGAATCTCAGTTGGGTGAAATCTATTTCTGACTCCGATAATTTACTGAATGTCTCTCACCACTCTTCACCCCCATTTGATGCTCTACACCGTCCTGTTCTCAGAAATCCAAAACAAAACAGACACACTGAAGGCTTAGAGATCATGGCCTCGTGTCTCTTGGACCTTGGTGTGCTGAACATTAGGCACATCTCTCTTTCTGCACGTCACTCTGTTCTTGTCGTTTATGTGGTTCTGTCTATTTTTATTTGTTAAATCAAAGCTAAACCGATGACTCACGACTGCTGTTCTTAAAGGCCTTGGGCTGCATCTGTGTAACCCTGTATTCAATTGCACTCGCCTTAAGTGCACAATATGGGGCTGTTTGTGGAGATACAAGGTTGTTTTTACACCTAAAAGAGATATTTTTTGTCAGTTGTTTTGAGTACTTTAAAAATGTAAACACAGAAAACACCAAAAATATGTTTGTATTGAAATTTAGATCTTACTTTTTAATTTTGGCATTTAATTTCTATCTTTTTATCCAGGGGTGTAGTGGGTGCGGTACGTGGGTGTACGCTGTCCACCCACTTCTCCCAACATGAGATATTAAAAAATAACAAATATAAAATAGCTACAACTTAAATGTAAAACCGGAGCTATTGGCAATGGTGAAAACAAACTGCATAGGCTCATGATATCTGCACTACTGTCCTGTAGTGACCTGAGGGACCAGGACTGAAACAGGACTGAAACAGGACTGAACCAGGAATAAGACAGGACTAAAGCAGGACTAAAACAGGACTGAACCAGGACTGAACCAGCGCCCGTGTAGACTCTCCGGGGACCGCAGGTGAAAGAACCAGCGTAGACCTCCGTGCCCCAAGAGGCTAAGCGCAGTCGTCACCTGATCGTGCTTTGCGGACACCCTGCTCTGTGGGCTTGGGGTTCTCTTTCTCACTCTAAAGTCCAAGATTAGACCTGGTTTAGTCCTGGTTCAGTCCTGGATTAGTCCTGGTTTAGTCCTGATTCAGTCCTGGTTTAGTCCTGGTTTAGACCTGGTTTAATTCTGGTTTAGTCCTGATTTTGTCCTGGTTCAGTCCTGGTTCAATTCTGGTTTAGTCCTGGTTTAGTCCTGGTTTAGTCCTGGTTCAGTCTTGGTTTAGTCCTGGTTTAGTCCTCCTGATTCAGTCCTGGTTCAGTTCTGGTTTAGTCCTGTTTTAGTCCTGGTTTAGTTCTCCTGGGCACATGTGTTGTTGTCTGTGATTTATGTTCTGTAGATGATTATAAACAGCGTTAGTGTTAATAACATGATTCTACATCATTCTGAGTACAACAATCTACATGACACCTGTGTGTATTTGGGCAGTTGAGTGTATGGCTTCCGGAGGTGGAAGGGGGTGGGTGACGTCATGAATCGTGTACCCTCTTTTAAAAAATCCCCACTACACCACTGCTTTTATCCCAGGTTTTGACCTGTTACAATTAAGATCAGTTTATGATCTGTCTTAGTTTGGCTTTATTAAAGAGGGGTTATTTTACATGGGGTATTAACTGTTAACATAACATATTTAGATCACCTTTTAAGCTTTTATTGTTTATAAATAGCTATATTCACCAAAAACAACTGTACTCCCCACGTTAACTCCCTCCTGTTTCAGAGCACTATCACACACACCACAATCAGCATGCATCCCACTGTTGAAACTACTGAACACAGCATCAGGTTTGTCAAGTTGCTGTGTACACTTTTGTATCATGTTTTTGTATATTTATGGAGTATTGTCATGTAGGGTCATGGATTATGTAAGCCTGTGGGCTGAGCTTTGGACAGTTTGAACAGGGCCTGTGAGAGATCGCTAAATTACTGATACATGCACGGTAAAACCTCTTCAAGCATGTTTTTGATGAGGGGACATTATAACATGGTGGAAAGTTATTAGACTTGGTGAAGAATGACCCGTCTTGTTAAGGTTTTAAGGGTTAAAGTCCTAGTTGAGTTTGAGTTAAGCCTGGACTGCGATGCCGGACTTTTGAGTTGCATACGGACTGAACCAGGACTGATCCAGGTCCGGGACCACACCGGAACCAGAGCAGGACCAGAGCGGGACCAGGGCGGGACCAGGGCGGGACCATGGCGGGACGAGAGTGGACTCTGACCTTTGACTCCGAGCCTTTGCGGGGTCTGAGCCTCAGATTCGAGCTCTGGCCCTGCTGTGGACTCTGAGCCTCCAATCTGGTCCAGGTCTGGTCCCGGTCTGGTCCCGGTCTCAGTCCTGGTCTGGTCCCAGCCTGGTCTCGGTCTCAGTCCTGGTCTGGTCCCAGTCTGGTCTCTGTCTGGTCTCTGTCTGGTCCTGGTCTCAGTTCTGATCTCAGTCTCGGTCTGGTCCCGGTCTTGTCCTGGTCTGGTCCCAGTCTGGGGTCAGTGTCGGTCTGGTCCCGGTCTCAGTTCTGATCTCAGTCCCGGTCTGGTCCCGGTCTGATCTCACTCTCAGCCTCGGTCTGGTCCCGGACCTGGATCAGTCCTGGTTCAGTCCGTATGCAGTGCAAAAGTCCGGCATCGCATCAAAGTCACGTAAAACGGAAACGGCCATTATCCATTTTTTCCATTGTTCATTTAAACACAAAATCGAATACTGAAAAAACGAATTGTTATCCATTTTTTCATTTTGGTTTTGGAGAAAAATAATGAAGAAAATAGTTGATTTTTCATTTTCTTATTTTTGGGTTTATGTTGAAAAACAAATGAACGAATGACACGGGGAATCTGGTTAAGTCCTGGATTTAATTTGAATCCTTAGCCAAATATTATCTGAGTTTTCACTAATTTTGAAAGTTGTCATTATCCCTCAGCTAACAGTTCAAATATTAAACCTTCTCTCTGTAGATTCAGGCATTACTTTTATGTGTTTGTCTGGTGTAGATAGGACATCCTGCTGTGAGACTGGTGCCCCCCCGTCTGTGTCCCCCCTCTGTCCCTCCCCCTGTGCCAGGACTCTCTCTGGATTTCACATAAATCCTCCCTGCAGCTTGTTCTGACCTTTGGCTGCTCATCACTCACTCATATCGGTGCCTCCTATAGATGACATATTGTACGAGTGAGGAGACTACAGCTCAGAACTGGACCACAGTTAAAAGACAGGACAGCTCAATGTTAAGAAAGCAATGTTAACGCCCCTGGAAGTTTTTACACAAATGAGAATCGGCTCTCAAACATTTTACACGGTTAAATAAAGGTTGAATAAAAGAGAAAACTGCACACTGTGAACTGAAGCTTGAGAACAGAATACAAGAAACATGACACTTAAAGATGCATTGTGTCATTTTTCTGGTGGAGAGTCTGTCAAATGCTTTTTCTGTAGAGATGTTATTGCTTTGGCTGGAATGTTTCACAGTAAGGATGGGCATTCAATTACATTTTCTTAATAGATCGTCAGGAGAATTAACGATCGATTATCGATTAAGCATTAACGGTTTTATATTGAAATGATCATCACTATTACTAATATTACTAATCTGCATAAATAAACTCAACTTTACAACATATAAATCAAAACAACTATAGAGCCACATCAGCCCGTTTAACATTATAATGTGTTTAATGCAGCTTTGACACATTTGTTTACGTTTTACAGAATAGAAACTTAAAACCACATGGCTCATTTGCATAAACTATAAACTCTGAATAAACAGCTCTTCTTGTGCGCTGATGTGGTTCAGCTCCTGTCGGACTAAAGGACTGACTCAGTGGAATATGAGTGTTCTCTCTGTGATAGAGGGATGTTGATGATGATGATGGTGAGTCTGTTCTGTGTGTGTGTCATGTTGGAGATGGTTCATGTTTTCAGAGATCAGACGTGTGCAGGTTTAGCACAGATCTTTATGTTGCGCTAACCGGGATACTGTGTACAAATGCACCAAGATGAAACCAGGACACTGATGTGTATGTAAACACTCTCACTGAGTGGTACAGTGATCTCCAAGGAGTCAGACCCCAAATGCGGGACTGTGAATTCCGCAACTTCAGTGTTTGTGTCAGACGCAGCCTCGTCTCCTTACACTACGCTACGCACAGCAATGTACATTCTGAACGTAATCAATGAAGTTCTGAATGATCAGTTATCAATTAGTCGCCTAATCCTGCCCATCCCTATTTCACAGTATGGTATTAAACCTTTTTATCTTCATGGAGACCAAACCAGAGCAAGTTACAGGTCAGGGGCCTCATTTATAAAAACTGCGCAGAAGTTGTCGTAAGTTAGTGCGTACGCCTAGTAGCTACGACAAGGCGTGCGCCACGCAAACTCCATATTTAGAAAACCCACCGCACGCACCAAACCACGCAATCTTTGCTTTATAAATCCCACCTGCAACTACAATTTGCGCACGTAAACCTACGTCACGTCACGCCCTCTCCACACCTCCACCTCACCATAAAAGGAGCATGTAAAGTGACTCGTGAATGAGATTTCCCTAAACATGAGCCGATAATCAGTGGGTTTGACCGAGACATGCGGGACAGAGGGAGGAGGACGCTCCACGCAGCACCACGTGATCACGTCAAAGACTTTATTAAAGACTTTATTAAACCTTGTTTAATAAATAAATACAAAACTAAAAGTGACAACAATGACTCATCTGTTCATTTAATCATATTTTATAATATTTAGGCAGCACATCTTTGCAGTAAAGCCCATGTGTTTTTTTCGCTGTTTCAAGAGTTTTATCGCTATATTTTTAAGTCTGTCTATGAAGTGTGTGAGGACTGGCCCTGTATTTATTTACATATACACGTAGATACGTGCACGCGCTGATCTGAATGGTCAAATTATGAGCGCGTGTGAGAGATTCAGATGCCCTCCCCTGGAGAGGGAAAGGAGCGAGGGAGGGACACGAGGACACGAGGACACAGATTTAGCATGAAACACATCAGATACAGATGTTATTCTGCCAATTAAAGTCCACACGATACATCCAAACTGCTCACCTGTGAGTGTGGGTCTGGGTCGGGACGGGCACGAGCATTATTCTGTTCTTCATACAGTCAGAGAGCAGCTCTCATGTACAAGAGTTCCCCATTACACAAAAATGTAGGGAAGATTTTGGTTGGGGTCAGGTTCGGGCAGTAGGCTTCGTGTTGTCCGCAGACTCGGGTCACTCTGCCGCTCGGTGCGTAAAGACTAAAGTAAAAGTGTTAAAGTTGCGTTCATTAAATCAAAGCCTGGCTCCTGCTGCGTCCAAGGGAAGAGTTTTCTCTCAGGTTGGGTCATTATTTCGTCCTCTGTGTTGGTCACAGTCTGTGTTCTATAGAAGTCTATGGTCGCGGTGGACTGTGGGACTCTGCGCTACACCGAGTCCGGGAACGTGGCCGCGCTTGTGCACGAGTGTCAAATGTATAATATTGTGGAGAATGATGAGTGGAATAAACAGCCCTTCTCCGTATTTTGGCAAACCAAACACTTAAATGCGCAAATCTGAAGGTCATTCTTCTATATACGTGGATTTTCTGATCAAACACTTCCTCAAACTCTGTTCACTTCTGCTTCTCTCCTCAAGTGTCGCTTTTTCCCCGTGTCTCCAGACTTTGCGTAGAATTTACAGGAGGTCCCGAGTTGGCGTAGAGTTAAGCAAAGAGCCACGCCTTAGGCGAGTTTTATAAATACCGCGGTTGGCGTAGGAAGCGCGCACGCACGGATTTTTGCGTAAGCAAGCTTTATAAATGAGGCCCCAGATCTGTAGAGAAGCAACCACACTCACAGTCAGAATGCATTTTTTTCTAGGTATTTTTGAGCTATAAAACCACCTGTAATTTAATACATATGAAGTAGAGCTGTTTAAGTTATCTGAAGAAGCTATTCTCCTATAATTTATTATGAGATCTTGCAAGTGCTTATAAGTGATTCTGTATGCACTAAATGTTGTTCTAAGTTAAATAACTATAGACAACTCTTTTCACTTGTGTTATGATTTCAACGTTTACCCAGGGCCAGGACCAACCAGTAGTATTTGCGCAAACATTTCCAGTTGTGCAATATCTGTCGTTTCCTTGTTTTATTTGATAAAAGCAGAAGTGTGGAGCAAGAGTCAAACGGATACATAAATTTGTCAAGAAATCTTGAGAAAACTAGGTCTAAGGTTGAAATAGTAACTTCTGACCAATTTACAGCGATGGCTTTCACAAACACTTGATCAGCTGATGCATTCTACATCACTTTGTTGTTGCTTCAGAGTTCATTGAGTTCAAACCCAGCAACTTAAAGCATATCGTGCTACAGCAGTTGTGTAAAAAGGGAATTATTTTTTACAGCAGTTTTGATTGACTGGTCAATGCAGCATCCATCTAGGCTTAATTATTACACTTGATTTTTTGTTTATTTGGTCATGTATCACTAGTCATTTAGTTTAAAGGTCTTATATTACACAAAATTGACTGAATGTTATAATGCTGTTACCTTAAACTTAAATCGAGGCAGATAATGCGTACAAAGAAATCAATATAAGAATCTGAGGAAGTGGTTAAAAATAAAATCGTAATTCTTCTGTAATTTTGAGTGTTTTGATAGATTTAAAGTTAGAAATTCTGTTTAGTGCTTGAAGATAATTCTTGATGTCTAGGATAATGATTTTAAAAAGGAATCTGGAATTAGAGAATTTGAATTTATGGATATGAAATTTTCCCAACAGAATAAACAGATTTACTAAATATTCAGTTTGATATTGTTTATGATGGAAGTAGGTTATTATGTTTGAGCAGTCCAAATGAATTCTGACGGATGTTTTTTCCAGGATAAGTGTTTCTAAATTTGACCAGAGTTCCTTTGAGTATTTACAGTAATAAAAGATATGGGGGAAGGTAAATTCTTCATTACGGCAAAAGGTGCAATATGTTTCAATGTCCTTGAATTTGGCTCTTAGTAAATTGGTAGGGTAAGTTTTGTGAATTATTTTCCAATGTAGGTCTTTAATCTTGTTATTGATGCAGTATTTGAAGGGATTTAGCCACGTTTTACATCAGTCTATACTGGTGAATAAGAGGTTCCATTGACTATTACAGTTGGGAACTGAGTTATTGAGAGAAGAACTCAGCCTAAATTTGCAGGGTTTGTGTGTTAGTGTGTGAATGAAACAAAACACAACTCCAGGTCTGTTTGTGATGAGTCAACAACACTATAACAGATCAGAAAAAGCGTAATATGGGCTCTTTAAGAAGAATCCGCGTATCATTCGTTCTTTCGTTTTCAAAATAAAACCAAAAATAAGAACGAAAAAACAACAATTTTCTTCATTATTTGTCCCAAAACCAAAATGAAAAAACGGATAATGATTTGTCTTTTCAGTTTTTGATTTTGTGTTTAAATGAATAATGGAAAAAAGGATAATGGCTCGATAACAGTTTCCCGTTTCCGTGACTTAAACTGTGATGCCGGACTTTTACACCACATACGGACTGAACCAGGACTAAAACAGGACTGAACCTGGTCCAGGACCAGACCGGAACCAGACCGGGACTGAGACCAGGACTTAGACCAGGACCAGACCAGGACCAGACAGTGATTGAGGTTGGGACTGAGACTGGGACCAGACTGGGACCAGACTGGGACCAGACCAGGACCAGACTGGGACCAGACTGGGACCAGACCAGGACCAGACCAGGACTGAGACTGGGACCAGATCAGGACTGAGACAGGGACCAGACATGAACCAGACCAGGACCAGACCAGGACTGAGACCAGGACTGAGACTGGGACCAGACCAGGAAAGAAAACTGTTTAGTCCTGGTTTAGTCCTTGGTGTAGTCCTGGTTTAGTCCTGGGTTAGTCCTGGTTCAGTCCTGGTTCAGTCCAGCATCACAGTTTAAGTCATGGAAACGGCTGTTATCCATTTTTTCCACTATTCATATGAACACAAAATCGAAAACTGAAATAACAAATCATTATCCATTTTTTCATTTTGGTTTTGGAGACAAATATTGAAGAATATAGTTGTTTTTTCATGTTCTTATCTTTGGTTTTATATTGAAAAACGGATGAATGAATGATAGACGGATTAAGAACATTTCCTGTTACGGCAATTGTGTACAGGAAAAGGGAATTGTTAAAACTGAAAATTGTATCATCCAATCATCTAAATAACAGATTTTTCTTATGAGTGAAGTGGTAAAATAAAGAAGTATTGTGCAGCGGGGGGCCTCTTCTCACTCCCCTCTCTAAATGTGAAGTGTCAGTCCTGGTCATGGTGATGTATTAGCCGGACAGCACTGGAGCCTATGTGAAAGTAACCTTATTAGGGCCAGTCAGAGTGTGCTCATCTGCCCTTGATAAAACCACTGAGGAGGAGAGATGAGGAGAGAGGACACAGGAGTTTAGGGGCACCACTGTGACTCATTGAGATGCCAGGCCTCGTGCCAGTCTCACCCAGAGGTCCATGTGACAGACAGACTGGAGGGTGAAGGGCCCCGTGTGATGTAAAGGAATTTCAAACAGGTTGTACAAGATGTTGTGTTATAAGATCTTGCAACTGAAAAAATAAGACAGCGTTTCTCATCCCTGTCTAAAAGTATTGATGGTAAGTGATAAATAGTGAATACAGAACAGATGAATTCAGTTCTGAGGTTTGCAAGAATAGGCATCCACACCACACCCACAAAATGAAAATGTGAATATGATTTTTTTGTTATTTTAGGAAGATGAAGAGGAAGATGCTCAACCTGTTTGTTTCAGTATGTTATTATTTTACCTGAAATGTTCCACCGTATGGTATTAAACTTATCTATGAAGACGCCTGTAAGAGGCCTGTAACGATAATCAATAAATCAGTTACAATAACAATAACTTTTAACGAGCTTGATAACTTTTCCGGCCGCGATAAATTCTATTTGCATGCTTGTTTGTTTTCCTTGTCTCTCTCTCTACCAAAGAGTCTGAATATCAAAAGGCTTCTATCGCTCTCTGACTCCTTTCGTCTCCTTAGTGTAATGACGCTTGAACCAATGTGCCACTGTAGGCTAGACAGATTTTTTGTTCAACAACACAGCGGATGCGTGCGCAGTCTGAGTGCACAAAGTGCCGCTGTCTGTGCAGCTAACATGATGTCACCGTCAAAACCAAAACAGTTCATCGCCGTGTGACAAAACAAGTCACGATGCCAAATCAACACGAGTGAGTGGGACGAGAAGAAATGTCTCAAACCCCAGCAGCTGACATACACCCATACCTGACTGACACAACAAGCCTAGCCCCCGGGACAGCCAGAAATCCACTGAAATCCCACAAGACACCGACACGATACCAGACAGGACAGTGGCTCCCTCATAGAGAAACAGGATCATGTGTCGCAGGTTAATACGGACGCTTCAAGACCAAAATGCCGAGGCTCACACAGAGAGAGAAGCCACAATATTCCAATGCAAGTCAATGACTAAAATAACTTTTAAGGGCAATTTAGTTGTTTTTGTTGTTTGAGACTTAATAATACATGTATTTATTGTTTTGGTTGTGCTTGGTTTAGCAATGGTTTATTCAAGAGCATTGTTTTAACAATCCTTGCTGTGAGCCAGACACATTAGGCTGTTCTTATGTTAAGAAGTCTATTTTATTTAGGCCTGTTGTTTTTGGTTGTCTTGCAGTTACTGTGTTAAATGTTTTAAGTAGTTTATTGATCTTTGAAAACGTGTGTTTGCATTTTTATTCTATGGTCATTATATTAGTTGACAATGGTCTGAAAAAGTCAATATTATCATTTATCGCAATACATTCTTGGTCAATTAATTGTCCAGCAAAATCTGTTATCGATACAGGCCTACAAGCAAGTAACTTGACCAGGTTACAGGTCAGATCTATGGAGGAGTGAACTTGCTCACAGTTAGAATCTACGTTTTTATTTTTATTTTCATAGCAACTAGTCATTGAACAAGGAAAGATAAGTTTAATATCATACTGTGGAACATTCAAGGAAAAGAAATAAACAGCTTCACAGAGACAAGCAGCAACAGAAAAGTCACATGTAGTGCACCAAATTTGTGTCTTTAACTTCACATTTAAATAATAAAAAACAGACATGTTTGGTCACATACCCCCCAAAATCAGACTTGATGAATATTTTAGCCACTGTTAAGAGAAAAAAAAACTATTTTCTAGGATAACAAAAGGTGTCTCCAATAGCGTGATTTCACTGTTAACTAATAACTATGAACTAATAATCTAACACCACTGGAAAAAGTAAAGTATATTATTATATTTGTCATGAATCTTTTGAAAGACAACAAAAGACAAAGCCATAATCTCTATTGATTTTTAAATGAGATAATACATTTAGAAACACCTTCAGATCCAAGCGTGAATATCCATGAGTATTAGCTTCCTGTTATGCAACATTTCCCCATTCAAAAGATATTTTATATCTATATCTATATCTATCTATCTATCTATCTACAAGTCAGGTCCAAGTCACCTGCTTTGAGCCATTTCATTTCAAGTCTTTAAATCAAAATACCAAATATATCTTAGATTTTTGCAATTTATATGACTTTTAAACTAAATTGTACTTATAAAGTCATAGTATATTTATATAAGAGTTGTAGAAATGAAATTTTTTTCCTTTTTAAATTTCAAGAACAAGATCTTAGTGTGAATCATTATAGTCAGAATAGAAGGCCTCAAGTCCAAGTCAAGTCCCAAGCTATAATATATAGCTTCAAGTCCAAGTTGAGTCCCAAGTCTTAGTCCATTTTATCAAGTCAAGTCTTTTCAAGTTTGTTGAATTCTTTGGATTATGATTGAAAAAATTCACACCAAAATCTTGTCAAGGTATTTTAAAAGCCAAAAAGTGTCCTTTCTACAATTATATCAGCCTCTCCAAAATATCGCAATAAATATCGTACTGTGAGATGCATAACGTGATAATATCGTACCAAGAGATTTGGATATCTTTACATCTCTATAATATATATATATATATATATATATATATATATATATATATATATATATATATATATATATATATATATATATATATATATATATATATACAATCGCTATGGTAACGGTCGTAATTTTCCACCACTCTGAATTTCATGAGTCTACTGTATGTCTGGGCAGCTGGAGGAAGAGTGGGGGGAGAGAGGGGGGAGCGGTGCAGTGGGGGGCTCATTTTTAGGGCATTCAGCAGGATACATGCCCCAGTAATGCCAAATCAGATCATCAACATCAGACAGGCCTGAGCGCATGTGTTTGTGTATACCGTAGTGTACCGTGTATTCTATAAAGGAGGGAACTCTGCACGGACATCGCTGAGACCTGGGTTCTGAAATCAAAGGTTTATTAACCTAAATGATCTTTATTGTAATCTGACAGGGATGTAACAGTAACTGAAATATCGTGATATTGTATCATCTGAACTCTCACAATAATATGGTGGTCCATCAAAATATATCGAATTGAAAGGTTTTTCACTTAAAAGTATTAAAAAAGAGGGAACTGCATAGGCCATGATCTGTTACTTACTTTACTACATAATAAAGTAACTGTAACTAAGCACTTTAAATGTTATTTCTTTGGAATATGGCAGTAATGATTCATACTGAAAACTGGTCAAGGTATTTAAAAAGGAAAAAATTGCATATTCTGTTAATCCTTCTAAAATATCTCAATAATTATCATACCATGAGAGGCATATCGTGATAATATCGTACCGTGAGATTTGAATATCGTTACATCCGTATCTGATGTTAGTAATTTGAATGGATTGTTATCATAAATTCCGGTAACAAGCCGCTACTTTTTTCTCAGACTTTGAACCTTGTGACTAATAAAACAATGCACCGAATATATGGACGGATTCTTTGTTTGACACATTGTTCATTCATATATACGGTCTATGGTTTGGCAACACAGCTGTGCGATTAACACATGGATCTAGGGTTAACATGAAGTAGACGACGAACTGGCTCACTGCAAAAAGACAACAAAAGCTTTCAGAGGCGATAAAAGCAGATGACCTGAATTTGAATACGTTCTTGAAGACGTGGACACCTGCGGCTTATATTCAGGTGTGGTCTATATATGTACAATTTTAAAATTTGTTCAAATTTAGTTGATGCAGCATATATTCAGGTGCGCTCAATAGTCCGGAAAATACGGCATTTAATTCTGTGCTTTTCTCTAGGCACAGTAAGTTTATTCACAGAAGTCTTCTAATCTGTCCATCAAAATTAATTCTTGTGATATTTGTGAGTTAGTTACTATGCATGCTGTCGTGGACTGGGTGTACTTCAGTCTATTTTAGCTCAAAAACTCACTATTTTGTTTTTGAGAAATGCCCAGAGGGAAAGGGAAGATGTCTATGCTTTTTTCTGTAACAAAAGTTAGAATTTTTGGCTTGTTCTGCTGTTGTGCCGCTTCCACCAATCAGATTCAAACATCCGTCATGCTGCTTCGCCTTTTGCTGACCGCTTCCAGATTGATAATGTGTAGAAACTCAGTGTGTGTGGAGTTCTACGAAGGACGCATATCAATCTGGTGTGAGCTACAAGTTTTACTTTATGAAACAAGAAGTGTGTGTTAGAATGACAATACACATTCACGAGTCAATAAAAACATAATTGGCCTTTCAATGAGCTGTTTAATGACTGAGGTGGATTTAAAGGGCCCATACAGTATTATGTTTTTTTCTGATCTCTGTTATAATGTTGTTTCCTCATTAAAAACATATCCAGAGACAATTTTTGTTTCCTGCACACATCACATTTTGGTGCAGTTCTAAGGTTGACCAGTGCAGTTGCAGCGTGCATATCATTGTATCAAGCCCCATAGCTTCTCATATCTCATATTTTCAAACATTTAACAGTTTTTCTTACTTCACTGATCTCAGTTTATGATTAGTATTTCTTACCTTGGCCTAGTTGGTTAAAGTACTGTACTTTGAAAACAAAACTGGACCAAAAACCCAGAAACCGAGATGATTTCTTCTGATGGGGTCATGTTTCATCGATGCTAAATGTGTCTAAAGAAGTTTGTTACTAAATATTTGAAGCGCCCTGCAGAAGCACCTCTGAAATGGGGCCATGCTGCTCTGATACGAAGAGGAACTGGAAAGGAGGACATTGTTTTCATCTGGGTTCTGTCTGGGGAGCTCCAGTCTGTTCACATGTACACGAGATTTATATAGATCTCAGGTTACTGTGCAAATGGTTTAGTGAGGACTGAAAAAGACTGAAAGTTTTATAAATAAGATGTTTTTGGTAAAAAGCAGAAACTATGATAAAACATGATTAACTTAGCAAAAAGGGCATAAAAAAGAATCACGATTTGTTTTTCATATTTATCAATCTAGATTTTCAATTCGATCTTCTTCCATCCTTGAAAACATAGTTAATTAAAACTGCAGCTATAAGTAATTAAAACTGTAAACAGTGATAAAGAACCCTTGCAATCCTTGTGACTACAGAAAAGTACATTTGATTTCAAATGACCACAGTCACACTGGAAAGAAATGTTTCTGTCAGCACTGGAGAGCCATTTTTGAAGACAGCATTTGAATTCACATATCACATTATCATCAAAATACACAAACGCTACATTGGGTGTGTCTAAATCAGACGATGTTACAAGGATTTTGACTCTTTCAAATGTCTGCTTCATTAGGAGCACATTATGACCACATCCCAGATATGTCACAGCCTGAAATGATGCACCCCTCATCTTTACAACACCTACAGTTTTGTTATGTCAGATTTAATAGTCAGTTTTAATAAAAGTTAGCATTAGCCTTGACACACAAAAACATGCCTTGTGTCACTGTGTCTGAGTGGTGCTGTAATAGAACCTCCAACCAGGGCTGGGTGGTATATGGAAAAAAAAGAATCATGATTTCTGTTTTCCATACTGATTGATCTTGATTTCACTGTTTCACTGATAAAACTGTCAGGTGTGAAAACAAACTAAACCTTGGTCTGCAAAAAGAATCTAATATCAAATGTATTTGATAAATTCAGTTTTGATATACATTGGTTTCAACTAATGTGTTTGGTGCCATTTTGCTAAGAAAAAGAAGTTATTAAAAAATGTAAAATTTTTTGAACCTCAACCAAGACATTAACAAGGACTTTGAGCTTTTTTCTGGTGAATTGACATAATATCATCCTATATTACTTGTTGTCCCTCTAAATCAGACTTATGTGCATCTACTTTAATTGTTGTGATCCAGGAGTAAATTCAGAAAAAAAAAATTCAATAGGATTTGTACTTAAGGCTAGAAAATACAGATAAGAGAAGCCTGCTTGGGTCACTCGTGTTAAATTGAAGGTTTAATAAAACTTGTAGCATTCAACTTGCTTTATTTATCCTTGAGGGGAAATTCTTTTAGACAAGCAATTTCCGAAACAGAAAGAACACAGACTCAAGGTTAAAAATACAATTTCAAAGGCACAAAAACCATAAGCCTATAATAAAATATAGGTGTAAAATACTTAACAATTTATTGCTGAATTAACATTCAGCCCTGAAGTCAACTAAAAGCTTTTTAAGTCCATTTGTTGCTACTACATTTTTATTATTTTGAAATAAGATTACTGCTAATCTGAAATCTACACTTCTAATATACTTAGTTTTGACATACTCAAGCACATGTGAATGAAACAAAACACAACTCCAGGTATGAGGATGAGTAAGAGTACATCTTGTGTAATACAGGACCTTTAACCACAACACTACAAGTATAAAGTATTATTAGTTTTATCACTTTTTCTTCAGGTAGTTTTCAGAATATGGGGGTGAAAATTAGACTATGGGGCATCACAGAAGTCTCTTTTACAAATGTGAAAGACTGAAATTACATAATATAAATGACATATAGTGGACTGGAAAACCTATATCATGAAGAAGGTTGCAGAGTCAGGAGAAAGGACGTAACAATGACACTGGGAGGATCGTGAGTCAGCAAAACGCCACCCTCCTCTCCATCTCCTCCTCTTCACTTGTGAACACTTGACAATGTGTTGCTGCTCCTCGTAATGGGGGAACTATATTTATCCCTGTACAGCCCATTGACTTGGCCACAGAGAATCTATGGCTGGAAAGAGCAGTGCTCTGGGCCTGCAGCCGAGATAAACCCACAATATACTATATATGGGAATACATTAACGACTATTTGACATTACTGAGAAGGGCTCATGTCATTAGACAAGTTTATCTTAGGTTGATGTTGTTGTTCTGTTTGTCCTGGTTTGATCCTGGTTTAGTCCTGATCTGGTTTGGTCCTGTCCTTGTTGTGGTCTAGTCCAAGTTTAGTTTTGGGTAAGACTGGGTGATATGACAAAAATCTATTATGATTTGTTTCATTGAAAATAAATTAAAATGGCTTTACAATAACATTAACATTAATTTCCTGCATATAAACAAAAGGGCTGAGACTCACAGAGGCCCTTATGAATCGATATGATACTCGATACATGGCTCATTATGCGATATTATCACAATAATAATATAATAATCAATATATTGCACAAAATATATTGCTGTTTTGTAGGAACCAAATACATTTTAGCATTGATATTTCTTTGTTAAACCACTTCTTTTGCAAATATGAAATACATATATTTTAATAATCAAAACAGTGAATATGCCAAGTTTCCTTCTACTAAGTAAGCAACAAAATTGCAGTGCTCCTAGAATTTTAATCATCAATTTCTTAGTCTGAACTCTGCTCCAGACGACATGTTTTACTGACAGAGGAATGGGTGAAGAACTCTCCATTAAAAAGACCCAAGTTGGATATTGACAATTCAAAATGATTCTAGCTCAATTAAAATTCAATTAACTGCCAAGCACTAGGTGACTGTACATGACTGTACTGAGTGTTGAATGCAGTCTAAATTATACTAAATGGGTGCTATAAATTAATGATTTCTTTGCAAGACAAATGTGTCAACCTTGATGAAGAGCTTTGGAATGAGTCAAAACAACTTTATATGAAAACTGAGATGTCTGCTTTTTAAACCTTTTCTTAGTGTGCAAAAGTTATTTTCTACTTTAAGTGTTATGAATTGTATACGAGTACACTACACTGTTATTCCACCTTCATTCAGACTAAACAATGCTGTGTTACCTTTTGAATAGAGATGCACCAATACAACTGTGGTTTCAGATATTGGTGCAGATATTGACATTTTTTGGATATTCTCAGATATCGTTTCAAAGATATTGGTTCATTCGATATTATTATGTTTATTTATTTCGGACAGTAATACATAGAACATAAATTAAAAAACAAAAACAAAAAACTAAATAATAAAAAAAGACCTTCCCTTTGGTCTATAAATTGGTGTAATAAGACAATTTATTAATCAAACATATTGTAATAGTTTTCAAAGCTGGTCTGTAGTTACTTTAAATGATAAATAACAGTTACAAAACATAATGGATATATATATTTTTTTTTACCACACAGCATTTTTACTCAATAGAAATAAATTATTGGTATCGGTTGATATTGGCAATCAGCAGATACTTAAAGCCAGCAAGACTATTAGAACAGTAAAAGCTGGATCCGTGTATTCTTAATTTTGAAACCATCTCTGACCACCCTCAGTCACGTTTCATCAATGCACATTCCTATATTTATTTATTTATTTATTTATTTAGTCATTTATTTGAGACAGGGACAGCGCACAATTTTTGCATTAACCTTAACAGGAGAGATGCATTGTACATCAGGTTGTAGCATCAGTGCAGATTTCCACCTGTCGTCCCTGGGCAGATTCATTGATTGATTGTATTTAACTGATCTTGACTATCAACTGTTCTGGAGACCTAGAGCATGTTTTGGGTTGATGGGGGAAACCGGAGCGCCCGGAGGAAACCCATCCAGACACGGGGAGAAACATGCAAACTCCACAGTGTGAAAGTAAATATGTCACTGAAGTCCACATAGTTTCTGGAACATGTTTCAACCATTTCCAACCTCACAGGAAAACAAGTTTAATGGTGCACGGTGTAACTTTTCTGGTGGAAGGTCTGCCACCTGCTTGTCTATATGGAGGTATTACTGTTTTGCCTTCATTATTTCACACTACAGAAATAAACTTGGTAATCACAATGGAGAAAATCTATGACCAGATCTATGGAGAAGCAAACCTGCACATGGTAGGAGTTCAGGTATTTTATTTATAATTGAACAAATGCAAGGGAGATATGTTTAATGCTCTACTGTGGAACATCCCAGGCAAAGAAACAACATCTCCATGGAGAAAAGCACGTAACATACTCTTTAGAAGAGAACACGGTGACCTTTTAGATATACTGTGCTGCAAATATAAACTCTATAACTTAAATATTAGGCACATTTGGTCACAGCTGTTGTGTAGCAGCTGTCAAGAAGACAAGACGTATTTATGAATGTAACCCTGATGCAATGAGATTTCACTTTATTGCAGCATCTGTGTTGTTGAAAATCAGTTCCACATATAAATATAAAACATGAAACGGCAATGCTAATCAAACCTGATCACCCAGTTCTGACCTTGGACAGTTTATTTCTAGATTAAATTAGTCATGTTTATGGTGTATTTCTTTATACATTTCTGTTGTAGATCTCTATTTATCTATTATTTTAATGAATCAATCAGTGATCAGCCTGGATCTTTTTACAGAGCCCATGTTACGCTGTCTTCTGATCTATGTTATAATGTGGTTTCCTCATCACAAACAGACCTGGAGTTATGTTTTGTTTCATTCACATGTTTAATACACAAACCCTGCATATCTGGAGTTCTTCTCTCAATCAGAAAACCCTCTGTTCCACCTTGTGAGGTCATGTGGTAATACATGAAGGGTTGGGTAAATTTTAGTGAAATTACCCAACTTTACTAGAATCAATTGGGTAATTTCAGTCCAGGAATTGCTGTGAGACCGTGAGCTTCATAGCCACATATTCTGTCAGCAAAACATTAAATTTGAGCCGAATTCAAACATCGGAGGAAGAAATTTGACAAGGTTTTTGTGTTAATGATAAAAAGTCCATATCTATATGCATCTCTACATATTAAATCATGACAGTATCCAGACCTCTTATGACCTAAAAACTTAAAATAGTCACATGGAGCCTCCTTGCGCCCCAGATTTCACAGTCTATTCACAATTTGACGACCAGGACTCCTCTCCGTTACACATCAGAGCTGCTTCCTCCCTCGAGAGTTTTAAAACGCTGCTGAAAACACACTTTTTACAGTGGCTTTTAATTCAAGTTGAATTTCCATAGTTTTATCTATGTTTTTAACCTTGTTTTATTGTGTTTACTTGTGTTTACTCATATTCTGTTTTTATCTATACTCTTAAAGGTTCTACATTATGTGAAATTAACTCTTGTGATCTTAAAGCCATGGTATAATGCAGTTATCTCCTCAAAAACATACCTGGAGTTGTGTTTTGTTTCGTTCACATGTTTGAGAAACCCTTCTTTATTATTTTCAAAGCTCATAATGCTCTGTTCTGACAAGGTGGAACAGAGTGTTTTCTATTTGAGAGTAGAATTCAGCCTAAATATGGAGGGTTTGTGAGTTAAACATCTGAATGAAACAAAACACAACTCCAGGTCTGTTTGTGATGAGGAAACAAAATTATAACATAGATCAGAAAATAGCGTAATATAAAACATTTTGATTGATTAGCACCACTGTCTTTGTTATAAAGGTCTGTCTAAACCAGACTTGGGGACTTGCAAGTCGTGACTTGGACTCGAGTCAGACTTGAGTCACTGTTTTTAGGACTTGAGACTTGACTTTATAAAATGGACTAAGACTTGGGACTCAACTTGAACTTTTAAATCTGAATTTGTTTTATTCTGACTGTAATGATTTACTGTAATGATCTTGTCATGACATTTAAAAAGAAAAAAAAAATTGCATTTCTACAACTCTTATATACTCTATAAACACTCACATGTAAATATACTATGACTTTATAGGTACAATTTATCTTAAAAGTCATATAAATTGTAAAATTTTAAGTAAGTAAAAATTTAAGTAAGTTTAAAGACTTGAAATTACAAATGTCAAAGACTTGAGACTTACCTGACACTTGCAAAACAACAACTTGGTCCCAACTCTGGTATAAACCAAATAATACTTATCACTATGAAAATACAAGTAGGATTATTTTAATAGTCAACTAGTCATGGTTACTACCTCTCAAAAGTTTGGAAACACCATCTCGTTTAGTGGGGTTTTTTGTTTGTTTGTTTGTTTGTTTTTGTCTTTATTTTTACGGCTTTCTGCATTCTCTATACATATAGAATATATGAAGATGCATAATGTGTGTAATAATATACTATAAATAATATATGAAGCAAGATGTATGGAATTATATACAAGAGGGTGCGTCCAAAGGCTTGACTTGTGTATTTCAATGAATGGCTGCAGGCCTATTTTGACAAATCATCTGACCACTCTGCTGTGTGCTTTGTCTTTTCTCTTTGTTGCAGCTCTCTTGAGTAGCTCTAAATTCACGGGCTCCTCTCAGAACTACAGTACTCTGCTGCTCGAAGAGGACCTGCTGTACGTCGGAGGCAGAGGAGCTGTGTACGCTCTCAACCCGGCCAACATCTCTGCACCTGCAAATTTCTCTGTGAGTTTTTCATTTTCATTGCAAAAACTATTTCACATGTTTCCCCAAAGTGATAAAAAGGAGGACAACCTAATTACAGCCCCGAGCAGATTGAGCAAATCCCATTGTGTTCTCATTTTATGGATATTGGATTAAAAGTAAACTAGAAATCAGCCTTTTCAAGGGTTACTGGATTTTGGCAGTGACATTTTGCAAGCATCTCTCGCAGGTTTTGTAAAGGTTAGAAATATATTAATACTATTTTTATTCTATTTATGACATATGTTTAGATGACAAGATGAGACATTTAAGTCCAAGACAAAGATACAGTGCATTAATTAATGTTTAAACTCAAAAATAACTATTCTGTCTAATACCTATTGATTGTGGTATACTCTACTGGTCAAAAGTTTTAGAACACACAGATTTTTCCAGTTATTTATTGCAATTCAAGTCGTGCAAGTCAAATGAAGAGCTTGAAATGGTACAAAGGTAAATATTGAACAGCCAGAATTTAAGAAAATAAGATAAAAGATACAAAACAAAAGTCCAAGCTCTGCCAAAACTACCTCAGGAAAAAAGAACAAGATGGTTTAGCTTGAAAACCTGGAGTGTCCAGTATAGTGTCCAGACTTAAACCCCATCGAGCTGGTTTTGGGATGAACTGGACAGAAGAGTGAAAGCCAAGAAACCTACAAGTGCCACACATTTATGGAAAATTCTGCAACAGGCTTGGGGAGAGCTTTCTGAACAATATTGAATTATTTCTATTGTAAAAAGAACGAGCCACGAGTGTGTTCAGCTGTTATATCTGCCAAAGGTGGACACTTTCATCAATCAAAAGTTTAGAATACGTTTTGGACAACAGTAGGCGTGCAACGATATTCAAGTCTCACGGTATGATATTTATTGCAATATCGTGGGAAGCTCATGATATGGTGGGGAGGCTCATGATTAGGGATGTAACAATATCCAAATCTCTCTGTACTATGTTTTCACAATATACATCTCACGGTATGATATTTATTGCGATATTTTGTGGAGACTAACAAAACTGTTAATATGCTTCTTTTTCCTCTTAAAATGCCTTGACAAAATTTAATCCAAAGAACTAAGACTTAAAAGTGCTTAGAACTGTTATTTCTTCTTGTAGTCTGCACTGAAATGGAGCCAAGGATCATGGTCTATGTAGTTCCCTATTTTTTTGCTGTTGCTGCACCATAACTCTTAATTTAAGCAAAGAGACTTGTAATTCAATATATTGTGATGGTCCATGATATTATTGTGAGAACTTTGACGATACGATATCACGATATTTCGGTTATTATAACACCCCTAGTCAACAGTAAACAATAAAAACTGGAAAAAGTGTTCTAAAACTTTTGACCGGTGGTGTACATTAGACACTGTTTTATTAGACTTAGACAAACTGTATTGATCTACACAGGAAATGCTTTTCTTACAGTAGTTCATTTGCACGGTAATAGACCGAAAATTAAATTGGAAATAGAAAACTAAAGCAAAATAATTTCCTAGTGGAGGGTCGACCACCTGATTGTCTCCATGGAGATATTATTGCCTTGCCAGGAATATTCCACAGTTTGTCATTATTAAATATATCAATCTTGTATTTATTGACTAGCACAGGTGTTTATTGCTAAACACGCATTTTTTAAAATGAGTGGACTTGTCTCTCATAGATCTGACCCGTAACTTGACCTGGTGATGCGACCACTCTCCACGTTTACATAATGCATGTTTAATTAGTGATCTATAGGGGTGTAACGATCTCTCACCATAGTCTCACAATATTGTCACGGTATGAACCTCTTGGTATGATATTTATTTCAATATTGTGGGAAAACTCATAATATGGTGGAGAGCCTCACGATTAGAGATGTAACACTATACAAATCTCTCAGTGCGGTATTTTTACAATATACGTCTCACAGTACGATATTTATTGCGATATTTTGTGGAGGCTAAAAAGCTAGAACTGTTAATATGCTCCTTTTTCCTCTTAAAATACCTTGACAAGACTTAATCCAAAGAACTAAGACTTAAAAGTGCTTAGAACTGTTATTTCTTCTTGTAGTCTACACTGAAATGGAGCAAAGGATCATGGTCTATGTAGTTCCCACTGTCTTTTTTTTTTAGTTATTGCTGCACCATAACTCTTAATTTAAGCAAAGAGACTTGTAATTCAATATACTGTGATGGTCCATGATATATTGTGAGAACTTTGACGATACCATATCACGATATTTCGATTATTGTTACATCCTTTTGTAATCTAACAAGAAGTACAAAAAGAAAACCCTTTTAAAATGCAAAATGTTATCTTTTTACCTACCATTGCATGTCACTTTATACCATATTCACATCAGAATCATCATTATAATTATCCTCTTTGTTTGCAGATGGACTGGGAGGCTTCTTCAGAGCAGAAAAAACAGTGTCTAAGCAAAGGAAGGAACAATAAGGTACAACAAACCGAAAATCATTATCATAAGAAAAACAACACATCCCATTTCCAGGTTTGCCCATTGTTCATTTTCTCTGTAATAGGAGTTTTAGCCGTATACAGAGGCCATTGTAGAAGCACTGGAGCGGCTGCCTTTTGTGCTTGATTAGCTGAGTGGAAAAAGGACCAGTTTTGATGTTTTTTTTTTTCCCCTACAGACCGAATGCTACAATCATATACGATTTCTCCAACGCTACAACGAGACCCACCTCTACATCTGCGGGACAAACGCCTTCAGGCCTCTTTGTGCATATATAGTAAGAGTAATCACTAGTCTGTATGTGCAGTGTTATTGAGGTATGATCATTACCTTTATGTGGCCTCTTATAGGACGCAGAGAGGTTCAATTTCTCCGCGGGATTTGAGGAAGGCAGAGACCGGTGCCCCTATGACCCCGCTAAAGGATATACAGGCCTGCTTGTAGGTACGATGCGCAGCCGATTCTCAAATAACTGTGTAATATACATGTCCTGATCCAGTTTTCATACAATCTTGATTCACCTTGGATTTCCGTCATGTGAAAGGTCCATGTTCTACAATGTAATTTCTGTTACAGCGACAAGTTCTTTCATGTGACTATTTGAATATCCGACATCATTTCGCGCTTATAGATAAAGTCAGAAATGTCAGATTGAAATGGAAGCCGTGCGTACAGAGGAAGGAGAGTGAATATAGGGGTATTACAGAAGGCGATGGCAACGCTGATGGATGTAAGATAAGATAAGAGAACCTTTATTTGTCCTAAAATTACAGTGTTGCAACGCAAAGTTCAAGGACAGCAGGAGAATACAAATCTGTAATAGAAAATCAAGATAAATAACTATTAAAAAATGAAGAGGTAAGGTAATAAAATACAAATACAGCACAGAAATATAAACTTGGATATCTGCTGCGGATATGTTTATGTAGATGATCATGCAGACGATGTATAATGATTAATTGGAATCAAATTAAAAATGCTGCTTAAATGGTCGCGATTAGCAAATTCAACATAGCGAATCTCAAAAAAGTTGAAATAATTTTGGTAAGTAGTAGTTTAGACCTCTACAAACATGTTTTAAATGCATGTGGTTGTTATATTAGTTCAGATTTAGTTCATATTTTTATTATTTCTAAACGTTAGTAATGTTCTTGGGTCTGTTTAAAATGTGCACGGTGAACTGTATCTTCATTTTCAAACTCAAACCCCAAATCTAATCTGTATAATTGTCAGAAAAAATACAATTAGATATTTTGCTGCGCTCTATTGATTTTCCTGATTTAAGCAAATGTACTTGTATAGCAAAATTGGTAAACAACAAATTGCTTTACAGATTAAGAAAGACATTAAAATCACAAATAAAACTTAAATAAACATAAAATTGAAATTAAAAGGGAAGAGTGCAGAATTAAAACGCTTTAGTCATATGCACACAGTAGCTTACACATAACAATATAATTTAATAACTAAGAGCAAAAATATAAATGGTATTCATAAATCCAAAATAAAAATAGCAAGAGACCGGTGTCAATTAAAAGGCCCATATTACTCTATTTTCTGATCTGTTATAATGTTGTTTCCTCATCAAAAACATGAAGTTGTGTTTTGTTGTTTAATGCACAAACTCTGTATATTTAAACTGAGTTCTTCACTCAATCAAAAAACACTCAGGAAGTACAGTAAGTGCTCCACTGTGTTTTTAAACTCCATACACCTTCACTAGAATTATTTGGATGATTTCAGCCCTGGGATTGCCAATCTTTACTGAACAAAAGGGAGCTGTTTACTTGAAAGCTTCCGCTTCATGACTGAAGGTGGAACAGAGCATTTTGAGCTTTGGAGATGTAGATAGATGAATAATAATGAATCCGTGTATCATTCGTTCATTTGTTTTATAAAAAATAATGCTAAAAATAAAAAAAAATGAAAAAAACAACAACAACAATTTTCTTCATTATTTGTCTCCAAAACCAAATTGAAAAAACGGATAACAATTCCTTTTTTCAGTTTTCGATTTTGTGTTTAAATGAATAATGGAAAAAACAGATAACGGCCGTTTCCCGTTTACGTGACTTAAACTGCGATGTCGGACTTTTGTGCCACATACGGACTGAACCAGGACTGAACCAGGACTAAACGGGTCTCAGTCCTGGTCTCAGTCCTGGTCTCAGTCCCAGTCTGGTCCCGGTATTGGTTCTGATCACCAGACAGTGTATGTGGGCACACCTCCAGGCCTCCTGACACTCAGTCAGTCCTGGTTCAGTCCTGGTTGAGTCCGGCATCGCAGTTTAAGTCACGGAAACAGGAAATGGCCATTATCCGTTTTTTCCATTATTCATTTAAACACAAAATGGAAAACTGAAAAAACAAATCGTTATCTTTTTTTTTTTTTTCATTTTGGTTTTGGAGACAAATAATGAAGAAAACAGTTGTTTTTTCGTTTTCTTATTTTTGGTTTTCTTTTGACGAATGATTTCTCAGACATGTGTGAATGAAACAAAACTCAACTCGGGGTTTCATGTTTTTGAGGAGGTGACAGCATTCAAACAATTATACAGTTTGTTTATATACAGTAAAAACATAGTGTGCCATATGTGTCTTCCTTGTTATTCTCAGATGGGGAGATGTTCACAGCCTCTCAGTATGAATTTCGCAGCTCTCCGGACGTACGCAGGAACTTCCCCTTCCCCACCCTCAGGACAGAGGAGGCCCCCACCAGGTGGCTGCTGGGTAAGTGCAACCATGACAACAACAGCAGCAGTACTATAGTAGCAGCTAAAGAAAATCAGTATTGGTGGTTTTCAGATTCAAGGATGTGATGATATTGTACTCCCAGATGAGGTCAAGAGACATATTTGTATTTTGCCATGAAATATCTAAAAGGTAAATGCTCAAATGTTGAACCTGATCACTTCTGTGCTTGACTAGACCCCAAAACTCACTGCATTAACAAAGAAATATAAATTTTAACTGCACCCCTGGAGTATAGTAGTAATATTATTAGCTGAAACCCAGCAATACAGTCTATATATATTTTCAGAATGATGAAAAGTTAGAACTGTTTCCATAGCAATAAAAACTTGAAAACAATATATTAGATCTTAAAAAGTCCTCAAAATGTTACACAAAACAGAAATCTGAAACCTGTGAATACCTTGAAAATAAAATGAACCAAAGAAAGCAGCTCAAAATATGCTCGTTTTTTTTTTTTTCCCATCTTTGATCATGTGCTTTATCTTATTATAACATATTTTATTCATTCAAGGTTGTCCCAGCAAAACTGTGATTCATGTATTTAAAGCTTTGTGTAGGGAAGCAAAATAGGGCACCTAATACGCCTACACTGTTAGCTCAAAATTTGTGATTAAAGAACCTAAATTGTCCCATTTTTAATCCAGTTACACATATTTGATTCTTCCAAGGTCATCCCAGCTAAACATATATTTAAAGAGGCTGTACCTGATTGATTTCATGTAGAGTAAAGTGTGATTTTTGACTGTATATATAAATGGACAAAGCTAACCTGCTAATTGGCATGTTTTATGAAGTATGAAGTGAGCATGGGCACGCTTCCGGCTCCAACAACTCTGGTCCAAATGACTTTGTATTGAAAAAGAGTTCCCCCTCTCTCTGTAACTGCTACTGTCATGCTCCTCATTTTTGTCTTAAAGTATTTGTATTAACCCACTCAACATGACCCTGGTGCTTTTATTGCACTATGTCCGTAAATCAATTCTTATATCTAATATGGAACTCAAAATTCACCCCATAACTGCTAGCATTGTGAGCTTCATTTGAGCCGAATGCTATGGGTCAGTCTATGTCAGGGATATTCATTGCATGGCTCTCGAGCCACATGCGGCTCGCCAATCTTTAATTGGTGGCTCGCAAGCTTATAACAAAAATAGTAACACATCCAATATATTTTTTCAAATGTGCTAGATAAACATATAGTGAACACTGCAACACAAACATCTGCATTACACTAAGTATAAATTAAGGCTTCATTAATGGTGTTTCCTAAAGGGGGCGCCGTGACACCAGCAACCAGTGACGCTCGGGTCCATGTATAAACGACCCGAACCCGACCAACGTTTTCAACTAACCCACCCGACGCACCCTAACTCCGACCGCAAAAAATATTTGTAAATATTGTACCCGAGCCACTGACCCGCCTTTTAAAAAGTCGTCCATGCCCTTGATTTACATCATCTAAATAAAGTGACCAACATAAATAAAGTGAAATGAGTGTTAAATAAAGAGCTGCGCTAAACCTGCACATGTCTGATCTCTGAAAACATGAACCATCTCCAACGCGACACACAAAACAGACTCACTATCATCATCATCATCATCAACATTCATAAAGTTGAGTTTATTTATGCAGATTATTAATAGTAATAGTATTGATGAATTTTATTATAAAAAAACGTTGATGATTAATCAAATTTATATGAATGAATATGAGTTTATGTGTAGAAATGCACATTTGCAAAGGTAACTTGGTATGTTGCCATATGTTGGGTTTAAGTGGCTCTCCTCTTGATTTTGCTCTTATATGTGGCTCTTGTGGAAAAGCAGTTCTCCGGGTCAAATATTTAAAAAGCATTTTCATCAACTGGAAACCTGAATGCAACTGTGGTACGCTGTTAGCATCCTAGTTTGTGTTAGAGTTGACTCTTCTTTTAAAATGTGTATAAACTGAGGATTGAGTTTGGACCACAGCTAAAAATATAAAATAATTTGTTTTGTTTTTTTTATAATTTTAAAATGGTATAAACTGGATGCAGCCCCTATAACGAACTGTATTTTACTGAGTGTACTTATTATATTCACATCCCTTTAACGTGGCTGATACTCGCTCATTTGTACTTGCTTGTAATCTGTAGAATGGCTTTGAAATTGAGTCAGAAATCTTTCATGTTCTTATAATAATATGAAAGTAATTTTAATAGCTTCTGTGAACATTATAAACCAAGGCTAAAATGTTGAATGATATGTGCAATATACAGTGAATGAATGAACAAAAATGTGCAACGATATAAAAAGAAACTTAGTTCACTCAGCCTTTGCTTCAGTCGTTGTTCCGTTTCCAAGGAGACACTTTCCTCAGATGTTGAAAGATGGTTGTTTGGACACGTTTTTCATCGGTATGTGTTTATTTGTGTTTGCGTGTGTGTGTTGGTGTGTGTTTTTGTGTGTACAGAGGCAGACTTTGTGGGCTCAGTGTTGCTGAAGGAGAGTATTAACAGCTCCATTGGAGACGACGACAAAATCTACTTTTTTTTCACCGAGCGAAGCCAGGAGCAAGCGGTGTACCCCAGTCAAACCAAAGTGTCCAGAGTGGCCCGTGTGTGCAAGGTCAGAGGATACACACACACACACACACACACACAGATATTTGTACTTTTATTAAAGGTACGGTATATAAGCTTCACAGGTTAAAATCAATTATAACTTTTACACAGAACAGTTCCAGTGTTGACTTATTTAATTATAAAAACACTGGACAAGATGGACAAGTTGTTGTTTTGAAACCAATTGCTTCAGTTTCTCGTACGGGTTTCCAGTTCTTTAATCAGTGCTAGTGCAGCCTCTGTAGCTCAATGAGTGAATTCTGAGGGATGGCCTGTCCATATATTGAAAAAGAGTAAAAGTAATGCAGGTTTAGGCACTGGCAACCCAGGCTCAGTTGTGATAATAGTTCATTTTTTAGTAGTCTCCTTGGATGTAATTACTATTTCTGTAATGTTCCACAGTATCACAGTAAGGGCCTGTTGACACTAGAACGCTTGCGGGTAAAAATTACAAAATATCTTATCGGAAGTGCCTTTTGTTTAGGGCAGGGGTGTCAAACTGAAATTCACAGAGGCCAAAATTAAAAACTGTGACTAAGTCGTGGGCCAAACTAAATATTTATTGAAAAAATTCAACAACATCTGCATGTTTTCTCTTCTTTCGAGATATGTAATGTTAAACCTTTTCTTATTAAAATAAATGTTTAATAATAGTTTTACTTAACCATTGAATCCAGAATAAGCAGAATATAAAATAATAAGGAAATAAAATAAAATAAATAATGTCTCTGTAGTCTATCTGTAGACGGCGGGCAGCTCTAATACATATTTGATATGATCTCACGGGCCAAATATAATTATATCGCAGGCCAAATTTGGCCCCCAGGCCTGAGTCTGACATGTCTGGTATAGACGGTGACGACGTTTTAGGGGATTAAAAACTGTAAAATCTGAAACCACTCTCGAGAGTGAAAAAGTTGAATACGCTCTGCTGTTGTGTTTCCGTCTACACTGCCCAAGACGCAAAATTCTGGTCAGATCTGCTCATGTCGCGTACATGTTTACGTCACATACATCACCACCTACCGTCACCACCTAGCCACCTGGCGTGCATACACAATCGAATTCCACTTTTGCTTCACCGTATGCACACAGATCCCCAAAAACACTCGTCTAAACATGGAATAAAAAGTGAAGACACAACGCCACTTTTGCATCTTCTGTTCAGACTGTCATCATATAAACATAGAATAAATGTTTCCCACGTAAAAAACACAGTATTAAATCACTAATATTTAATTAATGTAAAAGTGGAAGGTTATCTCTGCAGCTAAATAAACACACTGCCCATTTTGTTTCCACCTAAGACCCAAAGCTGCTCAGATAGCTACATCTCTAATACAGTAGGTTGTTGGGCTTTTTTTTGCGTCTGTTGCTAGGCAGATTACATATCCGCCAGCCTCTCTCTCTTTTCACTCTCTCTCTCTCGTTATTACAATCTCTCCAATCTCTCACTCATCATCCACCTCTTTTTCCCATGGACCTCATTTCAGTCACAATCAGCATCTTAGGTCTCAACCACCTGGCGAAGGAATCTTTTTAAAAAATCTGCCCATTAGTATTTTCAGTGTCCTTTTTTCTAATGTACAAAGTAATGTAATGTTTTCCTTTATGTGTATTATTGGGTTGCCTGTTGCAGATTTTACTGTTATTACATTTCTGAGTGATTTGCAGATTTTGAATGTTTTATGCCAGATGTTTGTCCAGATATAGTAAAAATCTTTCAGACTAATTTAAGCATTTGTGTTTGCTTTTATAACTACTACAATAATTAGATGAAATAACAATGCATTGCTGACATCGTAGTTTTGCCGTCTCTGTCAAAGCAGCGTGTAACCAGGTCGTCTTTGTGACTCATATCACCATACTGCAAGTCAGATAAGGTTAATGCCACACTGTGGAAAAGCAATAAAACATCTCCATGGCGACAAATAGACAAGCAGCGGTTTGCAAATAGAGACTCAAACTACGGTGCGTCTAGATGATTGTAATTTCGTGTCAACCTTAAAAATAGCTTAAAGTGATAAATAAAATATAAATTAGAAAGAAATATTTCCAAAGTTTCGCTGGGTCACAAAATCATGAGGAGAATAATAAATATGATCTTTCAAACTGGGAGAGTTGCGTCATGAAGGATATCTGGATCACGGATGTTGAAATTCATGAAAGATTTGAACCTAAATTTAACCTTTGCAGAAAAAATATCATCACATATGCCATTGGTGAACGTCATCGTTTGATTTAGCCCGGTTTCTCTGCCCGTCCAAAATAAGCATCGGAAAATAAGGTCTGCAGTGATCAGAGCGCAGTGTAATAAGTCAATGTGAAGTAGGCCACACGGCTGTATGTATGCAGATGCAAGCTCCTCTCTCTCTCTTTCTCTCTCTGTTCTCTCCATCCGATCTTCTCTCTCCTTCTCTCTTTCTTTCTCTTTGTCTGTTTTCTTCATCCGTTCCTCTCCTATCTCTTTCTTTCTCTCTCTCTGTCTATTCTCCGTCCGTTTCTCTCTCTCCTTCTCTCTTTCTTTCTCTTTCTCTGTTTCTTCATCTGTTTCTCTCTTTTTCTCTCTCTGTCCTCTGTCCTTTCCTCTCTCTTCTTCTCTCTCTTTATTCTCTCCAATAGTTCCTCTCTCCTTCTGTTTCTTTCTCTCTCTTTTATCTCCATCTATTCCTTTCCTCTCTTTTTCCTTCTCTCTCTCTGTTCTCTGTCCATTCCTCTCTCTTCCTCTCTCTCTGTTCTCTTCATCCCTTCCCCTCTCTTCTTCTTCTTGTCTCTCTCTCTCTTTCTCTCTCTCTCTCTCTCTCCATCCATTCCTCTCTCCTTCTGTCTCTTTCTCTCTCTGTTCTCTCCATCTATTCCTCTCCACTCTCTTTCTCTTTCCCTCTCTGTTCTCTCCATCCGATCCCCTCTCTCCTTCTGTTTCTTTCTCTCTACCTATTCCTCTCCTCTCTCTCTCTTTCTCTCTCTTTTCTCTCCATCTATTCCTCTCCTCTCTCTTTCTTTCTCTCTCTTTCTCTCTCTCTCTGTTCTCCGTCTGTTCCTGTCTTCTCTCTCTCTTTCTCTCCCTCTCTATTCTCTCCATCCGATCCTCTCTGTCCTTCTGTTTTTTCTCTCATTTCTCTACATCTATTCCTCTCCTCTTTCTTTCTTTCTCACTCTTTCTCTCTCTCTGTTCTCCGTCCGTTCCTCTCTATTCTTCTCTCTCTGTTCTCTCCATTCGTTCCTCTCTCTCCTTCTGTTTCCTTCTCTCTCTTTTCTCTCCACCTATTCCTCTCCTCTCTTTTTCTTTCTCTCTCTCTCTCTCTCTCTTTCTCTCTCTGTTCTCCGTCCATTCCTCTCTTTTCTTCTTCTCTCTCTTTCTCTCTTTGTTCTCTCCATCTGATCCTCTCTCCTTTTGTTGTTTCTCTCTCTCTCTCTCTTTCTCTCTGTTTTCTTCATCCATTCCTCTCTCCTTTTCTCTCTCTTTTTTTGATTTCTTCTTTTGGCTCCTTCTCCCTTCTTTCCCTCTCGTTTTCTCTCTTTCTCCCACCCTTCATCTCTGCTCTCTCCTTTCTGCTCTGTTTCTTTCACTTCTCTCTGCCCCTGCTCTCCTCCTCTGTCTTCCTCTTTAGGTCTATTCGCTCTCCCTCTCTCCCCCCTTCCTTCCTTCCCTTCCTCTCTCCTACTCTCCCCCCTCTTTCTCTCCCTCTCGCTGTCTCTCCATCCTTACTTCTCTCATTACTCCCTCTCTCTCTCTGCTGGAGCTAACAGGAGATCTTCTGACAGTCTGAGTCCTGGCTCATGCCCCAAACCTCCCTGTAGATTTATGATCATTTCTGAGTTGCCTCGTCACCAGTTGTCCTTTTCCATTTCTTGCTTCTCCTTCGTCTCCTGACCCATTTAACGAAGAATGACAATGAAACCAGGATTTTTTTTTATAGCAATACCGAAATACATTTAGTTAAAGCAGCACTATGCAACTTAGACGTCTCCATGGAGATGTAACCCCATTAACTACAGTATTTCTTTAGTGTTTATAGTTTTTTATTGTTCAAAAATAGCGTCAAAATCATTGTTACTGTGTTATTGTTACCTGCAGTTTAGCCTGGAGGCGTCGCTGGCTTGTCTCCATGGAGATAGATTAGATTAATGCAATACAGTGGAAGCTTCCCGGCTAAGCAATATAACATCTCCATGGAAACAATCTGATGGCTGACCTTTCCACCAGAAAAGTTACATGGTGCACCTTTAAAGTACACATTTGGATGGACAGTGCAGTTTTTATAATATATACACTGTTGGGAGTAACGTGTTATAAAAGTAACAAATTACTGTAATGCATTGCTTTTTGCTGTAATCCAGTAATGTTCGGCATTACTTGGGAAAAAATTGTAATATTTTACTCTGTACAAATGTCACTAACGTGCGTTTTTTAACCTGGATTGAAGTAGTGGGTTTTTTGTTTTTCTTCATGCAAATTCACTAAAATCACCGCGATATCAGCAGCGGTGAAACGCCATCTTTGCAGTTCTGAGTGTTGGGATGGACTCGGAGGTGCACCCGTGTAGACCGTCGGGGAACTGCGGGAGAAAGGACCGGTGCAGTACTCCATGCCGCACAGGGCTAATTGCAGCTGACACCTCATTGCGGACACACTGCTCCACGGGCTCAGGATTCTCTCAGGAACGGTCCTAGATTAGTCTTGGTTTGGTCCTGGTTCAGTCCTGCTTCAGCTCTGGTTCAGTTCTGGTTTAGACCTGGTGTAGTCCTGGTTCATTTCTGGTGCAGTTCTGGTTTAGTCCTGGTTTAGTCCTTGATTAGACATGGTTTAGTCCTGGTTCAGTCCTGGTTTAGTCCTAGTTTAGCCCTAGTTCAGTCCTGGTTCAGTGCATATATGGTGCAAATGTTCAGCATCTTCACACAGTTATTTTGGTGAGAGTAACTTAAAGTGCTGCAATAGTTGTGTAATATTTTTCATTTTAAACACAGTAATATTGTAATGTAACAAATTATTTTGAAATGACACTAACAAGTCATAAATAACACATTACAGTTTTGAAGTAACTTGCCCAACAATGCTTATATAGTACTGTATATAAAACACTTACAAATATGTACATTTACAGTTAGTTTTACATTTTTAAAAAATTATGTAATATGTGTTTTATTAATTGTAGACTTATGTCATACAGAGTTTACAGAGATAAAGTGACCCAGCTGTAGCCTTTAGCTGGTCTCATCTCGGGTTAATTTCCCTGGAGGCAGATCTTCACAGTGTTATGCCCTTTCATTCTTTAAGTTAGAAACCATGACAGTCCATTGACCCAGCTGCCCTTTGCCTGGTCTTCTGTAACATCACAATTATTAGAACTGCCCACTTTTCTGTTTTATGTATTTTCTAGGGGTGTCACAATAACTGAAATACTGTGATATCGTATTGTCAAAAGTCTCACAATAATATCATGGACTGTCATAATATATCGAATCACAAGTTCCTTTGATTAAATACATGGTTTTACAGTTGCAACAGCTTATAAATATAGGGAACTACATATCCCATGATTCATTTCAGTGCAGACAACGTGAAAAAATATGTTTTTTACTTGAATTCTTGGGATTATGATGGAAATAATTCACACAAAAATCTTGTCAAGGTATTTTAAAAGCAAAAAAATAGTCCCATCTACAATTATATCAGCCTCTCAAAAATATCGCAATAAATATCGTATCGTGAGGTGTATATCATGATAATATCGTACCGAGAGATCTCGATATCGTTGCATAGTATTCTCCAATTGTCCACAAAACATCTCTCTTATGCAACAATTTTGAAATCCAGCATGGCCAATTACTGATCTTTGACAAAAACTGAACCTACATTACCCCTTATAGTTTTTTTTTTTTTAGATTATTTTAATTGATGTATGAAAATAGTGATTGATTTTAGATTTGTGTGTGTAGAAATTGTTTACAGATTGTGATGTGGTTGGTGCACTATGTAACTTTCTGTTAGAGGTCTATCACCTGCTTGTCTCCATAGAGATTTTATTACTTCAAGCTTTAAACTATAAACTTATCTTTCTCACATGTACTCAGTCACATATTATGATTTACTGGTCAGAGATACCATGAAAAACATACATTCCTGAGGTAAGCGGGGTTGCCTCTCCACAGATCTGGCTTGCAACTTGGTCTTGGTCTTGGAGATATATACGTTTAATGCCATACTGTGCAACATTCCAGGCAAAGCGATAATCATGTAGTGGCCCCTTCACCAAGATGATTTTGTAGTGCACCTTTAACCTTCTTGCAGCCCTCAGTACATTTTTGTACATCTCAACTTTTCTTTTTTGCATAACCTTGGCTATATTGCACCAAAATTGGCCAATTTGTGTATATTGTAATGTATTTTTTATTTGTGCGTTTTCTTTCACGATCACAATAAACGAACAGTCTATAATTAAAATACTCACACCCAGATTTACTCAGATTTTACATTCATACATTTTGGTCACATTGACTTCCTTTCAAAATAGCGTGTTTTTTTTTACTGGCTTAACTTTGCCAGTACATTTTTACTTTTTTATTTATTTTTCATTCTTTGATGTTGAAAACCTTTCAAAAAATTTAGTTTCAGTGTCTTTTTGAATTTTTAAAAAATATTTTTCTATTTACTGTGCATCTTCATTACAAGGTTATATCAATAGAAAGACATTTGTCCATATGAGTCCAGACTGAAGAACAGAGACGTACATATTTGAGGTTAAAATAACATGGGTGTGTTCTAGAGGAGCCCCCAGCCTCTGATAATCCCAACACAAACAAATTAAAATTACTTGAAAGATATAGAAAAAATCTATTTTTTCATTTTTTTTATGCACATAATTTGAGACTTTTGGTGTCAAAAATGTCATTTAAGGGGTTAAAATTTCTAAATATTATATAATATTTGGTATGTATGATTATCGCAGAAGTAAATAAAGACACTGATATAAAAAAGTACTGTACTGCATAAAAATATTGTAGTATTGTTTTCCAGTGTATATTTTTGTCACAAAGGAGCACAGGTGTGATTATTTTAAAAGGATGCAGGAGAGTTAAATGAACAAATTAATTCAAATTAATATCTACAAAATAGAAATGTGTATCAAGAAACCTAATTATTAAAAAAAGGATCAAAGGTAGATAGTGATATATAGTATAATATACTAAATAAAAACACTCAAACTAAGACTAAAACTGGACTGAACCAGAAATAAACCAAGACTAAACCAGGACTTTATTGGAACTAGCATATTATATTAAAAGCACCATTAGACCAAGTCCATGTACGCACACTACAGTTTGAGACACATTGATCTAATATCTCATATGTAGTTATTGCTATATCACTCCTATTCCAAATATGGAGCGCCTCTTATTGATGAAATCCTCCGCCCATGGCATTTTTGCTTCAGATCCTCATGTGCGTTATTGATTTAAGCTACTTTGTCTTTACTGTGGGCGGCTCACGCTCGGTAAAAGCCAACACACTGAAATGACGAATGGCAAATAATCTTAAAAGTCATAAATGAAGAATGATGGAGCTCTGTAATTTAGTCAAACAAAAACAAAAACACCTCAATCTTTTTTTCTAAATTGGAACTAAATTACAATTTTAAAGGTATCTGTTGTCATCAGGCTTTTTCACTGATAGAAACTGAAACTTTGACAGAAACTATTTTACACTTTGGTAATATTCAGTTCCGGTGACAGTAACATTTGAGCAGTATTGTGGTTTCTATGTGCAGTGTTTCAATGTTTGAATGAGTCTAACCCTTATCAGAAAACAGGCTTAATGGATACTCCTCTAGTTAGTTCTCCCAAACCTCATTTTCAAATGTATTATAATAATGTATAACTATTGTGTATATAGTTACCTATGTTTTATTTACAAATACTTACATTTTCAGTATATTTCTTTATTCATATGTTAGTTCTAGGGGTGTGCATTGCTTTGAGTCTAACCATACGATACATATCACAATTCAGTATATCACGATACATCCCAAGACTAAATCAATGGATGATATATTGTGATTTATCAATAATTACTTCTAATAATACAGTCATCTACACCTTCAAGAGAACACAATTGTATGAAATATAATGTTGTTTTTAAATCATTAAAACAGTGAAGGCAACTAATGAATTTTTGGGAAAAAGTTATAGATTTTTAAAAATCAATTTGGATGCATTTTGAATCGATTCAGTAATTGTGCAATGAAGTATCACGATATATCACTGAATCGATTTTTTTCTTACACCCCTAGTTATTCCTATTCAATTTAGATTGTTTTTACCAGTCTTCCAATTATACTTTTGTATTAAAATCATTTCCCTAGTGGATCATTCTGCACTATGAGATCAATAAAGTAATATCTGAGCTAGTTAGTTATCTTAAAGTAGTCATTGATTAACAGGGAAAGACAATCCGATACAATATTCGATGATAAATGTGACTATCTGTATAACCCACTGTACTGAACTTGTATTTCAATGAATCTGTATCTATTACTAAGCCATGTTAAATCTGTATATTTATGTATGTTCTAGTTTAAAGCTGGACTGTGTAACTTATCCGGAGCTGGGTCCTCCACTCTCTTATTGCTCTAGAGATGTCATTGATCTGCTTAGAATATTCTTTACGTTTATATGATGACGGTCTGAACAGAAGACGCAAAAGTGGCATAGCGTCTTCACGTTTTATTCCGCATTTAGACGAGCGTTTTCAGGAGGAAATCTGTGTGCATACGGTGACGCAAAAGTGTGTGGAATTCAGTTGGTTATGCATGCCAGGAGGTTAGGTGGTGATGTATGTGACATAAACATGTACACGTCGTGAGCAGATCTGACCAGAGTTTTGCGTCTTGGGCAGTGTAGACGGAAACACTACGGTGGAGCGTATTCAACTTTTCCACTTTAGAGGGTGGTTTCAGATTATTGTGTTTTTAAGACCCAAAAACACCGTCACCGTCTAAACGAAAGGCAATTCCAATAAAATATTTTGTTTTTTTTACCTGCAAGCGTTCTCCTGTAAATAGACCCACAATATGACATTAAACTCACTCATCTCCATGGAGAGCAGCAATGACACCACCAGGCCAAATTACAGGTCAGGTCTGTGGAGATAAATGCAGTGTGTGGAACAAAGCAATAACATCTCCATGGAGAAAAGCAGGTGGCATAAACTCCACTAGAAAAATTACATTACAAAAAAACTATTCTTGATCTTAATCTTAACGTAACACACTGATATTTGTATCTGCTGAGTGTATAATGGTGTGATGTTGTTGCAGAATGACTGGGGAGGACAGAGGACTCTACAGAGGAAGTGGACGACGTTCCTGAAGGCCCGGATGGTTTGTTCTGTCCCCGAGTACGAGCTCCATCTCAACGTTCTGCGCAGTGTGTTTGTGCTTCAGGAACATGACCATCACAGCACTGTTTTCTACGGCATCTTTGGCCTCGAATGGTGAGGAAAGATTCTCAGTATTTGTAATTTAAAGGTGCATTGTGTAGCTTTTCTCGTGGAAGTTCCGTTAAATACTTCTCCTCGGGAGATGTTATTGCTCCGTTTCACAGTATGGTATTAAATCTTTCTATCTTCATGGAGTCCAAACTAGACCAAGTTTGGTAACTAAAAAGTAATTGTTTGAATAATCGTGATTTCAATATTGACCAAAATAATCATGATAATGATTTTTTCCATAATCGAGCAGCCCTACTCTGAACTAAACATTTCATCCAAACTCACTGTGACATTTTAAAGATATGGAGGCGGCTGAACTTCAATGTATAAATAGTTCTATACAGATTATAATCAAAATGAGTTTTCAGTTTTAATACAAAATTTATATTTAAAAAGAAAATTTAGATAAGACTCAGGTAAATGTTACAAAAAGAAAAGTATGTTATTTTTGTGACTGAAATCTGTATTGTGTATGTAGTTTTTTATAGCAGTTGCCTAGATACAAGCACCACATGTGTATAATCACAAATAAAACATTTAATTGAACTTACATAAACCACACAAAATGCCTTTTAAAAAATAAAGCAAAATGCAATTAGAATGTCTTAATAATTAGGCCCGAGCGCCAGAGGCTGGCGAAGGGCCTATTAGTATCGCAAAGCGATGCTCCAAGTGGCCGAAAAACAGAATGGTGCGACGTGACTTGCCCGTAGTGACCAGGGACCCTTGCCATCACGTAGCAATGCGCCAGAGGTTTCCGAAATTGTATAGTTTGTCGGCCCAAAAAAAGTGGAACATTGTTCTCGTATCGGTTGGTTATTCTCCTAACAAAATCACCCATTTTTCACCCACTGAACAATGACGAAAAGTCCTGAAATTTTGCCATCTGGTAAAACTCGCGCTTCCCTACGTTTTGGCTATTTCCATTTTCCAAAAATAAATAAAATGGCTCGTCAGCGCCACCAAACGACTCAAAAATGCATTAGGGAATACGAATGACACAAAAAAAAACTTGCACGTACAATCATGAAATTTGACACAGAAGTCGATCATGTCAAGACAAGGAAAAAATATTATTACGCCAACACCGTGTGCTCCACTAGGGGGCAGCAATATTGGCTTAAATTTTGCTAAGCTTTTACGAACTCCTCCGAGGGCGTTCACCCGAACGAGCTCAAATTTGGTCCACATCATCTCAAGACGTAGAACAATAAAAGTTATCCAAATTGTTCACACACGTCTTACGATCTCTGAGCAGTGAAGCAACAAAAAATGCACACAATTTTGGACATTTACAAATTGCTCCCATTTGCTCAAACGAACTCCGATTTCAATGAAATTTGAAACATTTGTTAAACTCTCTGCCCTGAAGCTACTTCATGTGAAAATTATGAATTTGGTGCATTAGCGCCCCCTATAGATTGAAAAAAAAATTTAATATGTGAGAAAAATTCATTTGTTCCCAAATAGTTGCTCAAAAATTTCTGAAATTTTGCACAAAATTCCCTTTTGGCATCCTGATCCAAAAGTCAATGACACCCATGTCATATTTTTTATGGCGTTGCCATAGCGATGGCATAAACTCTCCATTGGTAAAATCTACAAATTCTGGCACAAAACTATGGCCGATTTCACTCAAATTTGAATCGTTGATTGACACTCCGACCCTGAACAGATTTATATAAGAAAATCTCAGATGGGCGCAATAGCGCCCCTAGGGAAATTGCATGGTAGTGCAAACATTTACTTTGTTGTAGACATATAAAATTTGGTACACAGATTCATGACATGGTCTTGATCAAAAAAGTCAATGACGACCCCATGCCATTTCCCATCGTGTTGCCATGGCGACAGGCCAAACATCTGCCCTTGCCAATAGGCCCGACAAAAACTTTGGCGTAGCCAAACCAAATTTGGTACACAGATGCATCATGGGAATAGGAACAAAAAAGTATATTACGCGGTTGCTAGGCAACCAACAGGAAGTCGGCCATATTGGATTGATCGGGCGACCTGCGACGAAGGCACAAATTCCTGTCCTCGTACTTGAACGAACTCGTCCTTGGGCGTTTGACCCAGACACCAGAATCATTCTGTATCATCTAGACAAGTGGGACATTAAAAGTTTGTTAAAAGCTTTTTAAAAGGTCAAACGGTGTTTGGACCATCAAACTTCAACGCCTGATAATTTGCACAAACTTTGACCAATTTCACTCAAATTTTAATCGTGGGTTCACACCCCAACCCTGAACAGATTGATGTAAGAAAATACAAAAATGGGTGCAATAGCGCCCCCTAGAAAATTTGTATGTAAAAATAAGGTTTTATTTGTCACAGATATACAAAATTTGGTATCCACATTTGTGACATGGTCTCGATTAAAAAACTCAATGATGCTCACACCCAATTTACATTGTGTTGCCATGGCAACAAGCCAAAATTGTCTCCTTGCCAATGGGACGTCCTGACACAAATTTAGTATCCAGATGCATCATGGCAATAAGAACAAAAATGTATATTGTGACCACGCCCCTTTACAAACCGGAAGTCCGCCATCTTGGATATTTTTTTTTTTTGCCAAATTTTGAAAATTGCAGAAAATTAAATTAAGATTTTTAGGGCTAGGGTTGGGGCTATGGTTAGGATTACGATTAGGGTAAGGTTTAAGTTTAAGCTTATTAGGGTCCGTGTGAGGTGCGGCATTTGCGGGCTGCAGCGTTTGCGGGGCGCGGCGCAAGCACGAGCGAGGGCCGATCATTGCCGCTTGCGGCTATATTTTTCTATTATGATTACATTGGTCTCACACAACCAATATTTAAAACGTATTACTATTTATAACTTGGTTGATTTAAATGTAATTTAAAAATGTCTGGACCTTTAAATTTTTAGGTTTTTCTCTTATGTGCAATGATACAGACACTGATGTGCTTCTGTGCTCACTTTAATTTAAGCCTCAGTTATAAATAGGAAAAAATAAATAGAAAATGTGATCTCTCTGACAGCGGACAGTGGGTTTTATTTATTTGTGTTTATGCTGATGCTCAGAGTCACGCTGCATAAAACTGTCCCAAAGGCTCTTTAGCGCAGATTTAAAGGATATAGAACTGAGACGGGTCACCAAAAATATCTATTTCCATCCCACTGCGCCTTTTTTCAATTTCACACTTCCTCCCCAAGATTTTTAATCCCAAGATTCATTTTTTGGTCCCATAATCTGCAGCAAAAGCATCTCCTCTGTCTCGGGCCTTTTCAGTTTACTGTGTGGGAAAACAAAGGTGGAGGAGGGAAGGCATTTCTGTACATATGCAAAAGTTTTGATAGTAGTTTTTTCAAGTTAATTAATGCGTTATGTATTAACTAGGGATGTAACAATAACTGAAATATCGTGATATCGTATTGTCAAAGTTCTTGCAATAATATCGTGGACCATCACAATATATTGAATTATAAGTCTCTTTGTTTAAATTAAGAGTTATGGTGCAGAAATAGCTAAAGAAAGACTACATAGAGAACTACGTAGACCATGATCCTTTGCTCCATTTCAGTGCAGACTACAAGACGAAATAACAGTTCTAAGCACTATTAAGTCTTAGTTCTTTGGATTAAGTCTTGTCAAGACATTTTAAGAGGAAAAAGTAGCGTATTCACAGTTTTACTTGTTTAGCCTTTACAAAATATCGCAATAAATATTGTGCCGAGAGATTTAGATATTGTTAAATCCCTAATCCTGAGCCTCCCCTCCATATCGTGAGCTTTCCCACAATATCAAAATAAATATTGTACCCTGAGATTCATACCGGGACAATATCGTATCGTGACACTTGGATATTGTTACATCCCTAGTATTAACTTTAACTTATTTAATTAGTAATGTTTTCTGCGTTCCTGTCATTGCCATATAGATAATTGCTCTTATTTATAAGGCTCATATTACTCTATTGTCTGATCTATTTTATGAAGTTGTCCTCATCAAAAACTTCTTCTCTCAAACTGAAAACACTCTGTTCCACTTTGTGATGTCATGTTGTAATACAGGAAGTGCTCCGGTGTGTTTTTAAACTCCCTACACACCTTCACTAGAATCATTTGGCGGATTTCAGCTCTGGAATTTCTGATCTCTACTAAACGAAAGGTAAAAGGTTGAAAACTACCACTATATGACATCACAAGTTGGCATTTTGAGCTTTGGGGATGTGAACAAACTAATAATAAAGGGCTACTCGACAATGTGTAAATGAAACAAAACACAACTCTGGGTTTTTAAGGACCTTTAAGTTACCGGTAACATTTGAAAAGCCCACTAAATGGTACAGATATCTGCTCTTTTTAAAGTGAAAAGTACCTCATTATAAAGTACATTGACTGAAACTGTCCTTGAGCGGAGTGTGTTTTTCTCTTTGATACAGTGCACACCTGTGAGAGCAGTAATCACAGCTGTATGAGTAAAGGGCCTATGGGGTCTATGGCTCACTGCTATTGAATTGTGGTTTCACCTGGGTCTAATTTTCCCACTTGAACAGTTCTGAAAGCTCAAACACACAAAGCCAAAGTATCTGACAGTGAGAAATCCTTTATGACTAATATCACCTGTAGGGCTTGAGATTAAGATGCACTTTGGTCCAATCCTAACGGGGTTCAGTGACAGCTCCCTTCTTTCAAAAGAGCGCCAAAAGCCACAATAGGGGTAAGTGTATTTCTGACTCACAAGAATGGGGTAAATATTTCAAAGGGGTAGTAATAGAAGAAGCTATCGTCATTCACTTTCTGTCTAGTAATACGACAACTACTATGTTTGCTTAATATTTATAGCCTACTCTTAAAAGTCCTATGTTACGCAAAATTGACTCTGTTAAGATTTTAGCCACTTTATAATGTTTTTACCTCCTCAGAAACATACCTGGAGTTGTGTTTTGCTTCGTTCACATGTTAAGTAACAGTTTATTATTAGTCTGTGTATGTTTTCAGAGCTCAAAATGTTCTGTTCCACCTCGTGATGTCATGAAGTGGTAGTTTTCAAGCTACTTTCGTTCAGTAGAGATAGGCAATTCTAGGGCTGAAATTATCCAAATGATTCTAGTGAAGGTGTATGAAGTTTTAAACACCCCATGACATCACAAGGTGTTTTCCGTTTGGGAGAACAATTCTCTAATAAATATGCAGGGTTTGTGTGTTAAAGATGTGTGAATGAAACTAAACACAACTCTGGGTAAGAGGAAACAACACTGTAATAACATAGACAAGAAAATAGTGTAATATGGACATTTTTGTATATGTCTTAGAGTTTATATAATCTAGATCTTTGTTTCCCAAAGACTGGGTCGTGACCCTCAGGTGGGTCATAAGAGATACGCCTGATCTGCTGCTGCTCTCTCCTCCTGCACCCCGGACTGAAACATGGTACAAAAACACAGACAGGCCCACCTATCTCATTAAAAATGTTGAAATGTTAAGACATGTTTTGTATCATTTCAAATCTTTTTGTAATGATTTTATTGACTATTTTGTTCTAATATTGCTGGTTCAGTTGAATGTTAAAAAGAAAAAGAAATGGGCTACATTTAATGTCCAAATAGGCGACTTCTGGATCCTTTTATTGCTGCTTCAATTATTGTTTTTCATTGTTTAAAACTTGAGTAATACTAATTGTTCAGAGAGACACAATCACTCAGTCAACAATAAAATATCCTCATTAATGTTCAATAATGGTAAAATCCACCTTTATTTTGTGATTTATGAATAATGTCTATTGACTTGGGTCACGAAGGTTTGAGACTTTTAAAATATGGGTCCACAGAAAAAGAGTTTTGGAAACCCTGATCTAGATAATGATTAACATTATCAAAATACAATTACAATTATTTTTATAGTGGACTAGTCACGGTTAGTTGATTAATCTTTCAGCCTCAACACAGAAGCCACAGAAGGAAGAATCTTTTATGAAGTAAAAGTTCTTCTCCTCAGGCTGTTCAACAAATCACAAATCTGAATCATGTCGACAGTTATTACTCCAATCAATTACAAAAATGGCGCAATAAAAACTATTCATTAAATTGTAATTGTAATATAGCTCAAATTTGCACCATAAAAATCACTTGTCTAATCGACAGTGGCTTTAAAAACATGAAACACAAAATATGAAATGATAGTAAGTGCTTTTCCACTGTAGGTTAAAGGTCATATATTATGTAAAATTGACTCTTGTGAGCTTTAAGCCATGTTACATTGTTACCTCCTCAAAAACAGCAACGAAGAGTAGTGTTTGGTTTCATTCACATATCTGTCTACATCTACAAATCTCAAAATGCTCTGTTCCACCTTATGATGTCATGAAACTGTAGAAGTTATCAGCTACCTTTTCCCGTTAGTTACGTAGAGATTGGTAATTCCAGGGCTCAAATTATCCAAATGACTCTAGTGAAGGTGTATGGAGTTTAAAAACATAGTGGAGCTCTTTGTGTATTATGACGTGACATAATACACAAAGAGACCTGGTTTAGTACTGGATTAGTCCTGGTTCAGCCTAAATATGCAGGATTTGTGCGTTAAGTGTGTAAAAGAAACAAAACACAACTCTAGGCAGGGTTCTGCACCGGGTCGGGTACTCGCGGGTACCTGACCAAATGGTTGCTGAAACGGGCGGGTTTTAATAATCTGGAATTTTTTCAGGTGGGTATGCGGGCAGGTAGTATTTACACGGGTGGGTCAGGACTAACTCAGAACTAAACCAGGACTAATCTTGAACTTAAGAGAGAGAGAGAACCCCGAGCCCGTGGAGCAGTGTGTTTGCAAAGCGCGATTGTGCAACAGCTGTGTTTACCTCCGGGCAGCACAGAACCCTGCGCCGGTCCTTTCGCCTGTGGTCACGCGACGGTCTACGCGGGCACACCTTCAAGCCCGTCCTGACAGTGAATCTTGGTTCAATTCTGGTTTAGTCCTGGTTTAGTCCTAATTCAGTCCTGATTTAGTCCTCCTGGTTCAGTCCTGGAATCAGTCCTAGGGTTAGTCCTGGGTTAGTCCTGTTTAGTTCTGGTTCAGTCCATGGCGTGTGCGGCACAAACGTCTAGCATCTCTGTCAGTGTTTCTTCTGCTCAGTAAATAATGCCTGTGAAGTGATGACAGTCGAGTCGTGTCTGTGAATTCATATTTGTACTGAAGAAAGCATAACAGTTTCATTTCATTTCGTGATTGTAGTTGTTGAAGTCGTAACTTTTCAGTTCATATTCTGATGCATGCTTCAGTACAAATGCTTTTAATTTGTGTGTGATTTATCACGGGCACCGGGGGTGACAGGTGGAATGTTAACGGGTCCGGGCGGGTGAGGATTTAACTTTGATATAATCACAGGTTAACGGGCGGGTTCAGGTCTCCAAAAATGGACCCATGCAGGACTCAGGTTTGTTTCTGATGAGGAAACAACATTATAACATTGATCAGAAAACAGCGTAATATGGGCCCTTTAACTTTTGATAGTACATAAACCATAGATTCCAGAAACTACAGTACAATTTTTCCATTATTTTTCCATTACCTTTCCTAGTCAAAATACTATTACAACATCGCTAAACTAATGATAGATTTGTAGACTGCAAATGAGGTTCAAAACATAATTATAGTGACGTCTGTCTTGCTCACAAAAAGTATTATTTCAACACTATTATTAGGACAGCTTTCTTTTATCTGCACTTACGTCACCACTTGTACAACTGAATCAACTGAATGACAAAAATGTGGGTCAATTACTTTGTTGATATTTCGCCTGTAGAGTGCGCTATTGAAAAACGTCCCCCAGGAGCAGCTGGAGATAAAGGCAGAACATTACTCACCTGTCATTGATTTCACTGGTATTTTTTTCAGTCAGATTGATTGGAGGAAGTGTCAAAATGGCTTCACAAGTTTTTAGTGAAGAATGACAAAAGAGCTGGTGGTATGTGCCTCCTGTCAACAGTAACGTCATGTACTCTGACAGGTGTTGGAAATGAGATCCCTGAATGAAGCTGTCTCTCCTGATAATAACCGACTCTGACTTTATTCAGTGTTTAGTCATAAATTTGTCATCTTCTTATTTTTAATGTATGTAAAGATAGCCCCTGAGGATTATCCATCTCTTTTGATGTTTAGTTACTGGGTCAGCCACCTGCTTGTCTCCATGGAAATGTTTTTGCATTGCCAGGAATGTTCCATAGTATAGCACTGTACTTACTCGAACTAGGAAGTACGAGCACATAAGTCCTGTGCTCAGGTCTCTGCATGGCTTCCTGTGCCTCAGAGAACAGACTTTAAAGCAGCTCTGCTTGTGTACAAGTCTCTCCATGGCCGAGCACCAAGTACATCTGTGACATGTTAGTGTCATATGAACCATCTCGCACTCTGAGGACCTCAGGGACCGGCCTCCTGCTGGTGCCCAGAGTCAGAACTAAACAAGGGGAGTCAGCGTTTCAGGTTCATGCAGCTAAACCTGGAACAGTCTTCCTGAACATGTGAGACAGACTCTTCTGTGACGCTGTTTAAAATCCAGACTCAAAACATTTCTGTTTAACTGTGCATATAACTGAAAGGTTTTCATTCCGCACTCTTCTCTCCAATTTATGTCTCTCTTTTTAATTTTAATCTTCATGATTATTTATGTTTTGATTTGTTTTTATTATGATTTTAATGTATTTCTTATTCTGTAAAGCACTTTGAATTACTTTGTGTACAAATTGTGCTATACAAATAAACTTGCCTTGCCTTGCCTTGCCTTGTACTTGTCTTATCATTCATTTATTCAAATGCACATTTTAGTGCTCAAAAAATACCTGGGAAAACATTTACCTGACCAGCCAGACCCACACACTTTGACAAAACTTTACAGACACAAGTAGATCCAGAGTCATATCCTGTCTCCCTGATTTCAGAGGGTGTGATTGACAAGCAGATTAACCAATCAGAGAGGCGCGTGCTTCATTCAAAAACACATTTTTACAGAATCAACCATCAAAGCACCAAATTATTAGCCAGGCTGGTGCCACCTAGTGCCTCCGCTCAATTTTATTTCTCTCCAGCAACTTGGTCAGGAATCAAAATACACTAGAGGGTTTGCAAAAAACCCGGAAGTGCGAGTTCGGGCACCAGCCAATCAGTGAAGTGCCAAATATTCTGTGTTGCAACCATTCCCAAGATCGAGGATTTAAAGCCGGAACAAAGAGAATGTTTGGTGAATTTTATCAAGGGGAAAGACCTTATTGCCCTTCTTCCTATGGGATTTGGAAAAAGCTTAATATACCAGTTAGACATACATCACGACCAAATAGCAGCGATTGGTTAAATAAAAAAAAAAAAACCCGCCTACTGTCAAGCGAACGAGTCCTAAAGCTGCAAGGTCAGACGGTTTCCACAAAGTGAAACTGGCTGATGAATCAGGCTAAGAACCACACACTTTAACAAAACTTTGCAAAGACGAGTGGATATGGAGTCATATCCTGTCTCCCTAATTTCAGAGGGTGTGACTGACAGGCGGATTAACCAATCAGAGAGGGGCCTGCATTGTGCAAAAACACATTTTTACAGAATCAACACTCAAAGCACCAAACTATTATTTATCTCAGGTAAAAGAAGTTATATATTTTGTTTTGAATGTTAGGAGAATTTTGGAGAATTTTGTCTTCTGCATTTGAGAGATGTGTTACAAATTAGCAGCTGTGGTGGTTGGATAGTTGGATTTTCACCTTCTATATTGTCTGGTTCCAGTCCCTTCTGGATTCGAATAGACTGGCTGGTCAGGCAATGAAAACATACATTCTTACTGTATTGAGTGGGCTCGCCTCTCCACTGATCTGACATGTAACTTTTGATCGGTGACAGGCAGGTGGCAGACCCTTAACCAGAAAAGTTATATAGTGTATCAGCTTAAAGAATAATAAATAAAGGTTTGTATGCACTGGCTGGAGCTGGAATCAAACTGTAAACACTCTAAGCACTAATGCTAAAATGGTTGTAAACACTGAGATCAGTAGTGAATCTAAAATGTAATTAAAGGGAATATATAGACCCTAATATATTTTGGGAACTTTAACGAGAAAGAAGCTAATAAAAAATAAAGATTAACTATGAAATTATGAAGAAGTATGGTTGTTTCTCACACTTATGGTGGTGCAAAGTTATTTAAATTATATGTATCATTACAGAAGTGTAGCTTGGATCTATTTTGACTTTTGCATCTTTGTGTTTGTGTGTTTCAGGAAGAACATTAAAGCGTCTGCTGTGTGTCAGTTCGCCTTCTCAGATGTACAGAGGGTGTTTGAGGGGCCCTACATGGAGGTGCAGGACTCAAAATGGAGGGAATACACGGGAAAGGTCCCAGAGCCCCGACCTGGATCTGTGAGTCAAATGTCTACTACAGTATATCATTTAGTTATTTTGGGAAGGAAAATAGAGCTGGGAATCACAGTGTCCCTCATGATTCGATACGATACATGATACAATATTTAGGGGTGTCAAATTATCGCGTTAATTGCGATTAATTAATTACAGTCATATTTAGCGTGTTATGTTTTTTAATCGCGTTAATCTCATTTTTAATCTCTAACTTTACTATTTCTGTATGCGAGTTGCTTTATTATAAAACCTGTTTTTATGTGTTGTTGGGACAACAACACACACACACACACACAAAAAAAAAACATTTATACATTTTTTTTTTATTTCGGTAATTCCACTCATTGCCGGAAACCCACACAGAACGCGCGCAGTAAGAGCGACGTAAACGTCATGTTAACGTTGGCGGTGTCAGGCACAATGGACGAGGTCGTAGAGCCAGTAGAACAGAGGCAGCAGTGCACAGGTAAAAACACATTCGTGTCTTGGAAATTCTTCTCCCGACGTGAGGTATAAAAGAAAATAACAAATATAAAATCGCCTACAACTTAAATGTCACTGGTGAAAACAACCTGCATAGACATAGACATAGATGTCTGCACTACTGTCCTATAGTGACCTGCCACATGAGGGGACACGCACACAAACACACACAAACACACACAAACAAACACAAACACACACCTTCATCGTCGTCATCAACCTATGAACGCGCGGACCACGTTTCCTTCCATAGTTACTGCGCGGACACCGACGTGCTCCCGTAAGCTGCGTGTGGATCGTGTTTTCTCGCTACGCTGCGTAAACCGCGCTTCCCCCTGTGCGCCTCTAAACCAGAACTAACACCAAGACTAAAACCAGGGACTAGTCCAGTCCAGGACTAAACCAGGTCTAAACCAGGTCTAAAACCAGGACTAAACCAGAACTAAAACCAGAACTAAACCAGGTCTAAACCAGGTCTAAACCAGAACTAAACCAGAACTAACACCAGGACTAAAACCAGGATTAATTCATTCCAGGACTAAACTAGGACTAAAGTAGGACTAAAGTAGGTCTAAACCAGGACTAAAACCAGTAATTTCATATATAAAGCATTTCTCTATCAATAATATTTTTAATATGGTTAAGGAAAGACTGGACTTTTTATTGTCTTTAAGTAGACAAAAGTTATTATGTTCAGATTTCCTCGTCTTTGCTACTTTACAGCAAACAGTTTCTTATTCATGGAGACTTGGGCTCAACAGACAATTTGGAGAGATTTGTTAAACAATAAATGACTTTATAAAGTAACTTTTTTAAATCTATATCAGTCTTTTGATCTGCCACAATAATGTAATAATGAATTTAAATGAAAATACCTCAAATTGAAGGCTTTTCTCAGCAATTTTTAGGTGAGATTAAAATGAGATTAATTAGATTAATTAATTACAGATCATAATTAATTAATCTCTAAATTTTTTTAATCGCATGACAGCACTAACAATATTATCATGATATGGCCATACATATTTTTCCACCTGATATAATGCTGTTTTTAAAGAATCATTTATATTTTAACAACAGTATTTCTTTGATAAACCACAACCTACACAAACTTGACATGAAATACACCCATCAGCTTGTTCTATTTTATAAAAAGACAAGCATCCACATTTAATAAAACATCTTTGCCAGTTATTATTGCCAAAATCCTTCAGTACATTGTCAAAGATTTTACTTGTACAGTGTTTCTCGGGCCACTAGAGGTACAGTATATGAGCGTAGCGCGTGAATTGAAACTGATGTAAAATATTATTCTAGTGTTATTTGTGATTTTTTAAAAGCTTGTTTAAAAGAGGCGTTATTCAAAGATCTTAGACTCTAATATTTATTTGAACGTCATACAGCAAATGAGGTTTTGGTGTGGTTTTCAGTTGTATTACTTATGAGATTTGAGTCTGTATTGGGGTGTCATGAAACAGTCCTTTAGAAATTATTCACCATGTTAGTTTCACACTGGTGCACAGGCATCAATTATTAAACACGTAAATATTTCTCTTTCTGAATGTTTTTACTAAATTCATAATGTATGTATTTATATGTATGCATGCGCTGATATGTCCCACATGGACACCACACTGTATGTCATTTGAGCTCAGCCAACCGAGCTCTGAACCATATGACAAAGAAAGATGTACTGATTTATCTCAGTTTTCCATTCAATTATATTTTGTCTCATTAAAAAAGTCCTTTATTATTCATTTTTCTGAACATACAACAATGGACTTAGACTTTTAGAACAAAAAATGGTCAAATTTCTTTCTCCAAAATCTGAACTCTGCTCCAAACCAATTTTACTGACAGAGGTATGACTGTAGTAGATCTCTCAATTAAAAAGTGCCAAGCTGATCATTGTCAGTTAGAAATAAGTAAATCTCAATTCCAATTAAAATGTTAGTAAATTACACTGTAAGTCTCACTGACAATGTATTTACAGTATTCTTTATTTATTCTCCTAATCTTTGTAAAATGTCATATTCTTAGCTCTGGCTCATGTGTCTGCACTAGAATTCTTAATAAAAATCTAAGTAACTGACAAACCTAAAACAACCTAATCCAGGGATCATCAAACTAAGGCCCACGGGCCATCTCAGGCCCTTCATGCCCCTTTGACCGGCCCCCAGCCCCTCTGCCCCCCACCACTTGAACTTGCCCTATGAGACAATCCTCAAAAGTTGTCATGGCCTGTTTTTTTACTTTTGGGCAAATAATAACACATCTGTATCTTGTAATTTGTAGATTTTTTCAATTATAAAATCATATTTAAATGAAGTATTTATATTTGAATAATTATATGACGTATTTACATTTGCTGCTGAATTTTCGTCACCTGACAAACTCTAGATCAAACAGTGACAGTCGAAGCATGCGAGTCCTTTAGTGCAGTTAACAGCAAAATGGCTTGTGTTAAAATACTAAAAGTTGACAGAGAGAACAGAGTTTTCAAAGAACAGTGGACGACCAGTTATTTTTTTGTTCAGTGTAAGGACTGTGGAGTTTGTCTGATACGTAAAGAAAGTGTGTCTGTTTTCAAAGAATATAATCTGCTTCGTCAGGGTCATACGGCCGACCAGACCCAGGCCCACATCACAGTCAGGAGCGATAATGTGACCCCCAGAGAAAAAAGTTTGGTGACCCCTGACCTAATCTGAAAGATGCACTATGTAACTTTTTTGGTGGACCGTCCATCATCTGCCTGTCTCTATGGAAATGTTATTTCTTTGCCTGGAATGTTCTGCAGTGGAGCATTAAACATACTGTCTCTCTGCATTTGTTCAATTACAGGTGTTTTATAGCTGAAAAATACCTTAAAAAACATGAATTCTTGCCATGTGCCGTCTTGCTTCTCCTTAGATCTGACCATTAACTGCTCTCCTTTGTGAGTACCAAGTTTATTTCTGCACTGTGGATAATAATAATCCAGGCAAAACAGTAATATCTCTATGGAAACAAGTAGTTGGCGGACCCTCCACCAGAAAAGTTACATAGTGCACCCCTTTTTTTTTTTATTTATTTACAATTTATACAGTGCCCTTTTTTTTTGTCCACATAAGTCACAGTATACATGCCCTATTTCTCTCCCCCCACACACACACATAAAATCAATATAAATGTAGAAAGTAGATTAAAAAAAAGAAAATTAACTAAATAACTAAATAATAATACAATAAATAACATAATAGCAATGATGATGAAGATACTTAATAATGAAAACCCAGTGTACCCTTAACAACTGTCCATGCAAAACCATACACTTAATCTGTTTTTATTTTCTATATTTCCAGTGTATAACGGACATCCACCGGGCCCTCAACATAAACTCATCTCGCGATCTCCCTGACAACGTCCTCACCTTTGCCCGTCGACACCCCCTCATGGCCAATCAGATCCACCCGATCGGCGCCCGCCCTCTTCTTTTCAAACGAAGTGTCAACTATGTCAAGATCGCGGTACACAAGGAAAGAGCACTAGACGGAAATATATATACAGTCTTGTTTTTGGGCACTGGTGAGTCCAATATGTGTCTGTAATAAAGTTTGATTGACCTCGTATCCACGGAGACAGCAAATCTAAAGTTCAGTGGTGTCTTTCAGATGATGGATGGCTGCATCGCGCTGTAAACATTGACGGGGAAATGCACATCATAGAAGAACTACAGCTGTTTGAGAGACCTCAGCCCATAGAGAGCATGGTCATATCAACTAGACTGGTACGCTGGAATAAAATTATATCATATATTTATTTATGCATACAAATAAGAGAAAAACAAGGAACTTTCTTAAAAATTTAAAGGTCCTATGTTATCTTCATCAAAAATATACCCAGAGTTTGTGTTGTTTCATTCACACGTTTAACACACAAACCCTGCTTATTTAGGCTGATTTCTTCTCTCAAACAGAAAACACTCTGTTCCACCTTGTGAGGTCATGCAGTAATACGGGAAGTGCTTCACTGTAATTGCCAATCTCTGCTGAACAAAAGGTAAAAGGGTAGTGTTAACTTGGTGGAACAGAGGATTTTGAGCTTCAGATAATAGACAGACTAATATAAAGGGTTACTCAAACTTGTGTGAATGAAACAACATCTCCAGGTTTGTTTTTAATGAGTTAACAGCATTTGCCTCAGAGCTTTCATTTTGATTAAAAATAATTGAATTCGGAATAAAAAGTAATTCCGGTTTTGAAAGACCATCTAAACACTTCATTCTTAATGATTATTTGGAATTAAGTGGGTGATTTATTACAAATGTAAAGCCGAATTATTTATTCCATGATCATGTAAATGTTTATTCCACTTAAAAAAATTATTCTGGTCATTCAGCACATGCAAGATGGTGAAAAAAGTTCAGATCATGTTTGTGTCCCCGTACCTCTGTTGTTTGGGGGCAAGACCACTGGATCTGTGCAGCGAAAGTGAGAATGCGCTGTAGACTACAGGTCCAGGCGGGCTTCTCCTGTCCTGCGTGCTCCTGGAGCTCGGCTGGTACAGAAGTGGTGCAAAACATCCAGACAGAGGCGCGAATCCTGTTTGGTTCATTATATCTTCTTAGTGGTCCGTTCTTTGCGCAATTGGTTCTTCCTGGGGAAAAGCTTCTCAGGCCGAGGCACTTAACACCACTCCTCACTCCAGCTCATCTGTGCCCAACCTGAACCGGAGCTGCTCAGGTTCTGTTGGTTCAGGAGTCTGGTTTATTTCAGCTGAAGTGTGTGTTTTCTTCTGGTCGACGTAAATACGTTCATGTCCCTGTTCAATCAGAACCCTTCCCCACCCCCAGACATTGAGCGGAATTAAATAATGCAAACCTTAATTCGGAATTTTCATTTAAACTCCAAGGACAATATTTTAATTTTGAACTATTTAATTCGTAATAATTAATTCAGAATTTAAAAAAACATCATGTAAACGTGGCCATTATAACATTATAAAGCTCATGAGAATCCATTTAGGATAATATTGGACCTTTACAGAACAGAGGTTATTAAAGATGTTTTGTTTGTAGGATGGTTGGTTTTCTAATGTTGTACTAAAACCCCCAGATTTTCTGAAATTTCAATAATGCATCAAAACTATTTATTCATTACAAATTAAAGAGTTGGTCGTGCTTCATTAAGGCTATAAATAGTGTAGTTATTAAAAAGTGTCACCAACAGACTTCACAAGATGTTCTAATGGGAAAAAGCAGAGCAATAGAAATAGTCTGATTTGTATGAAGTGCATATTATTAAAGGAAAGGTGCACTGTGCTCGCCTACCTACTTTGTCTCCGTGGAGATGTTAATGCTTTCGTTTAAATTGTCCACAGTATGGTATTAAACTAATCTGTCTTGCATTTATTCAACTACAGGTGTTATTTATTTCTCAAAAACATCTTAAAAATATCAGTTCTTACTGTGAGTGGGGCCTCTTCACAAATCCTAACCTGTAATTTGGCTTGCAAGTCTCCATTAGTTTGTTGGCATACTGAGGAACAATCTAGGCACCTCTCCATGGACAGCAGATCTTGAGCAGTCAACTTCCACAGTGCACCTTCCCAAATGCACATATATATACGATTGTGAAAATGTTGTGTATATAAAATATCCTTCATACTCTTCTTCTTCTCTGTTTTCTGCAGAGGAGTATCTATGTGGGCTCGTTCTCTGGCGTGGTGCAGATCCCGATGTCTTGGTGTAGGAGGTACTCTTCTTGTTACGACTGTGTTTTTGCCAGAGACCCATTCTGTGCCTGGGACGGGAGGCTCTGTGTGGAGATACAAACACGCGCTCAAAGGTAACAGCTAAGACTGGACTAGTTATAATGCAAATGTATGTAATTATTGTCCTGTCACTGACCAGTACACATACACACATAGCACTTTACACACTTTTATATATCTGTTGTGTAACTTTTCTGGTGGAGGGCCTGCTACCTGCTTTTCCCTATGGAGATGTTATTGCTTTGTCTTGAATATTTCACAGTATGATTGTAAACCTCTCTATCATCATGGAGACCAAATCAAGCTGAGGTACAGGTCAGATTTGTGGAGACGCGACCTCATTCACAGTCAGAATGCCACTTTTTCTAGGTATTTTTGAGATATAAACCCATAAACCACCTGCAATTGAATAAATGCAAGATAGATCTGTTTAATGTCATTTTGTGGAACATTTGAAAAAGAGCAGTGACATATCCATAGAAACAAGACAATGACAACCCTGCTTACAGTAAAAATGCAAAAAATAAATACTACTACTGCTACTACTACTACTACTACTACTACTACTACTAATACTAATAACAATAATAATAATTATAACAAGCGCAATCAGAGATAGTAACCTGGTCCATGAGGCATCGGTGGGGTCAGTTCATCAGCACAGAGGCAGCTTATGAGGAGCCCAGTCCATATTACATGATCATTATATCCACAATTCAATGTGTGTATCTGTACAGGCCCATGAACATTTGTGTGATTCTGGTCACACATGTCTCTGTTTACTAGTGTGTAACCAAAATGTCATTTTTCATGAGTTCTGTATGTGTTAGTTGTGTGACTGTAGATCAGTCTGTTGTGTATCACCAGAAAAACAAGAAATGGAAATTATTTCCATTCCAATTAGAATTTTAAGGGCATACACTGAAAGAGAAAGGAACTATTATAATTAGTGATTATCTCAAATTAATATTTTACTATACAAATGCACAGAATTATAAATAGATAATAATTTTTTTCTGAGATTTTGAGAGAACTCCTGTTGCTCGTGCTCGATCCTTCGCAGAGTTATGACCAAAAACGCATATTTGACCTTGGTTACCTTGACCTTCAAGTGACTTTGACTGGTTTCAACCTGTAACATCCAGTGTGCCCCGGTTATGTGTGTGCCAACTTGTGTGATGATTGGGTGAATATTTCAGAAATTGCCAAAATTGCCTATCCTTTATAATGGCGTGACCATTCAATTGACCCGTGTGACCTCAAATGACCTCGGATCGTCACCAAATTTATTTTGCGGCTTGACCCATGTACCAAATTTGGTGACAGTCGGTCCATAAATGGTGGAATTATCACAGGTGGACAGACACACAGGGTGAATACCTGGTCCACCCTTCGGGGACCAAGTAATAATAATAATGATATAAATGTTAATGTAATATGTAATGTAAGACTGTGGAACCCTCCCAGCAAGGTAATAGCATCATGGAGATAAGCAAGTAGCAGTGTACTGTAAGACTGAAATAATACTAATACTAGCAGAAAATATCTATTCAGGGTTACGGGTCAATAGCAAATAATAAAAAATTTGTAACACACTTGCATCATTCTTATGGTTTGTTTTCTAATATTACACATCTCTAGTAAAGCCATCTTAATTACATCAGAAGGAATAAAAATAAAATCTGAGGCAGATGGTGGGACAGTGGTAAATACTG